>NW_003315032.1:457535-477382 GCF_000150825.1 Verticillium alfalfae VaMs.102
ACCAATTGTCTTGCTCGTCTGTTGGCTGAATATACAGGCTCCGCCTCTCTGTCAGGTGAGAGTCCCTCTGGGATCCTCCTGCGAGGTCGAGGCATCGCGGCATATAGTACATGGATTTGGGGGAAAGGTGATGGCGATATCTGTCGTTGAGTTTTGTCCTGGGTTACACGCGCGGACCGCTGGAGCGGGCTCGTTGGGGCAGAGACCAGGGGCTTGCGCAAATGATCTACAATCAGGTCAGTCATGAAGCTCACAGAACAAGATATGGCTCGTCATACCTCGCCCTCGCTGTAAGCCCAGAAGTACACAATCAGGGCGGTGAGGTAGTAGATTGCTGGGTTCGTCGCCTGGTAAAGAAGAGAGGCGGCGAGGGTGGTAAGAGGCAACATGACGAGACGGAACTCGAGGCTGCGGTGAAGTGCCGTGCCGGCAAGTAGAGGCATGGGCCATTCGAGAGCGAACATGAACAAGCCCATAACCAGATTTATGATTTGAAGGGCCGGTATAGGCTTGACAGCCGGATCCAATGTCTTGGTGAGGAAGTCCCAGAAGATCTTAGGCCAGAAGAAGCCCTCGATGGCAGCAGCAACTTGATCTATTTGAGTGTAAGCGACCTGACAATTTCGCATCTCATGGTGATAGGACTTACAAGCTGACGCTGTCATGACGATGAGGCGAGCCCAGTGGTTCTTGATGAGGCGACCCATGGTTCCAGGGTTACACCGTCCTTCTAATCCTGTCTTCTTCTGATCTGTCCTGCGTCTCCTTTGCTGATCGACAGTCGTCGATGTCTGCGCAGTCGTCTCTCGAGCTGTCTGGGACCAAATGACGAGAAGGCCTGGCGATGTAATGACGAAAGTCGATGCGTCTGACGGTGATTCGAAAGAAGCAAAAGGGACCTCGTTGCCCAAAGCTAACCCGGAGCCCGAACCAAATAAAGACACCGAAAAAAGGAGAGAAAAGTCGACCCGGTCGAGAGTTGAAAATGAGTCCTAGACTGGTGGAAGAAAGGAAGGTGAGGTGCCGGACCTGCGGAGGAGAAGAGAACGTCGAAACGGTAAAAAGAGAGCCGATATTAAAGAATGCTATCGACTAGGCAAGTGCACAGCGCTGGCAGAGAAGAAGGCCAAAAGTGTCACCTGTCTGTTGGCGGGGAATGGGCGGCTCTATATTGGGATGGAGAGACTCCGGACGAGAGAAGGGTGTCTGAAGTCGGAGGAGCACGACCCTCGGAGTGTAGACGATGGACGGGGGTCTGGGGTCGACAAGGCGACGAGGGTGTGGTGGAGGGAGAATGGCCCTCGCCCGGAGGGCAGGACACCAAGGCGAAGCAAAAGCTTGTGTCTGGTGTCGAGGGGCCTGTGTCAGAGGCTGGGATCTGGGACGGGTGGTGAAGGGAACGATGGCCCAGGGTGAGCAGGGTATGGGACGTCTCTGGGTGGGCCTCGAACGCGACACTGACGATGGGGTGGGCGATGGGTCAAGTAGCGGCGCAAGTCTTTCGCGATCCAGGTTCTGGTGATCTGATCTATGATGACAGCTGGCATCCGAGCGACATTGAGACGTGAACGGTGGGAGGAGAGGCGCGGCGTCCAAGGGGTGGGCGATCGCGTGTCAGAGAGAAGTGGGCGAGGAGGTGGTTAGGTTGAGGGATCTGAGGCTCTTCTGTTTTGCGGGCTTGCGCTGGGATCTGGAGCTGTCTGGTGCAAATGCCGGTAGTGCGTCGCAGGTCGTGGCCGTGGAAGGTTGTGGGTGAGCAAGGCAAGTCTGGTTGTCGGTGCGTAAGAGGTGGGGTCTGATACGTGATCGTCTTCAGGGATGGAGAGTCTGTCTTTTGCGGTTTGCGATGTGGGCTGGCGCATGAAGAGGTTTGAAGATCAGACAGTTGGGTAGGGGACGGGGAAGGGGTTGTTGAAGCGGCGGCAGAGGCTGTTTTATCAGACCGACCGTTACGATCTGGATGGACGGGAGGGGGGGGGCAATCACTCTGAGCCAGCCATCCCATGCGTAGCCGATGGCCTCTGGCCGGTGGCCGCTGGGCGAGGCCTTTTGCCGTTCATCATGCAGCATGCGGTTCGAGGAGGCCCCGGATGTGGTCACACTGGCGACCTGGGCGCATGGTTAATCGAGGGCGGCTTCTTCTAAGAGGGGAAAATGTGGCGGGCTAAGCCGCTAGACTGAGCGAGAAACATGAGAGTGATATCCCGGCGTACGAATTGCAGAGGCTGCAGAGACATGCGGTAGCGACGGGACCAGCATCGGGACGTCGAGAATGGTGTTCTGAATCTGGGCAGAATCGATAATTGCCAGGGCCAAAGTGCAGGCAGCACAAGGAGAATGCTCAAAGAGGGTGTGATTGGTAAAAGCTCGGCGGTTAGAAAGCAGCTTCGACCAATGGTGGGTCTTGCCGCTGCAGCTCAGGCAAGGGTGTAACAAGGGGGGGCCCCTTCCCTCCCGCCCAGACTGACGAGATGCTGGCGCCAAAAAGGCCCTGGGCTCCTTCCCTCCCTGCTACTCGTGACTCGATGAGGGGCATCTGGGGTCACTGTCAGTCTAGGAGATTTTTGGACAAGTCGGATCGTGAACGAGCCCATGAGCTTGTTCTGGGATTGGTCCAAACGAGCAGGAAAATTCATTCGAATTGGGATACGATAGTTGAAGTGAGGCGAGAGAGGTCTTGGTACGTAGGAACATCGGCCCAGCCCCTCCCCTCCCCTCTCTTCCCCTTCGGTCCCGTCTGCACCTTCTGATCCCGCCTGCAGGTGTGAAAGAGGGTGCTCCCCGCCTGCAACTGCCACACGGCACCCATCACCTTAGCACGCGGTACCTAAGAGGGTTACCTCTGATGGCTGGCACAGTGGCTGGCACCTCCCAAGCCGTCTTGCAACCGAGCGTACCTTCCACTCAGCTGAACCGTTGCATCGATCCGTCAACCCATGTACAGGCGCAGGCAAAGTCAGGATACCATGATGCTTATGCCATCTCATGCTGAGACGGTTGATCAAGGGAGCTCCGACAGACACCAGTTCCAGAATCTCATGGCTGACGCAAGTCCTGTTTGACAAAGTCACATGGGCGACTTGTCCATGTCTCGCCAGCGACAGGGGTCTTGGGCTTTGGCTCTGGGTCCGAGCTCCATTCTAGACGTCTCTTCCAGGCCTCTCTTTCCGTCTGTTCTCCATACCCTCGGTGAGTGTCTACCATTGCACGCTTGGTACCACCACAAGCGTAACCCGCACCGTCACACCGCTGTCGCAATGGAAACACTGGGTCTCGAGCTGGAGAATATAGCTTCGAGCCCGCATGTCTAGCGGGTTGCACGAGCATCGTCATCCGCCGGCTCGACCGACTCATGGGCTTCCACCAGCATGTGTACAGTTGCCAACCTTTCTCGACGTCGATGGACCAATATGCAGCCGCCGGTCTCCCGGCTTGGGATCATTCGTCTTGCTAGAAAGAACGAGCCACTTCAAAGGGTCACCGACCCAGAGTTGTGTCTCGATCGGGTCAACTTCTTCATGCAGTGGACCCAGTCCACTCCAGTGCTACCAGGCAACAAGGTAGCGCCCGTTTCGCACCCGACCCACGAGGTATCGACACCGCACAGAGCACAAGCTGTCAAAGATCAGCACTTCCAGGGACGCGGGCCACCCTCTGTGCCCAACCCCTTGAAGTCATCACGAATTGTACATCCTAATCAGGCTCTGGTGGTCCGAACTCTTCCACCATGACCCACAACAAGAAACTGTCGAGCGATTCAGTAGGACACCCATCAGACGTCAGACTGTCCGCCGTCAGTTTGGGATGGCAGGCCGTACACAACCCCCCCCCCCCCCATCCAGCAAAATTCAATCGGGAAAAAAGATACAAGTCTGTTCGCCTCCTGCGCGGTCGTCCATACGCAAGTGCGGCCTTTCAGGTCGCATCAGCACAGGCGTTGTCAGGAGTCCTGCACCCAAGCGAAAGGCGTTGCTAGTGCATCCTCTGGTTTCCTGGCCGCTTGAGCCACCCATCGCCAGGCCAGTCAGTGATGGAAATCGATAGTGCGAGCTGCCAAGAGTTGCGAGAACAGGCATCGAAAGACCCGACTTCAATCTGCGAGCGACTGGCGACCATGGCATGTGCTTGTTAAAGAGGTTGCGTTTGCCGTGCATCCAAATCGGCGGATGATGCTAAAAAAAGGCATCCCCACCGCAACCCTGCCGTCGGTTGCCCTCAGCGGTTCAAGACCGGCTATCATTGGCTACAACGGCTCTGCACAACGCCGCCAGCGGTTGTGACCACACACAACGACAGCAGCCATACATATACAACCTTCATGATGACTGGCATCCTGGCTTGTCACCTGCATTCACTACTGCGTCCCAGCAACCAAACAATCACGTCCACGCTAGTCGTCCTGCCACTCAGCTCTCGACGTTGGCACGAATTATCGAGCTCTCGCGTGGCCAGATGGCCAGCGGCGATCCGGGCTCAGCCGAATGCACAAAGAATGTCCAACATCAGTGATCTCATGTCGTGCAAAATCTTGTGCGAACCACAGACTTGGGTCTCGATGTTGGTTCATCCAGCTGACTGATTGGACGACGACAGGCAGCCATGTTGATTGTTGCAATTATAAGGAGCTCAGGGTCGGCGCGCAAAAGCCAGGCATGTCTCCTCGTCTATCGTGCCCTACTTATGTCACACGACAACCAGACGAATAAGACCCCAAAGTCATGCAGAGCTGCCCAGTCCATAAACGTTGCAATCGGTCAGTCCAACTTGGTGTCGTGATATGTTGACCGCTACTGTCCTGACTCGTCTCGTGGCGGCTCATCCCACCCAGGACCGCGGCACCGTCACGCACCTGCTCCCGGCTCAACTGGCGACTTTCTTTGTCCCTTCCCGACACTGAAACCCATCCGTCACCTGATTGCTTCGCTCCCGTCGTGATTTTGATGACAGGGAAATGGTCGCTAAGCTGTTGCTGTGGTGGGTCGGCCAAGCAGAATGCCTTCGACCTCGGATCCGACGCCACCCGCCCTGATCGCCGCGGCGTTGCACGACCTGTGCAAGGCATGAAGACAAGGTGTAAGCGTCGGCGACTTGATTTCACGGCTGCTCAGGTCGCCGTGAGATCTTTTACAATCGAATGCCGATTAGCCGGGGCGGGGTCCTCCATCTAGACGACAACCCGCTTGTCGTCTCGAGCATGAAACAGGAAGACAGGGACGTCATCCGAAGCCTCAGACTCGAGAGTTCACGTGAACATGCTCTTATTTGCTCGGTATTGCTTGAAGACACTACGATCATTGATCCTGTCGGGATCTGATGTCACACATGCACATGGTCCATAATTCCGAAGGGCCCTCGCCTATCACATGAGGCCGGTGATGCGAGAAGCTGTGAAGATCGTGAGGCGCATGCCAATATCTAGGTTGTTATTGAAATGCCACAAGTAGAAACAATGCGCCTTCTGACTGTCCGCGTCGTGACCTCTCGATCGCTGTCGCGACTGGTGATTAGGTCGATCTGAACGCTGGAAAGACAAGATAGAGAGGAGTAGCTACCCAGGATTAGTGTCCATCGTTGTCGGCTCACCGGCCTCTAGAGTTTCTTGACCAGTTTCAAAATAAAAACAAAATGCGCTCCGAGAGTTTACGCAAGGGATGCCCAGAAGTACGGATATGGATACACTTTATCACTTAAGGACGAGGAGGAATTTCTTCGTGAGCAAGGGTCGAAGCACGCCAGCAAGCCCCTCCGCAATGACTGAGATGTCTTGACATCAGGTTTCATGGCATGAACAATGCTTCAAACTGGACTATGGCGGTATCTGATGAGCACGCTGGTATCAATTAGGTTTGACGTGGGAATCTGCAGACATGGCTAGGTCTCGGATGTCCTTCTGTGAGTGAGAATGCGGGTTAGGTCAGATCAACAGGTGAAAATGTTGAGGATCCCTCGTTGGCGTAGCTGACTGCCGTCTTCTGATGCCTGTTGTCATGAGGTTGAGCGATTATATAATCCGTTCATATCAAGTGTTGAGAGGAGGCCTTTCTCGCAAGAGCACAAGCTGCCCTAGACGCGAAGCTTTTGAAGCCTGGTTGCGAACGAAGAGGGTCTGCGCCGCCATAACCAGCAGGCACATATCAGTTTCAGTAGAGGTATGCCAAGATTCTATATGAGATGAGATCAGAGAAAACCAAGTATCCCGGTCGAGATATCCCGAGAGGGATGCTGCCGCCATGAATCAGAACAAGCGCCACCACAGCGCCAATGGACCGAAGAACTCCTTTCCCCAGGCTGGTCAGCTCGCGCAGCCATCTATGCAGTGAAAAGCCGTGATGTACAGAAATATACAAACAACCATTATCCGGCAGCCAGCCTCAAGCCGAGGAGGGAACGGTAGCCTGTAATGTCGGGCACAGAGGCTTCTTCGTCTTGGGATCCCGCAGCGCCCGCAGCGCCTCCTCGAGCACGGCGACCTTGGCCTTGACCTCCTCCTCGTCCTTCTCCAGCTTGTCCTCACGCAGCTGGAGCTGCTCGAACCGCGCGTCGAGGTCCTTGATGCGCTCGAGGTTGGCGTCCGGCTTCTGCGATGCCTTCCAGTACTCGTAGACGATGAGGCCCATGGCGACGCTCAGGATGAAGGCGTCGCCCACGACGTCGGCGAACAGGTCGACGGCCTTGTTCTCGGAGAGGGGCCGGAACTTGCGCCGCCAGAGGGTTGTCGCGGGGAACACGCGGAAGTGGCCCTGGCGCACGCCGAACATGCCTGTCGTGCCCTGCTGGCCCTGCTGACTCTGTTGTTGCTGTTGTTGCTGTTGCTGCTCGGCCTCTATTCGAGCCTGTTCTTCCTTTTTCCTCTTCTTCTCCTCCTCCTTCTCAATCTCTTCCTTCGTCTTCACAGTCGGGGCCTCGGCCTTTTCCTTTGCTCTTGCTTCGGCGCTGGGATTTCGTAAAAGGGCGACGTTCAGCCGCATGTTAATCTGGTGTATGGATTGACCGTAGCGGGCGGCAAATTGGCGGAACCGCGGGTGCTCGTGGGCTTGGGCCTTGATGTGGTTCTAGAGTCGCGCGTCAGCATGGGAGGGGGCGTCAGGCAGATCGAAGGCCCCCCAATCCAGGCACCAATTGGGCGGTCTGGAGGCTTTGACGTTGGGAAAACGTACGGCACCATATTTGGAGATGTGTCGCACAAGCAGTGCTGCGAGCTTGAAGAGGGGTAGGGGGACCATGGCGGGGTCGGATTCTCAGATCGCTGGGTGAAGTGATCATAGGTGGGAGACCTCAGAGAGCTTGAGGTTGTCCAAAGTCTTGGCTTTGGCTCGCTGCGACGCGGGTCGGATGGCCCGTGCATCGGTCTTTCGCAACAGCGACGATCGACTTGGAGCACGAACAAGTCTGTCAGGACACGAACTTGCCTAACAGGAGCCGTAGCTTCGATCCCCGATATATTATATGGCCGAATGAAAATCATCAATGAAGAGATGGCAGCGCCTTAGAATGCGCTTGACAATGAACCTCATCGTGCCAACCTGCTTCGGTTGTATTTTTAAGTATTGTAAGGTAGTCTATTATATCTCATCTAACATTGTACATGTGAAACCATGAATACATCGCTGGCCGCTCCCATCCCATAAATCAAGTCAAGTACAAAGTGACACACAAGGTTGCTTGCCAGCGCCACTGCCCCCGAACTCCGTCCTCGTACCATGATGTTCCACGACATCATTGGCCGTGGTATGAATCGTTAAGATCGATAAGGCCCTGTTCGTACATGCGCTTCGCAATAGGATACACAGCGCGCGCAAAATTACTCCTCCTCTCCAGCACATACCGCGGCGAAACGTGCTCAAAACCCTCGACCTTGTGATTCCACCGTCCCGGCCCAAAAGCGTGCAGCACATAGGTGGACGACCAGTCTCGCGCCCAGGCCGGGAAGCGCTCGGGGTGGTTGAACCTCTCGAAGAAGCTCTCGTCGTACGAAGGGAGAGTGTCCCCTTGCGTGAAGTTGGACAAATTAGACGGCTCGTCCTCATGGGTGCCGAAGAGGGCATCCGTATCCTTGTTCTCCCAGCTGCCCGGCGCAAACGCGTCGCGCTCCATAATAAGCATCTCGCCCGGCTCCCCGACGAGGCGCTGGCCATAATTCGTGATAACAAGGTTGCTGTGCGTTATCCACCCGCCGTCGTAGGCGAGGTGCATGCCGTCCATCCAGAGGCGGATCAGGCGCCCGGCCCGCACCGACATGAAGTAGCCGCTGTTGACCATGCCACCGAGCTCGCGGCCAGCGACGGCGTTGAAGCCGCTGGTGCGGAGGGGCCGGATGTCCCGGAGCGCGTGGACGTACCAGTCGAGGTAGGTGCCGCCGAGGTCGTGGACGGCCTTGACGCGGACAAAGTCGGACTTGTGCTCCATGCCCTTGATCTCAAAGCCGTTGCCGGCGTGGGTCGGCACGTCGACAGTGCGGATCTTCATGTCGAAGAGGGTGAAGATGAGCTTGCTCCACTTGCCGGGCTCGGCTTCGCAGGCGCGGGCCACTGGGGTGCTGTTGGCCTCAGCATTGGTGTGGAGATAGATGGTCGTTGGCCGCCAGTAAAACCACACGGCGTAAATGGAGAGGAAGTGGCTGAACTGAAATCCAAAGTCTTTCGTGACGTCGGCCAGAATGTAGACAAAGTGGACAGTATTCGGAATGATCTCAGCCCGCGCGGGCCCGTCACCGCAGGCCAAAGATGCGGGTATGTAGGATCTCCCTTCGCGGGACGTGAGTAAGAGGAAGGCTATCACCAGCAAGGCGGCAAAGACAGAAGCTGTCCTCACGCCAAAGCGACTTCGAGGGAGGAACCTCACGGCAGAGTCTGGTTCTATCATGCTGAAGAGGAGGAGAGGCTCCCAGAAGAAAAAAAAAATAGGGGCTGCTTGAGCGGCACAAGCTGACGGGAGGGCAGCGAGCTACTTTTATGCGCCATCTTGACACGGCTAGGTTTCTTCGTCAGTGGGGGTATCATATTGATGTCAGGGGGTTTGAAAAGTTAAAAGCCCGGCATTCCAGAACGGCTATATATGCCCGAAGTCATAGTAAGAATCTTATTTGCCTCCAGTGGTGGTTAACGTGTTCTTGCTGCCTCTGAAACGGGAGCGTGGAGATCCATCTCCGCACGCGCTGCTGTTGATTTTGGCGTGAAGGAACCAGCCTGCAAAAAGGGATTCTGGCGTTGAGAGGCTCGACTGTCGGCCTGGCGCGACGGATCGAATGGTGGTGGTGGCTTGCAATCGACGTTGACGTTGACACGAAACGCCAAGCCTTGCTATTTCTGGTGGGGAGTTCACTAGCGACTGGCGTAGTTCAACGCCAACTTAGGTGCCTAGGTAGGTAGAGTATTGAGGTCTACTGCCGTAATCGCAACACGTGGACCGAGATTCCTAATTAGGATGTGCACCTCAAGCCTCTGGTACCTTGCTTCAGGAAACAAGCTCTCTGCTGTTCTGGTCTGCTGTTATGGTCTGCTATTATGGTCTGCTATTATGGTCTGCTGTTCTAGTAAGCTGTTCTGATCGA
This sequence comes from Verticillium alfalfae VaMs.102, assembly GCF_000150825.1. Lineage (NCBI taxonomy): Eukaryota > Fungi > Ascomycota > Sordariomycetes > Glomerellales > Plectosphaerellaceae > Verticillium > Verticillium alfalfae. The sequence goes on from NW_003315032.1 coordinate 467,086, forward strand.
GTGCTGCTGCTCGGTAGCTACCGGACGCGAGGTACCAGGTAGGAACCTAGGTATCTTACCTACCTAGGTACAGTAGGTAAAAATGGCATTCAGGGGTCTGCCTAAAGAGCCGCTCGCCTGAACCGTCTTTGTTCGCCCCTGGCGCTGCACCTGCTCGTGAGCCCTAGATCATTTGAAGGGAGAAGCTCAATTGGTACATTAACCTCGGCGCCCATAGTGATTCCTATTGTTGGTTCGAGGGTGTTTTCGTTGGTGCAAGCCTGTGCATGTCGGCGCTAACGAAGGCTTCACGATCATGGCGCCAGCCAGAGCAGCTCATTTACGTCCAGGTAACTAGACGACCGTGTGTTCGAGAACTTGCTTTCGCCGCAAGGATGTACACCGCCTCTCTCAAGGGGCCGGGTTGAACATGGCACTGTTGAGATGAGCATTGCTGCCTTCCATAACTTTACCCTGATCCTGCTGCCTGGGGCGCCGGGACCCCACGATATCCCTTCGCGGGATGGGGCTTCTACTCACCCGGTCTGGCCTGCCCCACTGGATACACAGCAGCTTGTACAGCTCGATACGACAGATTACCAGAGTGGGATATTCAAATCAAGCTCCGGGAGGGTGAGACTGCAGTAGGGTGTTGTCCAGAGTTCGTCCCCCATGTCTACCCCGTGATCCCACCTCCCTGCGCTGCTGACACGGCCCGTCTACTAGAGGCTATCGATGCACAAACCGCAACGGAAACACGTGCGTCCTCATCGCCTCAACGGAGAGGGTAGCGAGCGTTGTTGTTCCGACGGGTCGTTGTGTCGGTACAGATGTCGAAAGTCAGGGGACCGCCACGTTTCCAGACATTGTCACACAGACCATTACGAAGACGAGCAATATCCGCTCCGTTGAGACTGCGCTGGCAATACGTGTCATCACACTATATGCCCCCATGATACAGCTTAATTACCAGCCCACGGACCTGGTCGCTTCGATGACGGACATCTCGGCCGAGGCAACGATCAGCGGCACAGATCGGGCACGGCCAGCGACGACGACTGCTTCCACCGGGCCACAGCAGCCGGTGGTGAGTTCTCCGACCGCCGGTAGCTCGAATGGTTCGTGAGACTCCACGTCGGTGACCAAGATTGGCATCATCGTGGGGGCCGTCGCGGGCGGGCTCCTCGTAATCGCAAGCGTGACCTGGTGGGCGTGGCGGCGGAGGAAACGCAGGGAGCCAAGATTGGGATTTGGTGAGATCGGTGAGACTCATTACACAAGCAGTCAGCAGAGAGTGGCAGAGCTACAGTTTGTTGATCAACGAGACGTGAAACATGGAGATTCACGAAGCTGGACACCGCTAGAGTTGGATGCCTACAAAGGCCCGAGACAGCCAGTCGAACTTCCTGCCGAATACATGTACAACAAGCATTGATGTACCAGATACTATGATTCAATCGAGGACACGATTTATGATGACCCACCATGTTGTTCAATCTTCGATCTGCGTGCAGGTATGTTGCTTGAGGCGCTTGGTGCTCGTACCAGCATGCTCCGGGGTCTGGACACCTGAAATGTACAACACCCAGTCTTGCGCTGTTGTACAGGTCGCGTCGCTTCGAGGATCAAAGATACCTTTGTTTCGAGATGCTTTATGGATACCAAGCCTGCTGGCACAAGGGACAGTTTGGCCGTGGCCCATTGCTGTTTGTCGTAAGCCCAGCCGCGGTGAGCGATGCCGCCAGGCCTTGCTAGGGATGCCCAGGTGGGGCCAGGTTGGCGAGGAAGGTGCTGCCAACGAGGGTTCCCACAGCAACGACAACCAGATCGGGGAATCAACAGCAGCAATATTGTACCACGCGCCCTCAATCACCCATCCACATTATTGTAGACCTCTCCCCCCAATTCTCACAGTCGGAAGGCTCCTTCGTGCCCCGAATCCGACAATCGCGCCGACCCCATTCTCCTCGGGTGGTAACATTATTTAGTCGAGTCGAGTGCATCTGTATCCTCTACACATGCTCTGCTCAACGAGGTAGGCCACCCCGGTTGGCAGTCACGGCTCTGCAACGTATGAAAGCGTGCTGGTGCTAATCACGCGACACCCCATTGCAGAGGACTCCTACCGCACATCATCCAGGACGACGTCAACAGCAGCCCCGTCCTGACCCGCGACGTCAACAGTGCGTCAGCACATGATGGCCCATAGATTAATGGCCAAAGGAGGACCCGAGATGGAAGCTTTATCGCCTAGGGATGCGAACGCCGGCCGTCAAATGATGAAGACAAACGACCTGAAGGCCAACCCGGTTCCCAACCCGGTGGCAAAGCTCAAGGCAGCACAGGGGAAAGACCACCCTCCGCCACCACCCGATACCGTCGTCGAGCCGCCCAGCTCTGACCGCTCCGATGGCGCCGTCTACCAGGTCGGCAAGTTGCTCGGCAAGGGAGGCTTCGCCATCTGCCATCAGGGTTACTTGATGCCCGAAAAGAAGAAGTATGCCCTGAAGATTGTGAAGAGCCAGATGCCGAGCAAGATGCAGACGAAGGTCCGTGACGTCGCCCCTCTCTCGCGTGGGCACCTGACTGACCAGTGTTTGTAGTTCCAAACCGAGTTGCAGATCCACTCCAAGATGAAGCATAGAAACATCGTTCAGTTTCTGAGAGCCTTCTCCTTCAATGACTGCACCTTTCTCGTCCTCGAACTCTGTCCCTACGGCTCACTCATGGAGATGGTCAAGAAGCGAAAGGGCCTGACTGAACCTGAAGTTCGCTTCTACTCAATCCAGATTGCCGGCGCCATCAAGTACATGCACAGCAAGGGCATCATTCACCGCGACCTCAAGATGGGAAACATCTTCCTCGACCGCAATATGAACACGAAGGTCGGCGACTTTGGACTGGCAGCGCTTCTTGTCACGGGCAAGGACATGCACACCATCCGACGCACCACCCTTTGCGGCACCCCCAACTATATTGCGCCCGAGATCTTGGAGAAGGGAAAGAAGGGACATGACCACATGGTCGATATATGGAGCCTGGGTATCATCATGCAAGTCCTTCTATCAGCGTTCATAGGATGACGCACATTGCTGACAGAGTACAGGTTCGCCATGCTCACCTCGAAACCTCCCTTCCAGTCCACAAGCACAGATGAAATCTATCGCAGGGCGCGAGAGCGCGACTACGAATGGCCAACGATGGAGACAGCAGGCAAGCTTATCAGCTCCGAGGCTAAGGATATTGTCGCTACCATGCTCGAGGATGCAGACAGAAGACCTGAGCCTGACAGCATCGTTCAACACCCGTTCTTCAGCTGTGGTTATCTGCCTGTAGAAGCCGAAATGACTTCCAAACTCCTCACATTGCCTCCGGATGCGCCTCACTTTTACGGCAGCCGCATGAGTACCGTGCTCCAGGCCTCAACAATGAGGCATCTCAAAGACATGTGCAGAGAGTGCGACGTCGGACCCTACGCTCGCCAGCAGGCCATTCATACACAGACTTGGAAGGAGATGGCGGCGGAGGAGAAGTCGGGTCTAACTCCGATGATTCCTCTAGCGGCACACATCGTGTATCGACCCTTCGACGAATGGCTCAAGGAGCAAAAGTCGTACAAGGCTGGCCTCCTGAGTCACTCGATGGCGCGGGCTGAGGGCAAGGCTGATGCCCAGCTCCCTCTTTCCCAGACTGTCCCGACTGGACTGCTACGCGCACCGCCGCAAAGCTTTGCAGCGCAGCAAAGAGCCCAGGGCCGCCCTACCACGACAACCGCTGCGATCAGGACCAAGGCGCAACCGGAATCTCATTCCGATACGGCCCCGCCCCTCCGCCCAAGGACTGTAAGACAGTATACAGCGTCCGACACTGAAACAGAGACGGCGCCACCCATTAGACAACCCCAGCAACCTCCACAGAAGCCGACGACGAGCTTGCGAAGAGCACTGCCCAAGACTCAGTCTGCCTCGGCTATTCCTACGCAGTCAAATTCGACTCGCAGCAGCTCACCAACATCGAATCAGAGTGACGCATCGAAGGAAAACAGCTACTCGACGCTCTTCAGTGCCTCGGAGCAACCAACGCCAGTGCTTGGTACTCAGCCGGATGCCATCCTGGAGCGTCTTCAACGTCTTCAGACTGAGCTTGAACGTGCACTCAATGCGCGCACCATGGCAATCATCTCCGCCAAAGAAAAGGCCCCCCCTCGACCCAAGGTTGTGACTCGCTGGGTAGATTACACAAATAAGTTCGGCCTCGGGTACATCCTCGACGATGGAGGTATTGGTTGTATTTTGCGAGACATTCCGACAACAGAGAACGGCAAGACCAGCATGCTGCCCCCAGCTTGCATGCTCATTCGCAACGCGGAAGAGCACAGCAAGCGCGACCAGGACCTTAGCTACACCGACAGACACCAGCCAGTCCCACCGCGAGAAGACGTCCACTTCTACGAAAACAATGGCGAGGCGGGTCTGAAGTGGTACGGCGTTCCTGCTCGGCAATTCCGTGTTCCCGTCGATGAACGGGGTGTTGCGGGAAAGATGCCTCCTGGCCGGGACGTCTATGAACACAGGAAAAGAGAGAGGGTGATTCTCTGGAAGAAATTTGCGAACTACATGATTGCATATGGTAGGGATGAATTCGGTCCGGGGCATGACAACACGGCAGACCTCTTTGGTTCTCAAGACCCCTCCTCGTCTCAACCCACTGATCTGGTGATTTTCTACCAGAGACTTGGCGACGTTGGTTGCTGGGTCTTCTGCGACGGTCATCTCCAGTTTAACTTCCCTGACCACACAAAGCTCGTCATCAACGCGGCCGGTACCTGGTGTCACTTCTGGCACCTCCCACAGGATGCCGCCGAAAGCCTGGCGAAGACAGGCACGCTTGACCCGAAGAGTCTTGATGAGCGGAGTACTCTCTCGTACCCTCTGCAGACGCTGCTGAACTTCCAAACTAAGCCGTCAGCACGCACCACGACAACGACTCGTCGCCGCCCTGAGATTCCGGCTGACTTACAGGGCATCCCTGCAGCCAACGATTTCCGCCGCAAGATCCATTTCATCAAGGACGTTGTCAAGGAGTGGGTCAGCCACGGTGGACTGGGCAACAGCAGCATGGACCGTGAGAACAGGCTGATGTGGGCTGGTCACCGCGAGACGGTGAATGTCAAGATTCCAACCAAGATGACTTGGGTGACGATTGGGGCTCGATGGGGCGATGACAGGCTGTCCGCCTATGTGGACCCGCGTAACCCGACGGTGCTGGGCGAAGAAATTGACGAGCCTAAAAGGTTCGCTCGCAGCCACAGCAGCTAAATCACGACTTGATGACCTGGCGTTGATCTCACCCGTGGTAGGCTGAGACGTGGATCGTTGGTTTTCTTCCTTTTCTTTCACACCTGTTCCTACGTAAGCAGACGAGGTGTGCAAAACTGGTCATATTGAGCGGACCTTTTCTCTCTTCAAGACTGGAAGGCTCCAACTGGCTGAATGAACATGCACATCTGGGGAGTTTGGCGAGTAGGCCGAGAATTGTGACAATTTTTTTAGTGAGCAAAAGCGTCAGGCCTCATGCATCCTGTTCTGGGCTGAGGTTTTTTATTTTTTGGGAATGCATCTTGTTCATCCACCTGCCATTTATATCTCTGCTCGGCGACGCAAGCGTGCCTGCTGGACTGCTGCAGGCGTGACTAGCCAACTGCCAAGTTCGATGGCGTGTGGACGTGTATGTAGCTTGCGAGACTTTCGCGGCGAGCCCCTCCGCAGGGATCGGCTTTGAGATGTTCCCGTGACAAGTCATCTTACTGACACGGAAGACATCGCCGCAAAGACAAACGGCAGGCAGCCCTTGCTCGTCCTGTGTACCCGACGGCAGCACAATCCAGCTCGACATCCCAAGAATGGACGACAGGCCAGGAGCTCTGAGCGCAAAAGAGCAGAAGAGCAAAAGGAAGAATTGCATGAAGCCTTTGGCTAGAACAAGGACGGAGAAGTACATACAGCATGACCTTGGGAAAAAAAAAAGGTCAAAAGAAATCCGATAGCAACTGGACGTTTCGATCGTCCGACCTCCGGGTTATGAGCCCGGCGCGCTTCCGCTGCGCCAAGTTGCTTTTATTGGATGACTTGGGCGGCGAGTGTGGAGATCATATCGATGCTGCACTCACGGATCGACTCGGCGCACCGAGCAATGGATTTTCACCCTGGTCAAGACTGAGATCATCTCCCAGGTTACCAGGTATAATGTCAGGACAATTCGGTCCCGCAGGCTCAACAACACGATGCATTCGTCACAGTCACGCGGTTCATAGCAAATTTACCAGCCCGTCCGAGACCGGTCATTATTATATCCTCGTATGTACAGATCCCAGGCATAGTCGCCGAGTCCACCACCATTTCATTGCCGCGTCCTGTATCAATGCACTCGGGGGTGAAAACCAAAGTTCAGCTCTTCTCCCAGACCGTAAAATCACGCCGAGCATGAAAATGAGAAGGGCAATCGGGGGCGAAAGAAAGGAGGGGGGGGGATGTACATGGTAACAACGCTGACGCGCGTCCCGTGCACACCATGCAAAACAAATTTCGTAGAACAACCACCGCCCAACAGCAGCACGCCCAGTGGTAAGAGTGGGAGCGCATCACTTCGGCGCTTGCGTGCGTCGTTGGTCAAGTGGCGTCGTTGGTCAAGTGGCCATGACAGTCAGGATGCCCCAAAAGTCAACGTATCGCAATGGGTGCCATCGGAATAAGCCAACATGCTGAATGATGCCGCATATCCAAGATTCACCATGTCTGATGAACTGAGGTTGAGGTGGTCGTCGTTTCGGCCCGGAGGAGGTGAGTGGATAAAGGAAAGCCTCGGTCATTAATGCAAATGGAATGTTGTGGTCCAGAAACGCCAAAGTCGTGCCGCCGGTCGTTCTCTGCTCCTCAATTACATGAGAATGCAGTCCTTATCGTCGCCCTTCTTAGCCTTGCCGTTGCGTGGCGGCGCAACCTCCATAGGTGTTCCGCCGCTGACGGCAGCCTGAATAATGGCAATCCTCTGCCTTGCGCGGTCGTCTCCAGAGTCAGCTGCCTTGACGTACCACACATTGGCCTCCAAGATGTCGCGCCGGCATCCGATGCCCATCTCTGTGAAGTACCCGACGGCATACTGCGCCTTGACGAAGCCTTTTGTGACGGTCAGTACGAAAACCAGACAGCTTTCGGGGCAAGTGACTTCCCAAGGTCCGCAGACCGCCTGGCCCACTCGTAGGCTTCTTCTTCATCCTTCTCGAGGATAGGCTCCGCACCGACCATGTACCACGCACACAGTCCCATCATGGCGGCCGCGTGGCCCTTCTCAGCCGCGCCAGTGTAAAAGTGCACACTGAGGGCAGGGTCCCTCGGACATCCGAGCTTGCCATGTTCATATGCTTCCCCCATACGGAAGTTAGCTTCGGGATGTCCAAGTTCAGCAGCTTGCGTGAACAGCTCGGCGGCATAGTTCTCATCCTTGAAGACATCGTCCCCGTAGCCCGTCTCGTACAAGCACGCCAACTGATATGGTGCCGAATTGTAGATGGAGTCCGCGGCTTCCGCCGCCAGTTTCATCCACTTGATGCCTTCGCGGTAGCGCTTCTCTCCAAGGTCACCCACGAGGCATGCCTTGCCTAACCTCGTCATAGCACCGGGGTGTCTCTTTGACGCGGCGATACGAAGGAACTGGACAGCTTTCGCAGGGTCCTTGCGACACCCCCAGCCGAATTCGTAGCACAGAGCACTTCGATATCCAGACTCGGCGTGGCCATGCTTGGCAGCAATCACAAACAGAGGAAATGCCTGACTGTAATCTTCCTTGCCCTTGCTGAAGAGACCAGACGCATAGCCATCGGCAAGGTAGTATTGCGCAAACGGATATCCGGCGCTCGACAGCTTTTGGAGGATCTGCTTGGCCTCTTTCACCAGCTCCTGCGGAGATCCCTTGATCTGATCGTCTCCCTTCTTCCGTGCAGGCTCTTCCCAATCAAGCCCTTGCTCCTGGGCCGTGGAGATGAGGAAAACAGCAAAGGAGTACTGGATGGAGAGATCGGTAGTCTTCTTAACATTTTGACGATACATCTCCAAGGTCTTCTGGGCGCTGAGAAGTGAAGCGTTGTTACCGACAGCATTCCGTAGCCTGTTGTTGTCAAAGCTGATGGGAGCCGGGGCCTGTTGAGGGTAGGGCACGTTCAGGAGCTCGGCGTAGGACGATGGCCTGACATCGGGGGAACGCCTAGACTGAGCAGACGACACTCGGTTACCAGGCATCAAGCCAGGCGAACGGCTGCGGGCACCAAAGTCGGAGTAGGTTGAGTAGACAGACGGGGGCCGCTGAAGCGGGCCGCGCTGAAGAAAGCCGCTCGAGCTAGGGGTAAGGTGTCGGTTGATGCCAGCATCCGCAGCCAGATCAGGGTTGGAGGCTGACCTGACATCTGGCATGTTGGGTGCGCTCGCCACCCGCTCAGGGGGATACTGGCCTTGATGGTGGTATTGGAACAGCGGCACGGACTGATTTCGGGGCATGTGGCCCTCAATGAGAGAGCTCTCTGCCGATCCATTGTCGCGACACTCGGAATTCTCGTTCATGCCAGAAATGGAGCTTGCACTGGTCGATGCCGAGGACTCCTTGGAGACATGTTGTCGCCTTGTGCTTGTAGTGCCATCAGATTCACGGCTGTTGCGATTGTCGTCCTGCAACGTCGTATCATTTGCTGTGATCCCACTGATGTCTTCGGGTGCGGGGGTTGTCAAGTTGCTATTCGGAGAGAAACCAAGGTCGAAGTCTCCCAGCGAGCCGCTGCCGATGGGACTTGCTAGCTGGGGCGCGTGCCGGCTGGATACAGTCGATGCTGGCGAGAGCGGCTGTCGGTCGTGGTCTCGCGGGCGAGAGCTCTGACTGTACGGACTGGTCGGCGATTGGAGCACTGGGCTGTGTGGTGGCAGGTGGGAGTTGGTGGGCGACTGAGGTTGACTTCGCTGCCGCGTGCGGTCTGCGACCACAAACTCTGCAGTGGCGCCATGCACCTGCTCAATATTCGCATTGGAGTGAACCCAGTTGTCGGCCTGGAAATTGACTCTCACGGGAGAGACGGGAGCGTCCCGAATACGTGGAGCGGTGGGTCCAGACTTGACATCGACTCCAAGTCTTTCGTGGGAATGAGGGACCCGCGGCAGTAGTTTGTGTGTATTGGGGCTTGTCGGCTCCGGAGGGGGGGAGGTTCAGTGGCGGCCATGATGGCCAGGGTATGTGGTAACGTCTTTGATGGATAGAGTTCTCTGCGGCTGCTTGTTCAACGGCAAGGCAACACGGAGGGGCAGTCGTGGAGTGAACGAGGCCAAATGCTATTGCTCGGACGTCTCGGCGAGCATTGATGCAGGCGTGTGTCTCAGAGGCTCGGTCGCAGTACGAGAGTTCGCAAGACGGTAGGATGCGCCCGCAAATTTGCCGAGTCGATCGCAGCAGAAACGAGCGGAATGCTGTGCAGCGAAGGTTTGCTGCTGTGTGAGCCGCGCAGTCGCTAAGGCTGCTCGGAGGGGGAGTGTATTATGAACTAGATACTGAATAGAGCAGTTAGTCGTGGCTGTACTGGTGAAGTGTGCACAGTCAATGATTGCAACAGCGAGGAAATTGATCGAGGTAGGCGGTTGGGCGGTGGGTACGAAGATGAGGAGGTTCTGCTTGGGGGTTTCGGAGGCCCAGTCGTATTCTGCCCTAGGAAACCGGCCGGCTGCTCGGCGCCATGCACGCTCGACTCCAGCAATGCGTGTGGTGGTGCAGATGGACGTGCAGGCTGGGCGGAGAGCGTTTTATGTAAGGCGTTCCTGGGGGTGGATGGAGCAGTGGCCCAGTCGTGTTCTCGAATGACAATTGTCTTCGCTTCAGGAACAGAGACCGGAGCGGGCAGGCTGGCAGGGTAGTGTTCAGCCCGCGGCGGCGAAGAAGCCGTCAAGTGCCTCTGGCAGCGGTGGGCGCTGTCAGTGCGGAAGGCAGCAGCAGCCACCTAGGCTGCTAGACCACCCAGCGATCCGGCCATGGGGTGAATTTCGCCTGAGCTGAACACTGCTGCTCCCGGGCTGACTCTTCAGAACCTCGCACGACAGCAGGCAGGCGCGGCACCCGCGGAGCTTTGCATACCTCGGCCGGTAACTGACTACCTATCTACCTAGGTAGGCGAAGGTAGCAGGCAAGGCAAGGCGGCCCCCAATCCATGGTTCGGAGTCGGTATCTCGCTCCGAACCTGAGCTGTCCCATCACAGCCTCAGAGGAGGAGCCTGGGGTGACACGACTTGCT
>NW_003315032.1:477831-478940 GCF_000150825.1 Verticillium alfalfae VaMs.102
CCTGCGTAGCGTGGCGTGGCTGGACACAGATATGCGAATGACTGAATCGAGCCACGGTCGAAATCCTTCTCGTGGGACCGACCTCCCACCATCCACCCGCGGGCACTTGATTGAACCCTTGGGACACTTGGGCACTCGAACACGACAGGATGGACGAAGATGTGCTCGACCAGGGTAAATGACGTACCGGATGCTTTTCGTCGTATAGGGACTACGATGGCACGCCTTCGACCGTGACAGCGCGCTGGCTCGGCTTCCAGATGCGGTGAGGGTAGTGAGGGGGAGGGGGGAGCCGAGTGGATGAATGTCACCTCGTGTCCCCTGATCACGATGCGCTGGAAACACAAAATAAAAAGCCTGGAATAGGACGGGCTACTACGCTCTGGGAATGATGGATGATGGGCTTTGGGTGCCTCAGGGTGGGGACGGGCGCCGTTTCATGCACGTTGGCGACGGGAAGGGGGCCGGGCTCGGATTCCTGATGGAACACCTGCCACCCTACCTACCTGCTTTGGCTTATTCTTATTATTATGAACAGGCTGGGCCTCGGAGAAAGCACCTGGCCCTCTGTTCCTTGCTTTGCCCTGTGTGTTCACCAGCCCGGATGGCAGTCCTTGTCTTGCGCCAACACCAAATGATCCTCACCGACGACCCTTAACGCTGTGCCTAGAGGTCGCTAAAGGAGGGGACGGGGGCCAGAGATCGGAAATGGAACATGGGTTACGGGGAAAACTCCGTTTCATGTCTGACATGAGAGGAGGCCGGACCCTGTACCAGCCGCGTACCGGTACCTCCAGTCCCTCGTTCCTGGCAGCCAGCGTCTGGTTCGTTCCCTCACAACGAGAGAGGCGCAGAACTGCCATTCGCGAATCCCTCATAACCCAGGGTAGGAACTTTACCTAGGGACCTGCCCTTGCCCGCCTACCTGCCACGCACAGTCCGATCATGGTTCCTCCACCACTCAACCTCCGCTCGCTTGTCTCGCCGAATAGTGTTTTTTTTTTTTGGCGTCGTGTTTGCCAGGGTCGTTTCCACCTGTCATCCCTTTGATGCCCATTTGGCCTCAGTACTTTGTATGTCGATAGCGAGTGGCAGACAATACATGCTAC
>NW_003315032.1:479358-501041 GCF_000150825.1 Verticillium alfalfae VaMs.102
CTCAGTCCACAGGTACAGGACTTGGTGCAGACGCAGCTCATCACTACGTACGCGGCACACAGACCAACCCCAAGATTGCGAGATCCCCATCGCCGTCTTGTACGACTGACCGCTGCTTTCTTGCTTTCTTTCCGATCATGGGGCGCTTGGGGCGCGGCACTACAAACGACTGCGCGCCAGCGCCCTTCGAGTCTGGAGGCGGAAGAGGGGGGATTGCTCTCCTCGTCTACTACCTCGCCATGCCGTGAAGGTCACTTCGTCTTGTGCTACGGCCGACCGGCGCCTGCGCTATGCAAATCGCCCCCCAGCCTGGCAGGGGTTGGAAATAGCATCCATGACCCTACAGCACCCTACTCGATAACCTTCCAGAAAGGCGAGGAGCGCCGAATCGTCAGCATCCGCCAGTCCTCCCCGCGCCATTCTACTCGTGGCTGGGCGCCTGGTCATCTTCTCTAGAGACCGTGCTCGTTCAACAAGATGCAGGCCCAAGCCGCCGTTTCTGCTCCGCATTCGATTCTCGAGGAGTTGAAAAATGCCCAGACATTCCTCCTTCGCCTGGTTGGCGAAGAACCCTCAGTACAAGCAAGGCTATTCCACGAGTATGGGCGGAACACCACCCTCGTTGCCGGTTGCGACCTCGATACTTTGCCCCATCGCCCCGTAGTTCCATTTATGGCGCAATATCCAGTCGTCCCCTCATCCCTGTGGCCATCACGAACCCTGGCGCTCAAGTACCGGTGTGTAGAGTGACCAACGGCCAGCGCAATTGTGCCGCCGTAAGCCAAGACCATCTGCACAAGGCTGGTAACCCCTATCGTCAATAGCGTCTTTCGTATTCCTAACCTTTGCCCCTCTCTTGAGCCCCTCTCCCTCCGCTGACCGTCTGCCACCAGTGCCAATCGAGGCGTCTTGTCTCATTGCTCACCGTGAGGACCTCCAAGCCTGCACGGGTCCGAGACTACGACAGAGTGGACAAGGCCCCCGCCGGCCGTGCTGCTCCATCAAATCCTCCTCCCATGCCCCGACCGCTCCCGGCTGCCATCGGCGGGCAAGTGCTATGCAAATAGCGTTCGCGCCTGGACGGTTGCTTTCTTTTCGGGCACGCATACATCCAGATCACCATCTCGACCTTGTCTTTCCAACGCATCTTTGCACGAGACGTCTCAGGCACGCGCCAAGTCAGGCCGTTCACGAGAAACACCCAGCGGTGAGCTACCATCCGGAGCGTTACAATCGGATTGACGTTGTACGATCCAAGATGCGTCATAGGCGCCAATTCGTGTCCGAACAGCTGTGCTCCCTTGGGCCCTAAGGCAGTGAGGCAGATAGCCGTCCTGACGGCGGCTGTAACCCTATCACGATATGACATGAATCTAACTTTAGGAGGGATCGCACGAGGGAGGCATGATCTGGGCACCGCCGCACGGCGCACCTTTAAAACTCCACGTGCTGGCATTCAGATGGTCAGCCCTGGACAGAGGGAGTGGAAAGATGGGGCTAGCAGGCTGCTGTGAATCTACAAAATAGGTTGCCAGCTGTGACCTCGTTAAGTGGAAGGCGCATTCCACCTCAGACACATAGGACATAAGGCCTGGCATGAGAGAGGCTGGAGCTTGATCCCTTTTCCCATGGCATTCTTGGGGGCTGGTGCGTGCAAGTCGCAGCAGGTTCTTTTGATCGACGAGGTTCTGGAGCGACAAATGATCCTTCCCGAGCGACCACACAATACCATGATCTCTCTCATCATCCGTGTCGGTGCCACGATTGCGCGTGTCAGTTGGCAGTGTACATCGGCTATCGTAAGAAGCTGGGTGCGGGAAGTGACAGGAAGCTGTCGGCAAGGCAACGGGCAGTGCTAGGAAACAGTAGTCGACACTGGATGACTTCGATGCACGCCGGTCGTAACCATGTATCTTCTGGGGTGAGGTGCTCCCATGTTCCGTGGTGCCATGCAAAATGGATGCGCGCTAAGGAGTGAGATAAAGTCACTACGAAGTACCTACCTTACCTCTCTGTGTGCTGGCCCTGTTGGGAGCGTACTCCCTCAGCGTTAGTGCCACTGCACGTTGGGGGCCTCAGGGCCTCTACGCCGTCAGAGATAGCACCCCAATGACCCCCTCGTGTTTGATGGACCCGTGTCGGAACGCCCGGATACTTTGTAGGTACCTGAGCCCGTTCGAAGTCTTTCCAGCACTGGCGGACTGGGCGGATTCTCGAGGCTTGCCTCACTGCGATGACTTCCATACTTGGACATGCCCCTTCGTGGTCAGCTCGACTAGCCAAGTTTGCTAGCCCCTTTTTCCGTCCATCCACCCATCCATCTCATCCATCCCTCGAGTTGGTTTGACAGCCACCATCCCGGAGCCTGCTCCCTCGAGTTTCCTTAGCCATCCCATCGTTCAAGGAGGAGGGACAGGCAAAGAATTGAGTCCCTTTCCGTGGCGAGACGTTGTCTCTTCTTCCTTCGCTTCTTCTCACAGCCCGCTCGCTTTCTGGCCCGTCTCGCAATCACCACCACCTCCGTTCGCTCCTTCACTCTCGCTTTTTTTTCTTGTGCGACAAGGCAAGGTCAAGGACTGGCGTCGCCCACCTCTCTCGTTTCAGTCTGACTGACTGCTCAACGATCGTCTGTCCTCGGTTGTCTGTCACGCCAACACGGGCTACGAGCCATCCGACTCAATCGTCTCGCACTACCCGCACCAAACGAAGACAGAAAGACTCGGTCTTCTGTTCCAACCTGTTCAGTCGCCGCACACGGCTGTCCCAACGGCTTCATCCGTCGCCCGTTTCGCCATTTGTCTCTGATCACGCCGCTGTCGTCCCTGACGACGGACTGCATCGCGTCGCGTCGACTTGCCCTCGAGTAGGGATCACGGCTTCTTCCTGGATCCCCGGATATTGAGACAGGGCGACCGATATTGCACACTTTCTTCTGAGAAAACCGGTTCCCAAAGTGGGTGCACCCGCTCGATCGCCACGCTGTTGCTCTGCCTGCACAGCCTGCTCACTGCACAGACTGTCTGTCTGGACAGAGAGGACAGGCCCAGATCAGGTCTGCGGCCACTGAGAGGGCTGCACGACCATCCGTCTCCCAAGGAACCCCCGCTCAATTAGCAGGGATCCATTGCCTGGCCTCAGCCAACGCAACCCACAAGTTTTGCCCTGGGCCTGTGTCCCCCCCCCTCCCCTCCCCATAACAACCAAACCCATTGGTGAGTGAGGGCCTTGTTTCCCATTACTTGCTTGCATTGGGCTGCCTGGCCTGCCCGATCCTGCCTGCCGCCTCTGTGTACCTATTGTACCGTACCGTGCCTTTTGGCCAGGCCATTCATCTCTCCCAGTCCTGTCAGACATCACAAACATCACCCACGCCGCGCTTCTCGTCGTCGTCGTTAGGTGTTACGTTCACTGAGCAATTCCACGCTGGTTCTCGTCCCCCATCGTCGTACTGTTCTTTTTCTCTTTCTTTCCTTTCCCTCCTCCAAACTCCACATACCCTACCTCGCTCTGAGATTCGCAGCCTCTCCCCACGCGTGTCTACGCCACGCTCGCCTCTCCCCAAAGGGTGAAGTCTTTCCCTCCATCAGGCCAGAAGTGAGGAATGCGACGGCGCATCGCATTCCTGCCATGTCAAGGATGAAACGAGCTGACTCTGTTATTTCCGCAGGACCGGCGCAATGTCTCTTCCCGAACGACCAGGAGGCAACTCCTCTGAACATCGAAATGCCTATAGGCAATCGCAGTCCCGGCGCCATCGCCCAGCAGACATTGAGGCCTCGAGCTATTACCCCGTGGAAGGAGGTCGATCAAGTCGTCATCAACGTGGGCTTTCCGCGAACTCCTTCGCAGAGACGATCCCCTCGCCTAACAATAGCTTCGTAGAGAATATGCCTCTTTCGCCCACCGGAGAGCGGCCTCCCGCGCCCGACCAGCCTTTCCAGCGAAAGAGGAGTTTGATCAGGCCCGAGAGAAACAGAATCGATAAAGACCACCCAAACTACCACTACCGGAAACATGCTGCCAACATGAGCACCATGCCCTCGGCTACCGGCAACGACCCCATCGCCGAGGATATCGAGGCCACGACCGACGTCTCCGGCAGTCGGTCCCAGACGCTCGACGGCGTATCCGACACGTCACCCCCGCGCGGTCACGGCAGCAGGCCCAACAGCGGCGAGCAAGAGAAGAAGGCGCCACGAAGCAGCGCCAAGCGCGTTTCTCGACACAAGTCCGGCAAGATCACTAAGAGTGCTAAGAAGCGGAGCACGCCCCAAGAGGTCATCCGGCCGCCCAGTTTCTGGAACGTCTACTGCGCCATCATCACGTTCTGGTGCCCCGACTTTATGCTCAAGTGCTTTGGCATGCGGTCCAGGGCCGAGCAGAGAGCCTGGAGGGAAAAGATGGGCCTGATCAGTCTTATTCTGCTCGTCATGGGCAGCGTTGGCTTCATCACTTTCGGCTTCACCGCTGTCGTGTGCGGCTCGCCGCCCCTACGCATGCGGGTCAACAAGGTCTCGGATGGCTACATGATCTTCCACGGCACCGCCTACGATCTGACGAGATCGGGACACCCTCCGGCCGAGGGTATCCCCGTTCCCAGGGGCCAAAGAGGCGCCAACATTCTGTGGGGCATGCCTGGCGTCGACAACCGTGGAAAGGATGGAAGCTTTTTGTTCCAGAACGTCAATGGGCGCTGCAAGGGCCTCATCGAGGCGGCCCCCAACTCGGAGGTGCCGACCAATGCCAACGGCGACCTTGCCTGGTACTTCCCTTGCACGACGTTCAACCAGGACGGCAAGAGCGAGCCCAACTTTACAGCACCGTACTACACTGGCTATTCGTGCCACACCAGCGAGAAGTCTCGCAACGCCTTCTACATTGATCTGAAGAAGTCTGCCGATGTCTACTTCACCTGGGACGACATCAAGAACAGCTCTCGAAACCTCATCGTCTACTCGGGCAACGTTCTCGACCTCGACCTTCTTCACTGGTTTGACTCGAGGCAGGTCACCATTCCTCAGCGCTTTGAGGAGCTCCGAGACACCAACACTGCTGCCAACAAGGCCTTCCGAGGCCGCGACGTCACTCGTCCTTTCCAGTCCAACGGTGACAAGGAGATTGCCGAGTGCTTTGAGGAGATTATCAAGGTTGGATCTATTGATACGGTCACTGTTGGCTGCATCGCTTCGCGTGTTGTTCTCTACGTCTTCCTCGCCCTGATTTTGTCTGTTGTGGGATCTCGCTTCGTTCTGGCTCTCATCTTCCAGTGGTTTATCAGCCGCAACTATGCCGCTGCCAAGACCTCCCAGTCCAGCGACAAGCGAAAGCGCGCCCAGCAGATTGAGGACTGGTCCAACGATATATACCAGGCTCCCGCAAGGATCACTGGCGACATTGGCAGCAGCGTCGTCACCTCGGACCGCAGCAGTAAACGTGGCAGCACGTTCATGACAACATCCCGATTCTCCACTGTCTACGGCCCTGATAGGGGCTCCTCGAATAAGCGCGTGCCGACCACGATGGCCAGTTCCGGGGGCAGCGGCAGTCAGCTTTTGCACCCCAACTCGATGTATCGTCAAGGCAACGACAGTCGTAGCAGCTTCCTCCGATCCGACCCCTACGCTAGTAACGTTCCTCCCTCGGATGGTCCTGGTCCCGCGGGATTCATTCACGACGCCGTTGTGCCTCAGCCGCCTGCCGATTGGATGCCTTACGGTTTCCCGCTCGCTCACACCATCTGTCTCGTCACCGCCTACTCTGAAGGCGCTATGGGTATCCGTACCACTTTCGACTCGATCGCCACGACCGACTACCCCAACAGTCACAAGGTCATCATAGCTATTTGCGATGGTATCATCAAAGGTCATGGCGAAGAAATGGCGACCCCGGATTATGTCCTTGCTATGATGAAGGACCATACGATGGCGCCTGAGGATGTGCAGCCCTTCTCCTATGTTGCGGGTGCTAGTGGCTCGAAGCGTCACAACATGGCCAAGGTCTACTGCGGTTTCTACGACTATGGAACCAAGTCTGCTATCCCTGTTGACAAACAGCAGCGAGTCCCCATGATGCTTGTTGTCAAGTGCGGTACCCCTGATGAAGCTACCAAATCGAAGCCTGGCAACCGTGGAAAGCGCGACAGTCAGATCATTCTCATGTCCTTCCTCCAGAAGATCATGTTCGACGAGCGCATGACGGAGCTCGAGTACGAAATGTTCAACGGTCTCTGGAAGGTCACGGGCATATCCCCAGACTTCTACGAGTGTGTTCTCATGGTTGATGCCGATACCAAGGTTTTCCCGGACAGTCTGACGCACATGTTATCCGCCATGGTCAAGGACCCTGAGATTATGGGTCTCTGTGGTGAGACCAAGATCGCCAACAAGCGTGACAGCTGGGTTTCCGCCATCCAGGTCTTCGAGTACTTCATCTCCCACCACCTTGCCAAATCATTCGAATCAGTTTTTGGTGGTGTCACCTGTCTGCCTGGTTGTTTCTGCATGTACCGCATCAAGGCGCCCAAGGGGGCTCAGAACTACTGGGTGCCCATCCTCGCCAATCCCGATGTCGTCGAGCACTATTCAGAGAACGTTGTCGACACGCTCCACAAGAAGAACCTCCTGCTCCTCGGCGAGGATCGTTATTTGAGTACCCTCATGTTGCGCACTTTCCCCAAGCGCAAGCAAGTCTTCGTTCCGCAGGCTGTCTGCAAGACCACCGTCCCCGATACATTCATGGTTCTGTTGTCCCAGCGTCGACGATGGATCAACTCGACCATTCACAACCTTATGGAGCTCGTCTTGGTCCGGGATCTCTGCGGCACGTTCTGCTTCAGCATGCAATTTATCGTATTTGTCGAGCTGATGGGTACTCTGGTCCTACCCGCCGCCATCGCCTTTACCTTCTACGTCGGTATGTTCAATTGCCCTCTTCCCCACTCGGGTTTTGTGCTAACCATCCCTGTCCAGTCATCATGTCCATCGTCTCCAAGCCTGTACAGGTCATCCCGCTCATTCTCTTAGCTCTCATTCTCGGTCTCCCAGCCGTCCTCATCGTCGTCACAGCGCACTCCTGGTCGTACCTCGTCTGGATGATCATCTACCTCTTCTCTCTGCCTGTGTGGAACTTTGTTCTCCCCGTCTACGCTTTCTGGAAGTTTGACGATTTCTCCTGGGGTGACACACGAAAAACGGCAGGCGAAACGACTAAGAAGGCTGGTCTCGAGTACGAGGGCGAGTTTGACAGCAGCAAGATCACCATGAAGCGCTGGGCCGAGTTTGAGCGTGAGAGGCGCTCCAAGGCAAACTACTGGGGTTCCAAGGAGAATGTTGTTGGCGGAGGCAACAGCTGGTCCATGCCAGCAGGGCACCAGTACCACGACGATTACTACTCAGACGCCTGAGCTTGGTGTTAACAGCGAAACGGCGGAGAGGTTGCACGCCTGGTTTGTGTTTTTATGACGGGAGGTGCTTATGCATGTTTTTCGAGGGCCCCGTATTACGTGCAAAGGCGCCCCTGGGTTTATTGAATGCCACCCCGGCTGCCATAATAAGGCGAGGCAAGCCGGGGCAGAGCACAAGGAGCCATGTTTATTCTTGTTTCTGATCGCCTTGTTGCTGGTGTCGGGCTGGAATGGCTGCCATTGTCGCGGGAGAAAGAGGCCACGCACGGGTTTGGCAGCATTTGGAGCCGGCGTATCATCCTGTATTTATTCTTCTCCCCCACGCCTGTAACCAAACCCTCCCCCTTCTCGCTATAGCACATAGGGTTGTGATTTATAACTTTGCTCGTGAAGCAAAGGCGGGGGAGTCAGTAGATAACGCACCCTTTTTTCTCGAAATGATGGCACCAAACGCTCCGGGCTTACCTCTATACCCTTCCCCATCTGTATGGCAATACGTGTCGGTGAATCTCCGGCCTAGGTGCAAAGAAAACCATCTGCGATGCAATGCACATCGTTGCAAATGGTATTTTTCCCTTACATGAGTCGTGGCCGGGATGAGGACAAGTGGGGGGGTTGCTGGTCAAGTGAGTGGCCGAGAATCGGTCCATGTCACTTCTGGCAAGGGGGGAAAGAGGGCGCAGAGTCACGAGGTCCAGCGAGCTGTCACATCTCAATAAAGCCTAACCCCCCCTTTCTTCCCTCCTTGGGTGACCGAGGCGTTGGGAGTTCTGTTGTAGTGTACAGAAGCAGCCCGATGGTCGATGGTGCGTGCCACGGCCGTCGATGAGCCCCAAGCATACACACACACCTGAGCTGAGCCTTGCCGCTTTTAGCTACCGAGGGGTTCGCTCCTGCGAAGTCTGTTCGCACACATGTGTTCACACGCGCGCGTCCTCGTTCGATGGAGAGCGAAGGCTCCTCACTGCCCTCCTTCGTGGCAGCTCGCACGGCAGTGGCGCCCCTTGAAAGTTCAGCGGATCGCCTCCATCGCCTGAAAATTTGGAATCTTCAAGCCTTGCGCTTGGCTTCAGAGTGGAGACGTGCTGTCTGACATGTCTGGCGTCTGCGCCTCCAAATCATGGGAAAGGGGGTCATCAGGGAGGGCACTGGCGTTCTAGCCGCAGGCTTCTGTGGAATTCCTACACGCACGGTCTTCTCCCTCGACGGAAATGCTGGTTAGGAACAGCCAAGTAGGGCAGGCCTCCGTTTCGCCGCCGTGAGGAGACATGCAAGCGAGGCATACTCGCCGCGCGCCGGTCCGCCGACTGCCGTGTGTACCTCCGTGCTCGCGAAGCAAGCTTTGACGGCGTCCCGACGGCCGCTGCACCACCAGCGATGATGGATCTCGTTCTACTTCGACAAAGTTGAAACACCACCTATCAAAGCCCGTGCAAGAGCTTACGCGTGCACTGAAGGCGCTCGGCTGGTTTGCCGACACAGCCTCGGAGAAGCCTGCATCGCCATCCCTCGCTCGGACGAGCTCTCCAGAAGTTTAAGTAGTTCCGTGCCGGGCGTTTATACAAGACCAGGCGTTGCCAGTACTTTGTACTATCTTCCAGGCGCTAATGGGTTTCCCTCTTCACAGTGCGGTGGGCATGCAAATGTCAACCGCTTACGCGTTCCCTTCGGTGGTGGTGAAATAGGCAGTTGATTCGCTGGGTGATGACTCTGGCCAAGAACATCTTGTAGGTAAGTTAAATGGGGCGCCTTCTTCGAACAGCAGGCTTTTCCAGTAAACATGTCGGAGAGCCTAAATGTTGTTCGGGATATTGCTTTGGCTGGGGTGGGTGGCATACCAAATGTACGGGCGTTGAAAGGTGATCAGTGAATGTTCAGCTCCGATCACACATTTGCTGACGAGCTAAAACATTCGAGTTGATACTATAGAACCGATGTATAAGAAGGAGGCGACACAAATGGTCTCATATCGATCTTTGTGCCTGGACTCTCCTTGGAGTTGCTGCAATATCTGGTACAACGGAGGCACAACTCCTTACGCGTCACGACAACATCTCAAAATAACTTGATACATATAACTTAATACATTGGAACACCTGTTCATCCTCCCTTTGTCCTGAAACCTATCAGCTGGGCCTGATATGCAAGACCCTGCTTCACCCAGTGCGCCTCGTCTCCTCTGACACAGATCCTTTAACGAACGCCTATCATCCAGCCGAAGATCTTCGTCTTACTACATCAGCCCCTGACTATTAAATAATGAAGCCTCCACGTGGAGGCTCACTGCAAGAACCAGGTTCGTAGTAAGAATTCATAATATCAAATGATGGGCTCGGTGGGATTCTCGTCGCGTACATGACCTCTGTCTTTCGCACACTGTTTGAAGTCGTAGTCGACGCTCTGGTGTTGAGGAACGAAATATTGGAGACACTGGCTCCATGACAATGGTCATAAACTTGTCCACTAGACGCTTCCGACCTGTACCTAATGATCATTAAAGCGTGGACGGACTAGCTCGCCTGCTCAACAGTTCGAGGGCGACATGAGATGACAGTAGCGGAGGTCCCTCGTTGGGAGTACTATCTTGTTCTCTTCTCCGCTCATGTCCGCACCAAGGCTACAGGCTTCAAGGAGGCGTCATTAATGTACCCAGAAACCCTGTCGGATGGGCCGAAACGTAACATCCTCAGAAGCCTCGGGGCGCAAGGCTGGAAATTCAACCCCAGGAAGCATGCATGCCGAGATGTCTGGGAGGTCGAGTCGTTGCGTGCGTGACAAATAGTCCTCTCTTCCCCGTCGTTTACACTTCTTCTCGCAGCAAAGCTTATAAGTTGTGATATTTGACTTTGTTACACAAAGCCCAAAGGCTGTATATTTCGCTCGAAGCAAGCCACGATGTGGCCTGACCCTCTCGAATAGATGGGGAGGACTACATCGTCATGCCCGGGTCACGACGTCAGGGACTGTCGAAGCTGGGTTATAGCGGCAAGGCGGGCGAGCTAGCGTCCGTTGAGGGCCAGGAGAGTGGCAGTTTGTCAGCAATCAGCGAACCAGATCAACAGTGTCACCCTTTCAATGTCCACTTCTGTCGATCTCACAAGTAAACCCCAGCAAGGCAGTCGGCCACAGCTCTTCCAGGGACCATGTGTAGAGCCCGCAAGGGTCGACAAACAGGCTGTGCTCACAACGGCTGACTGAAGCCATGCGGGCAGCCGTTTTGAACGAGGGCGAGTCACTTTGTGGATTCTGCGTAGCTGTCTTGGGTGTGGGGGGCTCGTGTATGTGGTGGGAGACCATTAGGTGGGTGGCTGCCCCTTGCCTAGGCAGACAGGGCAGGATCCGGGTTGTTGAACCAACGTAGCTACCTAGTAGGAGCGAAGTTGAGGTAGGGATGGGCGGGTCGCGACAGGGGAGGGGGGGTCGGCGGCCCGTGTCCGGGGAGGAGGACATTGGGGTCGCAAGTAAGGCCCTTGTCTAGACCAAGAGGAGGAGGGACTTGACGGCAGCCTCAAATAGAAAGGGAAGTCAAACCTATCATATGACTCTCAACAGTCATCTGGCACGTGCGGCCAACAATGTTTGACCTCGCATGGTGGGTAGACGACGAGCAGAGTCGGGTCTGCATTGCCTCATTGCCTCGGTGTGCCTTCGTGCTCAGCACCTCATTGTGCACCAACAAGGAAGTTGGTAGTTCAAGAGAGGCGCGAAGAACTCTGATGAGGTTGAGGGGCAAACCAACGCACCGCATATGATGAATACCAGCGCAAGGCGCATCGCATCAGTCGGCGGGTCCATGTCCTGGCTCGCGGTTTCTGACCCTGATAGGCGCCATGCATGGTGCCACGAGGAGGAGGAGGGGGGGGAACGCCCGTGGACCTCCTGTCCGCCGACATGGGGACGGCGTCCGAATCGGACGAGGTACAGCGGAATGTGCTGATGGCGGGACGGTCAAGGTGACATTGGTTTCTTGGTGGTGACTCGACGTCCCGGGACGGATGATCTTACTATCGAAAGTGTGGGTGAATTGAAGAAAGGAGCCCTTGGCACAGTGAGGGAGGCGACAATGTGCGACGCTCCAGGCTGCGGGTCGCATATCCTGTGATGAGAAGGATTTCTTCCATGTTGCGTAACAATGGCTTCCGTCGCGAGCCTTCTCGAGTCGGATGGCTGCTGAAGTGCACCTGTTTTGAGGTGATACGACCCAGTTGTCGATGCTGGGGCCGGTTCGAGACAAGTAGGAGCTGGGATTTCGGTGCAAGAACAGCTTTTGGTAGCTGACGGGGTTTGCTCCACCCGTCAGCGAATCTGAGGTGATGATGTGTCCAGCACAGATGCGGTGCCTGACTTGTGTCAGTGCTTCTCAAGGTGTCCACGGCCCAATGTGGCCCATTTGACTCGTCAGCGAGCTGAGGTTTTACTCCAAAGTCAAGTTGTCATGATGATGAACGACGACATCGTTCCTCTTGACTCCTACCCTGGTCAAAAGCGGCGATATGGGGCAAGAGCTTTCAGCGGGCTGTCGGGTGGCTCCTGGTGAGGATGCGACAGGCTAGTCTCTGCGCGGCAAGATCATGTCCCAGGCCCTTGCCCTTTGCCCTTTGCCGTCCGCCCAGTGGCACCTACGGTCATGGATGTCGGGGTGCACCTTCCCTGCCCTGCCCTGCCTGCCCTGCTCCTAACCGTTGTCCGCTATCCTGGCCGCCTGCCTCTGCCCTTTTCGCACCGTTGCTCTGTCGCTGTTGCCGTCTTCCTCCTGGGGTCATGGTTGCTGCTCTGTGCACTTTCCCGGTGGACGATTGCCAATTGCCAATCAACAGTGGGCCGGGGCCCCCTTCTCCGTCTGCCCCCCCGGCCCATCCAGTCAAGCCCATGTCGACTTGACCTGCTTTATTGCCGACCCCAACTTCTAGTTCCCAGCGATTCCAAGACCGTGTCTTCGCCTCTTCTCGCCCCTCTGGCTTGTGCCAAACACGTTGGCCATCTCTCACTGTCTCTGGCGTCGCAAGAGAGCAATCCGTCGTTCTTCAGACGGCACAATCCGCAAGTCTGGCTAACTCTGTCTGCGGCCGCGCAAATCAAAGCAGATTGTTCAAAAGCCGAGACGAACTCACCTGGATACTGGCGTGACGCTGGGTTGGCTCGTTGCAGTCCCGCAACCTTCATTATTGCCGGAAGAACGTCAACGAGGCATCGAACCTCATGCCGTCGCTTTACCGACACTAGACTTGGGTGCCAACTTGGGCGGCCGGCGAACTCAAAAGCAAAAGCACCCAATCCTTTTGATCGCACTAACCTAGCTGCCACGGGACTAGGGGAACTGTAACCCCCCGAGACCTTGAAAAGCAAAGAGCCTCCCCGGATGAGCATGGCAAACTGAGTTCGGTACGATATCAACATTACCAAGCACCCACTCGAAGGTGAGGTGGCCAGTTGTCCACCAACCGCCTAGGCTCTACGTATCGTGGACATCAATGGTCTTCGCCAATTCGCCAATCTGCTCCGCTGATGATAAAGAGCTGCCCTGGAACTTCACCAACGTTCACCATGCGTCCACGGGCGAATCAGGCCGTTCATTCACAGGTCTATCCTCCAGTTGCTTCCGATCCCTCACATGATCATGCCCTCGGGATGACCTCGCCGGCTCTCGAAGGCGGTGTTCAACATCTGAACCCTCAAAGCCGCCAAACCGGGACAGAGGCCAGCGCTTCAGCCACTGCCGGTCTCAATCATCACGATGCTATGCATCCACAGCCTATTGCCCCACCGAATCTACCCATCTCAGGCCTCAACACCGTTCAGACTCCCGCGCACTCAATATCAGTACCTGGTGAGCTGCATGAGCTTCAAGAGTATCATGAGCAGAATGTTGCCGACGGCACCGAAGGTGCTCTAGCACTGCAGGCGAATCATGAAGCATTCAACGCCGTTCCCATGGCGATGCAGCATACACAACACGTCAGCATGCAGTTGGCTGACCCCCATCTCGAAGGCCTGCTCGAACCAACCAACCCGGGTGCCACTTCGGGGCCACTCTCTCACATTGAGACTCTTTATCCCCCCCACCTTACCGATTCACCGCATGCCCCGACCGATCCGGTGGTGGTGAACTCCGAAGACCAGTCCTTCCTTCTGACAGCCCTTCCGCCCGTACAGCCAGCACTCGGAAGTCTCAATGCACCTGGAGCGCTCACGCTGGATCTTCACGCACAACTGAATCTGTTCAGCACCGCCCAGCCCACGTCTCTCGGCCCCGAGAACCATGGCCTGAACGAGTTCCTTAGGATATGGGCACTGAGTGATCGATGGGGTTCTTCAAGCATGCCAGGCCCTCGGCTGGATAGAATCAGCGCCCAACTGGCCGCTAAGCCCATGCGTATGAGCTATGAAGAGCTTGACGGCGAAGGAATGGATTTTCAGGGCTTGGACTGGGAGGACATAGGCGTGTCGCGCAAGTATGCACGTGAGCGACGAAAACTTACCTACAAAAATTATACTAACAAGCTAGACTCCGACAAGTGGAAGGTGAGAATCTTAACATCTATGATAGAAGTTTATCCCGCTGACATGCTGGGCTGTAGATCCGTCCCTTCGACGGAGCGATCCCTAGTTCAGAGAGCTTCTACAGGTTTCGGCGCATGGATTTACGCCGGAACATTCATCTAGCACATTTCCAACTACGAAATGTACTGGCTTGCGCCGACCGAAGCCACGTCTTCTACCCGGGTA
The DNA here is from genome assembly GCF_000150825.1 of Verticillium alfalfae VaMs.102. Lineage (NCBI taxonomy): Eukaryota > Fungi > Ascomycota > Sordariomycetes > Glomerellales > Plectosphaerellaceae > Verticillium > Verticillium alfalfae. Next base: position 493,487 of record NW_003315032.1, read on the forward strand.
GGGATGTGATTCACCGCATAAACCCCCTGTCTGGCCATTCCGACGTGGCTATGGATTTGAGTGATTTGCATCACGTCCAAATCTCGACACTCGATGCTAAGCATGACATGCTTGTCGTCGGAACATTCAACGGGGAGTACTGTATGCGTAGTGTCCACTCGCAAGACCCGAGGTTCACGGAGGGCCAGGTCACCAACAACAGCAGTTGCATCACGAATCATCTGCAGATTCATGAGTCGCGTCACTCGAGCAGTCCTTTGGTCGCATTTTCTTCGAACGACCAAGGCTTCCGTGTCATGGACGTCGCTTCGCAAAAGTTTACACTGGACACAAAATTTAAATTTCCCATGAACTGCACCGCTCTTTCCCCCGACGGTCGACTACGCGTCATGGTCGGCGACAGTAATTCGGTTATCATAGCCTGTGCCGAGAGTGGCGGCCCCGTTCAATGGCTCTCTGGCCACCGTGATCATGGCTTTGCGTGTGCTTGGTCCGAGGATGGCTGGACGGTGGCAACAGCAGCACAGGACAGGAGCGTCAAAATTTGGGATGCTCGTCGATGGACCAACTCGAGCGCTAGAGCCACACCTGTGGCTACAATCCGATCAGAGCTGGCCAGTGTTCGCGGACTGCGGTTTTCTCCAGTTGGCAACGGGCCTCCGGTACTTGTTGCGGCGGAAGAGGCCGACTTTGTCAACATTATCAATGCACGCACGTTCCGTCACAAGCAGACGATCGATGTCTTTGGCGAAATCGGCGGAGTAGGATTCACAGATGACGGCAACGAGTTGAACATATTGTGTACGGACCGTCACCGAGGTGGTCTGATTCAGCTCGACAGATGTAACTACGGATCCAAGTCTGAATTCGTAGGCTCTTTTCAGCCAAACGCCATGGACGATATATGGAGGCAGCCTTACCGGTCTGCACTACACGATGAAGAAGGCTTCGACGAGGGCCTGACACGCGGTGGGCCAGCAGGTCCGCGCACCAGATTATACTGGGACGACATGGAACCTTTTTGAAGCATTTTGCATGATACCCGAGCACATACGACGAAATGTCTGATGAGAGAAGACGACTTATGAGGCGCGCATTCATATCCCTGCATTTCAATTTGAACGGCGAAGCATACTTGAGTCTGTGAGCTTGGGTTTGCCGTTCGACATTGTATTTCACAACGCGTGGCTGTGAATCTGCCGTTGCTTCCCCCCGCCCTTATATTGCATGCGGTATGATGGTATGACTTGTGTCCGCCGAATCATGAACAGCAGCAAATATACGCAACGAGCACATGGCTAGACAATGTTTTAGGAGGTAGAGGCGCGCTTGTATAAGATGTACAAGTTTGGCAGGTAGCATTGATCTTCCTGGCTAGCAAAACCATGAATACATCTCTACGTTGCAGGGACAGAAAAGATCAAGCGGTGCCACGTTAGGATTCGTCATTCCGTCACAATCTTGAGGTGAAACCGGCATAGCGATGATGCTGACAGCTGGAACATTGTAACTCAAACTGTTGCGGCCGTTCCGTATAGAAACACCAATATTGAATAGAGTCATGACAGTTTGTAATAAGAATACTCTATGCCGGGTCGATATTGCAGAAGAGTGAAGAGACGATGACGACGGTGAAGTCTTCCTTTGCTGCCCCACTTTCCGCGCAACTTCTGACCGTTGGCAAGAAGAATTTGCAGTAAGATGGCCTAGTGAAGGAGCCCAAACCAAGGCTTGTGGGCTTTGCTAGATTGTATTGAGTGAATAAAGTTCCAGAGCCTGCAATTCCAAAAGCACCCAAAAGCCGTCCGGCTTAACGTCGTTTCGTGTGCGTTGCAGGCACCCACCGCATGTGGACCGTACGCCAGTCAGTCGGACCCCGCCGCCGGATGGATGTAACTGTGTATGAATCGTTTGGACATGGGGTCGGCTCTCTATTCCTCCCAATGACACCATAGCTGTTTGGAGAATCTCAGCACGAGGAAGGATGATCAATCTCCTAGTTTTTCACAGCAAAAGGGATAAACCGCTGGCTTGGATTGGCAGAGATCTTTGGCCAGGGTGTATACCGAAGCTGGCTTCACGATCCACGTATCAGACACTGCTGGGACTCCTACTAGCTACAACATAAACATACATGACTGGGCGACCAAAGCACCCAAGAAGAATGGGAGAATACAAGCATTGGGGGGACATCAGAGAGAAACCAAAAGGATGGATCCCCGAGTAAGCTCTTCATCTTGACCATAGTGTCCACATGGACTCAGACTGGTGCACGGCGAGAGATCAAGTTGAAACCCCCCGGACCACGCATTGGATGAGGCCGAGACGGCAAAAAAGCTTTTTGTTCAATGCAGATGAATCATTTCGAAAGCAGGAGGGAGCGCTTCCCATGCTTGGACTACCGAAACAGGAACATGAGAAAAAAAGATATGCAAGGTTCGCCTATATTCATCCAAGATTGAGAGAAAATATTGGGGAATTTTTGCTCCGCTGCACACAACGACTAGCCCGGTGACGAACGTTTTCGGTGGGGGACGAGATGACCCGAGGACAAGGACATGGCGTTAACAACGTTATGGTTCGTTTTCATAATACATTGCAAGCTAGTGAAGCTATGGGCGGTATGCAGGATAGGTTGTAAATAACAGTCGATATTGTCTGGCAAGTGTCGACGCGGATTATGGAAACATGAGGGATGTACGCCTAGTACGAAGGCGTGTTACCGCCCTCGAAAAGGTCACCGCAGCCCCAGGACTGCTCGCAGCCGCAAGCACCGGGCTCCTTTCCACTCATCGTTGTGGAACGAGAAAGAAAAACGGTCTTGTCACCAACAAAGCTCACGAATGGAGGTGATGGCGATAGTCTGCTCAGCCTTACCGGGGGGTGGCCTTGCCGTTGGCGCTGCCGCCAGTAGGCCAGCCGCACTCAAGGTTGAGGGCAGGCTTGTTGCCACAGATGCTGTTCTCGAGGATGTCAAGCTGGTTCTTAACGAACTTGCCGGCATCCGAGGGGGCGACCTCAGCGTTGAAGTAGGGGTGAATCTGACCACCGACAACGTCGATGACGGGGCAGAGGGCAGCGGCAACCTCCTTCTGCTCCCAGACGTTCAGAGTCTCGGCAGTGGTGTAAGGGCCCTTGTAGCCGCAGCGCCGCACGACTCCTTGACGGAGACAATAAGGGTCTTCAGGGAGTTGGCGTCGCAGCGGCCCTGGAAGATGCACTCGTTACCGACGACGAAGAGGTCGACAAGATCCCAGTTGCCAGCCTTGCCCCACTGGTTGATAGTGTCGATCTGCTCCTTGACCTGAGGGTTCTCAGGGTTGCAGGTGTCCTTGACGAAGATGCCAATGATCATGCGCAGGCCGTGCTCCTTGCAGGCGGCACCGACGTTCTCGAGGGTGGAGCAGTCGGTGGAGTAAACGCGGACAGTATCAAAACCGGACTGCTTGATGACGGCAATATCCTTGCTGACCTCAGTGGCGGACTTGCAAGAGCCGGAGGCGTCCTGGCTGAAAGGAGTGTAGGTGATGGCCCAGTGGTCACCAGCACCGCCACCGATCTTGGGGGTCTCCTTGGCGGGAGTCTCCTTCTTGGGGGTCTCCTTGGGGGTCTCGGGAACCTCGTAGGCGGGGGTGGGCTTGGGCTCGGGCTCAGCAGCCTTGGTGATCTCAGGCTTGGGGGCCTCGGGCTTGGGGGCCTCGTAGACGGGGGTGGGGGTGGGCTTGGGAGCCTCGCTGGTCCAGGGGCAGACGACGACGACGTGCTCCTCGGTGATGGTGGTGGTCACGGCAGGGCGCGTGTAGGTGCCAGGGGTGACGGTGGTGATGGTAGGGTACACGACATCCTCCTCCTTCTCGCAGACGGTGACGGTGGGGGCGATGGTGTAAGTACCGGCCTCGGGGCAGACGTACGTGGTGGTCTCAATGACGCTCGTGACGACACCGTTGGTGGTCTTCTCGGTGGCGTAGGGGCAGACAACCGTGGTGGAGCTCTCGACGATGGTGGTGACACCGCCGTAGGTCTGAGTGCCGGCGGGGACCTTGGTGGTGGCCGGAGCGCAGACGGTGGTGGTCTCGCTGACGGTGATGGTGGTGGCCGGGAAGGTGTAGATGCCGGGGGTCTCGCAAACCTCAGCGACGGGGGTGGGCACCTCGAGGGCGGGAACATAGGTCGAGGTGGGCTTGGGGGGAGGAGGAGGAGGGGCCTGGCTGGTGGGCTTGGGGCTGGGAGGGTTGGGCATCACTGGAATGTTTGTTAGTCGGTACTGGGACGGCATGACCATATCAGATGGCGTCGAGTGTACGTACGGGTGGGCTCGCCGTAGATGGTCTTGTAGATGGTGGTGCAGCCGGGCAGGCAGACCTCGGTGCCGTTGTTGGTCCTCTTGAAGAGGCCGTGGGCGTGACGGTGAGCGCTGGAGGCGCTGACACCGGCGGCGGCGGCCGCGGCGAGGATGAGAGAGCCCTTCATGTTGACTAGGGGAATCGAATTAAAGCGTGAAAGCTGAATTTGTGATTTTTCGAGTTTTTGGCGTTGCGTTGGAACGAATGCCCGCTGAAAGAGTGAAGCGGTGGTGAAGATTAGGGAGGTAAGGGGGGATGGGAGGACGAAACTGTGTTGACAAGCAATCAACTCATTGACGGATGTGTTCGTGAAGAGAAGGGAAAGGAAAAAAGAAGAGAAGAAGGGGGTACAGGAGTGGAGGGCCGGGATGTTATTATTGCCTGGCAGGCCACTTGCTGGGCCCGGGGGTGGTGGGCGTGCGTGTGCTTGGTGCTTGTGCAAGGTCCTGGGTAGCCGTCAAGCCGTGGAGGTGGCCAGTCGAGCTCGAGTTGCCAGAGGAGGGCCCTGCCATGGCTGGGGCGAGACTAGGCGGAGTTGGCGGACAGGGGGATAGGGAGATACCCTCATCTGAAGTCGACACCTGGCACGGGGTAGGTACGAGAAAGCATGACTGACTGGGTCGGCCGCGGGTTGCAGTGCTTTCCCGTCGCTTGTCGGCGATTCTCCCTCGAGACGCGGGGCCGGCCTTCACTCTAGCCCTGTGTACCGCGTGGATGCAGGTGAGCACAAGCGGTGATGTACCGTAGACGCTGGACCATCAAACAGAGTACGAACACACACCCCTGCTTCTGTTGTTCCAGCTTCCCTATTCCTTCATCGTCAGCCTTCGCCTCTCGCCCTCTCGAGCCAGGGTGTAGACGCGCTTACAGGTCATCCGGCCCCCCTCTCCTTCCCACCCCCTGTCGGGCTCCCCAGGATGAACGTGGATCCCCTACAGAGCGCTGCGCCGGCATCTCGAAGATGCGAGGTTAGCTCGTGATCCAGTTCAGGTCGGACGGCTGGGAGGCGTTTGCCCATCGCGCATCCGTACCCAAAGATGGGGGACGCATTGACGGCGACTCGACCAGGGGCTTGGGCTGTTGAGGCATGTAGGGCGCTAGGTGCCTCGATCGGGGCGAAGAACGGCGTTTGGCCAAAGACAGGCAAGAGACCAGTGGAGGGTGTTTGATTGACCAAGATTGGGGGGGTGGGCATGCAGCGAGTCGTGTGGATGAGCGGTCGAGCAGTGAACTGGTCGTGGGCTTGGCTCTTGGTCTTGGCCATGATCTCGTTTCTTGGAGGTGGAGGTGGAGATGGGGGCGGTGGCATAGGCAAGAGGCATGAGGGATGAGGGAAAGGGGTTGAAGAGGGGCCCCTGGCGAGTTGAACCAACGAGAACGACGTACTGAAGCGCAGGGATGCCTCAAAGTGGGCCCCCCTCCGTGGACACGAGTGGTCTCGCCGGGAAATTAGCTAAGCGACATTGCTGAAATTTAGGGCCCCTTAGCCCCCCCCCCGGTTCCTTCCCTCTTCTCTGGCCTCTGTCATGACGGCGGCCCCTTCGATCATGATGCCGGATTGCCCGCCCGCTTACCTAAATTCTTCATCATATCTCGTCCCACATTCCTGGTCGCTTCAATCTCCCGTAGACGCCGTCTTTCTGTGTTCGCGTCGTTACAATGGCTGTCATCGAAAAGCCCCCGGCGGTAGCCCCATCGTCACACCTCCTCCGCATTAAAACAACAGAGATGGGTGCAGCCACAGTGTCAGCCAGGAGCCCGTGCCACGCCCAATCCAGCCGTCCGTCTGAAAGCTCCCGACCCCTATCCCGGACAGGCCTTCCTTGTTAGGGTCTAGCGCAGATGTACCTGCATCAGTGCATCTGCCAGATGTACAATCCAGGAACACCCGACTGCGCCAATCGCTCTTTCCGCCCTCGCCGCCTGACCCTGGAGGCAGCATGTCTTTGCCCTGTGAGCTTCTCGCTAGGCCCTTTCAGAAGCATTCACTTTCATGTTTGCTTCCAACCAGGTCTTTCCACCCAGGTCGGTCCAACCAAGTCGACAAAAAGTCCCTCTCCGCCAAGCATGGACCTAAATTAAGGTCCCTGTCAGTCGAAACTCTCCTGTTCCCCTCCCAGAGCGGGTTGGCGCATGAGTATGAGGGACCTACCTAGGTGAAAGGTCCGGTTGGGAACGAAGTCATGTCGCACAAAACAACACATTGTGTCATCATCCCCTCGCCTCTTATCCACTCGCCTCGTCATGCCAAGTCACGTTGTGTTGACCTTGTCTTTCAACACGAAATGGCAATCATCACCTCATCCGTTGCAGGAAAGTTGTGATGCTGTACCGACTCTACGGTACAGTACTGGCACCACGGGGATAGCGAGCGTATAGCTCGAGCCATAGTGCTCAGCTCACGTCACGTGCTCTTGCTGACCTTTCAGCCCCCCCCCCCCAATCCATGATCCACCTGAAATTCACCGGCTCGCCGCCCCCCGCCCCCTTTCCCCTTCATCAGCCAGCCTTTCCTATCTCTGCTGCCACCGCTGCGAGCGGCCATCTCATGATCACCAAGTATCGCCTGTTTTGGTCTCGCGCCTCCGAAATCCCAAATCACCACAACCACCAGGCTCGGGAGCTCAGAAGCCAAGAAGCCCAGAAGCCCAGAAAGCCCGCCAAGGCCCGCCCGCTCACTCTAGTCCCTTCGTATCCCTTCCCGAGAGCCAAGCTACATCGCAAATCACCATGCGCCTACCGAAAGGGCAGCGATCCTCGACCACCTGCCCTCCTGAACGACGGTCCAGAACCGATCATCCCATCTGCCCCTTTTCCCACACGCTCTCGCTCTCTCTCCCCCCTTGACTTTGATCTCCCACCCGAAGCGAAACCCATCCTTCTTTTTTCGGATGGCCTATCGAAATCTAGCGCCCGGCCCTTCAGACGGCTGAATCGGCCATTTGGGAAGCAATAGTCCCGCCGTCATCTAAAACCCCAGGTTTCGCTCGTCCCGTTTGCCGTGCTTTCTTTTCCTCGAAGCCGGCCCCCACCCCCCTCCATGCGTTCATCTCACTGGATGAGGGGCCGGACACCTGCGAACGACGACTGTGGTGGCTCGAAAGCAGGCCCCGGGGGGGGGGGTTACTGATAACTCGCATCCACTCCAAACCCATCCGAGATGGCCGAAACGAAAGATTTCGGCTGCCTCTTCTTCCCGCCCCGCAACGGGG
>NW_003315032.1:501587-504783 GCF_000150825.1 Verticillium alfalfae VaMs.102
CAAGGTACCATGGCCCCCTGCCCGCCCCCCCGTTCCCCGGCTCAATTGGTAAACACGGAGCAACATGATGGCTTCTTGCGGTCAGGTAGTGGCAGCTATGGGGATGGAGGGAACGTGGTTGTGCAAGTCATCCAGGTTTGAATACGCTCTACATAATGTCCGTCCACCTTGCGGCCTATCCAAACGTCATCAACTCTTCCATAGTACGTACAGTAGTGAAAACAAACCAGCGCTGCATCTAGGACAGCGAACAGTTCCCTCCAGCCATCCCCTCGCGTAGTCCTGTCCTCGTCGTTCCTCTTTCACCCCCTCAGACCTCCTCATCGCTGTCGTCACCCAGAAGCTCGCCTTCGTCATCGTCAACAGATGCATAGTCCCCGCGCCCCCGTGCAAAACTGTCTCTCGTGGTAAACCGCCTCTGCCCGCCGCCGTTAAGCCAGCTGCCGCCGCCGCTGCCGCCGCCGCTCACCCGCTCATACGCTGACGATGCCGTCCGCCAGAGCGCCGAGCCGAGCAGCGGAAGGGCCGCCACGACGGCCACGGCCGCCGACACGGCGATAACGGGATACTTGACCCACGGCGCGTCATTGTCAAAACCGCTCGACTCACCGAGACGGATCTGCCCAAACTGGCTGCCGTAGTTGCGCCACACCCACCAGCCGACGGCGGCCGCGATGCCGATGGGTATGACGATGGCGAAGAAAATGGCAACGCCCGATGTGCCGCGTAGTTTTTCAAATTCTTCTTCCTTGCCCTTGCACGGGTGGGCCTCGGATATCTTGTCAAGCTCCGTGCCGCCGACACACGTTGTCAAAGGAATGCGGCGGTAGCCTGTCGGCTCGTAGTAAGATACGGCGTCCGGGTTCTCCTTGCAGTACTGCTCTGCGGACAGAGGCTTCTTGCCGGGCACGAGGCTGCACTGCTTATGGGGGTCAAGCTCAAAGTTGTAGTCACTGTGTTCATGTTAGTATGGTGGAGCCCTTGCTAGTAGACTAGAAGTATCATGTAACGTACCACTCATAGTCGGCCCTCGTGCAGGTGCAGTTGCTGATGGCATAGAGATGCTCGATTCGATTGATCGTTGTATCATTTTGCGGTCTTTTCCTTTCGCGGAGGTACTTGGAAGACATGGTCGAATAGACCACTCATTGTCTTGGAGAGGGTGCGTGGGCGACCAGAGGTAGTAGTCTGAGTCTCCGCTCTCCGGGTTCACACAGGGACGATCCGTCAAGCCAGTGAAGTCAAGATTGACGGAGAAGGTCTTGCCATCGCTTGACCTGCACCACAGGAGAAAGTTGCGCGAGCTGCCAGTACGAATCGAGGTGATATCGAGTATCGTGACCTCCTCTTGGCTGAATTCAAAGTCCTTCCAGTCCTTGCCCTCGTTGGTCGTGTACGAGATAGACTTGGTCTTGGCCTTTTTGTCCTCGGTCGAACGCGGCACCAAAACGACAATGGAACCCTGGTCGCCATATTGCCATGTCCAGGCGCCCTTCTTGACGCTCTTCCATGTGATGCCGGCATCCGTCGTCATAAAGGTATCTGCCTCCTCGATCGGACCCAGGCTCGATCCAATGTTGCCGTAGCCAAACATGAGACCAGCCACACTGGCGGCTGAGAATGTCTTCTTTTTGTCGAGACGCTCAGTGTAGTGGTGGAGGTGAAGTGCGCACTTTTCGTCACCATAAGTGCTGCTGCATCCGTATGCCTTGCCGTTGACGTCGGCTTTGGGCGGCGGGAGATATGCCCACTGCGATCCATCGTTGTGGGAGATCTCAGTGCGCAGGATTTTGTTGCCCTTCTTGTCCTTGCCCGTCACCGAGTTGATGAGCACGACGCCTTCAAGCCCAATAATCTTCTCGAAATCGACAAAGTAATTGTTGTCGCAATTGACCTTCGGAGCGCTCATGACATAGGACGTGCCGTTTGAGTTGCTCTTGAGAATACTGCCCTGGCGCTGATTCTTCTCCAACTGAGTAGCCACAAACAGGTTTACCGCATGCGTAGAACTGTCAAGGACGGTGTATGCGTTCTGATGAGACACCTCAAAGTTGTAGGGGAAATGAGCTGCGGCATACGTTTCACCATCAAGGCTGGCCAGCGCTCGAAGTCCCTTCTGCTCCTTGTCCTCGGCTGCGACAACAATGAATTCGGCCATAGTCGCAAAGTCCTTGACGTTCGACTCGCGCACCTGCTTATCTTCTTCGAAAAAGTCATTGCTCGACACGATAACTTTGGGGTTGTCGGATTCATTGTCTTCACGCTTGTGGGTGAGACATACAATCTGCCGCATATCTCTAAACTTGTAGGTGGAGCGGCCGGTGAACTCGCACTTTTGAACGTAACGCAGCGCCGTCCGCCAGTTGTCGCCTCGGTCCCTGGAAATGGAGGCCTCCTTGAAGCACTGTTCTTTACCGTCCACCTTCTCGCACTTCTGGCCTACCCAGATGAGCCAGTCCTTCTTGTCAGGATGGAACGACAGTGGGTTACCGGAGCCGGGGTCTGAAGGAGCCTCAAACTCGTGGAAGTGCTCGGCACGGTCGATCGTGTACCAAACTTTCCTCGACTTGGTGGTGAAGAAAACGGCGTCCTTGAAATATTGGTGAGGATAGATGCCCCTAATTTCCTCCTTCTCCAAGATCTCGTCCCACTTCTTGCCGTGGTCCCGCGTGCGGTACACGCGCTGCTCGACCCTCATCGAACCATCATTTTCATACTCAACTGCCCTTGCAATGACGGTCTCGTCCGAGTCGGAGCTCGAGTCGCCGCGCTCAAGATAGATTTTCTCAAAGTCGTTGAGCTTGGTATCTTTGAAAATGTGCTGTGTAGCAGTGATATCTCCACTTGCAGGTGGCGCCGGGGAATTGACAACGTCGGAGCATTTTCTGTCAACCGGGTCATCCTTCTGCGAGCCGTCCTTTCGCTTGCACGTGTTGCCGGGTATCAAGCGCCAGCCCGAAGATCCCTTGAAACTGGTGTCAGGGCCAGCGTTTTTGCAAGCCTCATCGGGGGCAACTATCGGTCCAGCCTTCTCGCATTCGCCATCCTTTCGAATAAAGTTGTAGTCGCACTCAAAATCCGCGTCGGAGCACTCGCAGTCCTCAGTCTTGGGAATCGGGTCCTTGAACTCCTTCTTCAGGAAACAGTCGGCGTCCTTCTTGCGACGGCGATATGTCTGTTTGTGTCCCATGAGTGG
>NW_003315032.1:504883-508256 GCF_000150825.1 Verticillium alfalfae VaMs.102
CCATCCTTGTCCACCCTGGCTGGCCAGTCTTCCATGTCATTGTCCTCGCAAGTCTTCTCCTGCAGGCCCCCGAAGTCGAGGGCTACAACATGGTAGTTGTCACCTCCAGAGGACCCGACAAGGATGAACTTGAGGCTAGTGGAGTCCTGGGTGGTTGTGATGATCTCAGGCTTGAGCTTGAGGCCATCAGGAAGCGCCGCTGTCTTCCAGTTGAGACCGTGATCCAAGGAGTAGCTAACCTCGCCGACGTCGTCCTTCTTGGAGTCCTTGACAGCTACTAGTAGCGAACCTTGATCACCAAACTCGTACTTGTGAGGGCCGTCCAGAGCCTTCTTCCAGGAGGCACCGGCGTCATCCGAGACGAACAGGTTTCCCTCTTCGAAATCATTCAACGAGCCACCCGTGTTGCCAACACCCATGACGAGGCCTGGTGCAGGGCTCGAGAAGACCCGACCGACATTGTCAAGGTGAGTCACTGAATGTAAGTGGACTCGATCGTCGCCGGCCTTGATATCGTGGAAAGTCCTGCCGTCATCAAACGTGATTTGAGTGACAACTTCTTTCCTGCTGCCGCCGTGCTTCTCAACGTCCTCCCAGTTCTTGACGGTGTTGACGAGGAATATGCCCTGGATGCCCGAGATCTTTTCAAAGTCGACATTGCCCCTCTCGTTACGGTTCGTGTGCTCGAGGTTCTCGACAAAGAAGGTGCCATTAGAGTTGCTCGTGAACATAACACCCATGGGGTTTGAGGGACGGGTGTTCATGACATCGACCTGGATGCTGTAGTTGGTGCCCTCGAGGACAGTGTAGGCGCCCTGGTTGACCTTGTGGCCGTGCGCCGCCGGAAACATGGCGCGGTGCCACTTGAGAGTGTCGTCGGTGACAAAGAGAGACATTTCGTCTGTGTTGATCGATGTTGTGGCAACCAGCAAGTACTTCTTGACGACGGCCAGGTTGACGACTCCCTGAATGCCGTGATTCGTATCCAGGTTCGGCTCAAATTGTTGTACCTGGCCGTCGATCTTCTCGAAAAAGTTGTCCGAGATGAACAGTCGCTGATCCTCCTTGAAAGGCGAAATCGAGTCGGCACCGATGCAGAGGACGCGCTGGCGGTCGAGATCGTCCTTGCCAGTGGTGAACAGCTCGGAGGACTTGGCCCACCAGCAGCCCTCGGTCGAGCCCCTGAGTGTCTTCGCCTCCTTGAAATTGTTGGTTGTGTACGTGGCCACTTCGTTACAGAATATGCCTGCACAATCCATGCCGTTGAAAATCACGCGATCGGGATCACCGGCGTGAAAGCTGAGGATCTGGTCTCGGTATCGGCTCGTCTGGGCGGCGCTGTCAAATTTCTCCCAGGACTTGCCACGGTCGGTGGTCTTGAAGTGTTCTCTGCGGTCGGTGATGATGAAGGCCCGGCTGTTATCAAACTCGTGCATGGCCAGGGTATACGCGACGCCATCAGGAACGCCTGCGACTTTTCCCCAAGAGACTCCAGCATCGTCGGATCGATAAATGTTGTTCTCGGACATGTCATGAAACAGTACCACGTCTGAGTCTTCGAAGTAATTCATGTTCAGCGGCGGGTGCTTGAACTTGGACACCTTGATTGTAGGTCCATCATCCTTTGCCAATGTCGTCGTTGTCCATGACAGAACGAACAATAGAGTGCGCCATGAGGCTGCACCCCTGCCCCAAATCCTCATCTTGTCGCACTGGTCGGGAGGACGGTCGTGATCATCCAGAGGGCACGTAGGGTCGGAGGAGAGCAATAGCGAATAGGTATGATGTCGCAAAGACTTGAACAACAAATGGGCCAGGTAGATTGGATGTGCCCGCGTTGGTAGATGGACAGGGTGGTGATGAAGTTGAAGCTACTGGGGTTTGGAAATTGGCACTGCTACCTGTTCTTGAGGCACGAAAGGGAAACGTCAGCATAACCCAGACCCTGCGTGTTTCGTAGCTCTCGCCCCCACTGAGCATTGGACAGCCGGGCCGTGAGTGGGCGCTCGCGCCAGACACTGGCTTGACTGGGGGCGGCCCCTTGAGCTCTGAGCCCTGCTGCCGCTAGCCATCATCGCCACTGGATCCGCTAAGCTTCAGCTTTGAAGACTCCACTCCAGCTCTTTTTAGGCGCCTTGTCAGCACGTGAAAGGATTCAGGCCCCGACTCTTCGCCTACTCCACGCCGTCCGTTTCACTACCTACTGAGAGCCGCGGGCAGTGACCCAATCCCCAGAGCGATCGAATTCACCACAGGCTACTTACCTCCTGGTCAAGATGTCGACATGACACGGACAGACTGGAAAACGATCAGCATGTGAAACAGGATCTTCGGAGTATCAAATGTTTCCTTCTCGTATTGGCTGATCCATGTACGATTCGGTTGGACTAACAATTGCATGATCTGGAACATGGAAACAACATGTAGTGTATTTTGGGAGTGCGGCCTCCATAGGCCTCAGCAGCACAGCTATCATAGCCGTCGCGCGCTGATGCTGGCACAATACTTGCATTCCAGCAAGCCGCGAACAGAACAGGTTCTACTTAGATCTCATGAAGTGACAATCGACCGAATGAGCTCAACCGGTTACCCTCATCTACCTCCCAAGTTTGTACGAAGACACTGACTTCATAAGCCCCCGCAGCATCGCACTCGAGGACGCGCAGTATCATCTTACCGCCGCCACCTTCTAGGAGGCAAGCTCGTCGTGTCGATTTCTGTCAGAGACTGGCATGTGGCACATACAGCCCAGGCCTTGCATGACCCGGCATAACTTAGTATGACCCTTGGTGAGGCCTGCAGGCGTGAGAGGCTTCAGCCAGCGAGCGAAGCATGCGAAGCGTGCGAAGCAGAACGTATGCTGTCATGCTGTTTGACCCGATACTTTGGCGCGTAGGAATCAGAAAGTCAATCAGCCCTGGGCCTTCTCCTCGACTTTCTCCCCGACTTTCTCCTCGGGCTTCTCCTCTTCTGGCAAGACGCCATTCTTAGGCTCGCCATCGGCATCGAAACCAAGTGCTTCCAGTTCCCGTACAAGTTCGTTAATCTTGATGACCTTGGCGATCTGCTCCGGTAGCAGTGCTCGCCACCCTCCTTCTTGGTCTGCAACTCCTTTGCCTGTCGCAGCTTTTTTTCTGAGTGCCCTCGCCTTTCCTGGGCACGTTCCACCTCAGGGATCGACCTCATCGACGACTTTCTTTCGGGCGGTTCCGCGTTTTTCTTCTCGGTCACGCCGTCGTCGCCATCGTCGGCTTCCGCTTTGGCCTTCTTCCGTGCCTCGCGCCGCTTCGCATTCTTGGCGCTTGCGGCTGAGCCATCGGCCTTGTCATCGCTCAGACCGACGGTCCCCGGACGCCGCGCGCGGCGCGAGCCT
>NW_003315032.1:508356-509358 GCF_000150825.1 Verticillium alfalfae VaMs.102
CCCACATCGGCACGCTGAGACTCGGGGATGAAGCGCTCGCGCGCGCCTTGTCGGTGATGATTCCGGCATTGCTGGGCTGGCCCTTTTTCTTCTCGCCAGCCATTTTCGGGTGTTCAGCGCGTAGATCAGGCTCGTATGTATAAAATGAGAAACTAGACTTGGGAAGTAGTCGCGTGTTTGGTCGCGCCGATATGTTGGTGGGGATGGTAATCACAGTCGTAGAATCAAAATGAACCGGAGTCCACAGCGTTTGGATGGATCAAGGGTCGAGGCTCTGGGTAGGAAAGTTCAGCCGGGCTTCCGCAGCTTGAAGCCGGGCGTCGCAGAGCGAATTCTCGTTCGTTTTTGGCGGTGCGGAGGTTAGGCTTCGCTGTGCGAGTCGCATTTCGCAGCTGTTGCGCAAAGGAAAATGCCCCGCAGAGGACCATGCACAGACCAGTACGATTCCTCCCCGCTTTCCCGGCGTCTTCAATTAAGGTCTCGGATGGTCATGATCACGGCGTCTGGATTAATGCAGTTCTGGGAACGTTTGATACAAATAGATGGGGGAAAGTACGTGTACTACTGAAAGTGCAAAGAAGTATTTCCAACATGGTGATCATGCCGGTCTGCTGCACTGTAACCTTCAATCAGGCAAGCTGGACAGTGTGGCTTGGGCGCCATCTGGTCTGGGTGACAGACTTGGTGAGTGTATGCTATCAGCGTATACAAGGCATCACTCTACCATGCACTCAACCAGCGACTTGGAAGTAAGCTGAAAGCGGAGTGAGTTTCCATATTTCACGCATGGGGTGATGGCACCGTATGAGTAGATAAGCCTGCAACTGTTTGAGTGCTTGAAACCAAGAAACACGAAACCTATGGATGAGAAAACCCCTGCTTGAAACGAAATAGACATATCTGGCTCGTAAGACAACGTGAAAAACGGCGAGTCCTTTCAACAAGGTCAAGGTCGAGGCCAATACAGTCGCTGTTCGTGGGGTTCGCCTGTACTCCCACATT
>NW_003315032.1:509716-512050 GCF_000150825.1 Verticillium alfalfae VaMs.102
ACCACAGGCCGGCCTCACCAAGTCTCTCTACACGCAAGTATAGCCTTACCCTTGAACTTTCGACGAGCAGCGACACGAGGGATGGATCCACAGAGATCATGGGTTGGATGAAGAAAGAGCCTGGGAATCAGAGACTGCACGGGATGGAAGATACCCGACACGACTGAGCTTGGAGGGCTTGCTACATCGACACATTCACGGGCGCAATTGTACAGGATGCTGACTGAAATTTTCGGCAGTGCGTTCTTCAAGCAGAACTTCGCCATGCTCGGCTTCGTCTTCGGTGCCGGCTTTGCCTTCGAGATGTAGGCACAAACCCTCTACCTAGCCATCTGGCACGCCTGACAGCAGTTTACGACGACTGACATTGTGCAGGGGCTTCAACTCGCTCACCAACAAGTACTGGGACCACCTCAACCGCGGCGTAAGATATCTCGAATCGACACACAGGTTACATGTTTGCTAACCAATCGCAGCGCCAATGGAAGGACATCCGTGGGCGCTACGCTGAGGCCGCCGAGGATGACGAAGAGTAAAGGATTCCCAAACTGAACAATTGGACGCCCAGAGGAGACCTGACCATGAGATACGGGGACTACCTATGGACTGGCTGGAGGAAGTGTACCGATAAGGAGGGGTGTAGAACATAGAGCACGTTGCTGCATATCCATTCGGTTTCTTGCGCTTATTGCGTTGTTGACACGATTGCTGTGTTGCATCTAATGAGTGTTGATTCGCTATCATCACGCAATTCTGGCGTCGTCCGCATAGTCAGTGACATGACCTCCAAATGTGCATGCGATGTCCCAAGCAGGTGTCCTAGTAGCCCTCTTTCGGTCTTCGTTCACATGGACGGCATGAACAGCTTCAGCCCCCAACCAGGGACCGTCGACACTTAAAGTACGTCAGACATATTCACTCGAATCGAGTAGCTTAAGAGGGTTTTGAACTCTGTGCTCCTAAGTTGGCGTACGTTGTGTTTAAACTGGCGTAAGGCTACAGCAAGCATCACTCGCATTCAAAGGCGAGGATGCGATTCAGTATCAGCACTACAATGACGCTTAGTCTGCCAGATGTCATTCGGCGCGAGACCCCAGCTTACGGCAGAGCAATAGCCTCGATCTCGACGTCAACGTTCTTGGGAAGCGTCTTGACAGCAACGCAGCTGCGGGCGGGCTTGTGAGAGAACCACTTCTCGTACTCGCCGTTCATTTCCTGGGTCCGTCAGTAATGGTGTCCGGACAGTTAAACTTTCAGGTTGGGCTGTAAGGATACATACAGCGAAGTTGTCCATGTCAGCAAGGAAGATGTTGACCTTGACGATCTTCTCAACGGACGAGCCAGCCTCCTCAACAATGGCCTTGAGGTTGAGGATGCACTGTCTCGTCTTCTCGGCGATGGTGCCCTCGACGAACTTGCCGTCGGCGGTCAGAGGGATAGAGCCGGACAGGTAGATGGCCGTGGGGGTCTTGACGGCCTGGGACTGCAAAACGTAATCAATATCAGGCACAGTGGTCATTGTAGCACGTATCGGAGCATACGTAAGGGCCCAAGGCTATCAGGATGTCAGCTCAGCTATTCACCGATCATGAGGTGGGCAACGGGCGTACGGAAGGGGGCGTCCTTCGTGTAGACATTAACGGCTCCAGACATTGTACTGTTGCGGCGTGAAATTCTTTGGCGATTGGCAATGAGTTGTAGGCTAGGCGTGAGGCGTCGAAGTGCTCGAGGCGTAGTATGGGTGAGAAGTGATCTGGTGAGGAATGAGGACATGGAGAAGATCAATTCCGGGTGAGGGGTCGTTTGCAATGGCGTCGCTAATAAGAACGTATCGCGGGGAGTAGAATGTCGGATGTGGATGATCCAATAGGTTGAGTGACCGGGAGGACAACCCCGCCGAGAGTCTCCGTTCATCGGCGGGCGGATACCCACGGCCCCAGGCGAATGACTCTCACGCGCAGCCTCACCGAAGAGCGCGATGCCTACACCGACTACGGTTCACCGACCCTCAATTCGAACAACAGATCGAGGCTCAACATAATCTTGAGTTCCAATCCGGCCTTGGCACCAGCTATTACCGCACTGGTGCTTATGTTTCACACACATTCAGTTTCAATTTCAAGACCTGCAAGAAGAGGCGGTATTCTGGCACGATCCCAACTGCAGTTCAGGTGTGTCCCAGTTGGCTTATCGCATCTCTTATCGAAAGTCCCGTGATCCCTCGACAGCCCACTGAGCTCAGCTAGGGAGGACCCCCTTGGCGCATCCTCCTGGTGGGTATCCCTGGTTGAGATCCCCTGAAGCCAGTAGCAGGCCGCGACGGGCTAGACCAGC
>NW_003315032.1:512318-518384 GCF_000150825.1 Verticillium alfalfae VaMs.102
TCCACTTAACCAGTGTACGCAAGGCATCCATACAGTACGTCTAACCATTCCAGCCCATTGCATCTCCCCTGAATTTATTGGTGGGCTCGTGAAGCTACCTGTCCTTTGACAAGCTGGACCCAAGACGTTCGCGTTTACTCCAGCAGAGACGGGAGACTTGGTCCATCGCTGCTGCATCACCTTCCGTTCTGCAGCTGGACTGACACTTCTGCAGCTTTTTTTTTTCTTTCTCTCTTTCTTCTCCATTCACCATGGCGTCGACGACTGCCACCCCGCAGGGAAGCGTCCGACAGCGCAACACGGCTTTCGAAGAAGTCGCCTGTGGCCTCGGGATAGCGAGCCTGAGGTCAAGGGTCAAGGCCAAGGGCAAAGGGCCAAGTCTGTTGCGCGCTCCCTCAAGAAAGCCCTCAGAAGACCGAGTATGGCGTTGGACTTGCCATCACCACCCTTTTGGCATTCGTCACCAGATTCTGGGGCATCAGCCACCCGAACGAGGTAGTATTCGACGAGGTTCACTTCGGCAAGGTATGTTGGCGTGCCCTTCCGACACTTGCGTATTTTTCGTGTCGATGAGCCCTTTCTGACCAAAGCTCTGGTGAACAGTTTGCCTCTTACTACCTCGAGCGTACCTACTTCTTCGACGTGCACCCTCCCTTCGGAAAGCTCCTGTTTGCCTTTATGGGATGGCTTGTGGGATACGATGGTCACTTCCACTTCGACAACATCGGTGACTCGTACATCACCAACAAGATTCCCTACGTTGCCTTCCGAGCCCTTCCCGCTATCCTCGGCGCTCTTACTGTTTACTGTGACCTACCTCATCATGTGGGAGTCTGGCTACAGTCTTCCTGCCTGTCTGCTCGCCGCCCGGCCTTGTTCCTTCTTGACAACGCTCACATCGGTCAGACCCGTCTCATTCTGCTCGACGCCACTCTCGTTCTTTCGCCATGGCATGCAGCTTGCTCTGCTTATATCAAATTCCACAAGGCTTGCGCCACTGAGCCGTTCTCCCGCAGGTGGTGGAAGTGGCTTATCCTCACGGGCTTCGCGCTCTCGGCTGACATCTCTGTCAAGTACGTGGGTCTCTTCGCCTTTGTCACCATCGGCTCGGCGGTCGCCATTGACCTGTGGGAGCTTCTCGACGTCAAGAGGCCCGGCGGTGCGCTGAGCCTGCCCGACTTCACTAAGCACTTCCTCGCCCGTGCCTTTGGCCTCATCATCATGCCCTTCCTCTTCTACCTCTTCTGGTTCCAGGTTCACTTTGCCATCCTCAACCGATCCGGCCCCGGTGACGACTTCATGTCGCCAGAGTTCCAGGAAACCCTCAGCGACAACGTCATGCTTGCCAACTCGCTGGAAATCAACTACTACGACTCGCTCACCATCCGCCACAAGGAGACAAAGACGTACCTGCACAGCCACCCTGACCGCTATCCTCTCAGGTACGACGACGGTCGTGTGTCGAGCCAGGGCCAGCAGATTACAGGCTATCCCTTTAATGACACGAACAACTACTGGCAGATCCTCCCCTTGGAGGGAGAGGAGACCACTGGCCGTGTCGTCAGGAACCACGACCTCGTTCGTCTGCGGCACACAGTGACTGACATGATTCTGCTCTCGCACGATGTTGCGTCTCCCTCGTACCCCACCAATCAGGAGTTCACCGCCGTCAGCGTCGAGGAGGCCCTCGGTGCCCGCGCCAAGGACACGGTCTTTGAGATCCGCATCGAGCACGGCAAGAAGAAGCAGTCGCTCAAGAGCGTGTCGGGCCACTTCTAGCTGATCCACAATCCGAGCAAGGTAGCCATGTGGACACACTCGAAGGCGCTGCCAGACTGGGGCCACAAACAGCAGGAGATCAACGGCAACAAGCAGCTCACGGCGGCGTCCAACGTCTGGTTCGTCGAGGACATCCCGTCGCTCCCCGAGGACGATGCGCGCCGTGCCAAGCCCGAGAAGAAGGTCAAGACGATGCCATTCCTCAAGAAGTGGTTCGAGCTGCAGCGCGCCATGTTCTGGCACAACAACCAGCTGACCAGCAGCCACCCGTACTCGAGCCACCCATACCAGTGGCCCTTCCTACTCCGCGGCGTGAGCTTCTGGACCAAGAACGACACGCGCCAGCAGATCTACTTCCTGGGCAACCCAGTGGGCTGGTGGATTGCCAGCAGTCTTCTCGCTGTGTTTGTCGGCATCATTGGTGCCGATCAGGTGTCTCTGCGCCGTGGCATCGACGCTCTGGATCGCCGTGAGTGACACACCTTCCGTCCCATGACATGACCGTCGTACTGACTGGATCTCTAGGCTCCCGCAACCGTCTCTACAACTCGACGGGCTTCTTCTTCCTCGCGTGGGCGACGCACTACTTCCCCTTTTACCTCATGGGCCGCCAGCTGTTCCTGCACCACTACCTGCCGGCACACCTGGCGTCGTGTCTCGTGGCCGGTGCCCTCCTCGAGTTCATCTTCCTGGCGGAGCCCGTCGGTGAGCACAAGAAGACGAAGAAGGTCGAGGACGCGCCGAAGCGACACCTCACGGCGCGTGAGCGTCTCGGCGGACAGAGCATGGCGGGCGCGTGGATCGCGGCCACCGTGGTACTCGCCCTCGCCGTCGCGGGCTGGTGGTTTTTCCCTGCCCCTGACGTACGGCTACCCCGGCCTGTCGGTCGACCAGGTGGTGCGGCGCAAGTGGCTCGGCTACGACCTGCACTTTGCCAAATAAAGGGCGATTGTATCGCCACTCGAGGCCGACGCTATAGCGTCGGGTATAGCGTCGGGTATAGCGTCTGGGGTGCTCCTGAAGCAAGCCCTCTGTTGATGAAGCTGCTTTCATGGATCGCGCCAGAAGCCACACAGTACGCACGCGGTGCGCAACAACTGTGTGCATCGCGAGGTGCCTCGGAGATGGGCTGGCTGGGTGTTACGAAGCCATAGATGGGTGAACGAGTGAAATAGATCGCCCTCATGGCCTCGCTATCTGGAGGAGGCCTTTTTCTCATGTAAGACTAGCAGAAAGAAAAAAATGACGAACTTTGAAGAATGGTGGTTAGCCGTGTTCGCATTGGTGATAGCATCTGCATCATGTGTCTCGCGCGCTGTGGAGGTTGATAGGCCAGTAGTGGGGGCATCTGTCCGTACAAGGGTCATTAATGTTTCAAGTCCAGTGGAGGGCGACGTTGAGAGTTTCCAGTGTCCGGGCCGCACCTGGTATCACCCCTACTTAGGTACCTCCTAGCTAGGTAGGTAGCTACATGTACCTAGGTAAGGTACCCTCGGTACGTAACATCAAGGTACCTTGCAGATGCAGTTGTCTTGCCTGTATCCCTTGGACCCCACCAAGGCGAAGAAAGCTTCCACCTGTGGCCAAGAGGACGAGGACAAGGCGGTGCTCGGCCTGCTCAATCTTGAACTATGGAAATCGTGTCACCATCTCTAGGTTTCGCATTGCCTCGCGCGTGCACATTGAACCCAACCGCCATCCCCTCTTACAGAGAGCGCCAACACGCAAGTCATGGATAATGCCAACTCGGAGAGCCTCTTCTGAACTTGACGATTTCGATCCCTTGTGGGGTGCTACTTGCTCTGGAAACAAACCTAGACACCTCTACTGGCTAGAAGCTGTCGACACATTCACACGCTGCCCACGTCTCCTGCCAAGGGAGCGGCTCAACGCTCGGCAATCGAGCGGTGGAGGAGGAAACCACACCCTGGATTCGCCCATCTCACCCTCGCGTCGTCATTCTTTACAACCATCTTCCCTCTCCAAAACCGACCCTGACTCTACTGGGGCTGCTGGCCTTGACTTGATTCTGCCACCCGGCACAGTACTTTGGCCATTGGCCTCAACTACCACCCACCATGGGCAGCCGCCTCGCCGCCCGCCGCCTCCTCCGAAGCAATTCTGTCCGCCTGGGCCTCCTCCTCTTCGCCCTCGTTACCTTCTTCGATACGCTGCGCCTCCAGAACCGAATAGCCCGCCATGACCACGTGCCGCACGCGTTCGACACCCCCCGCAAGCACGAGCGTGTCTACATAGCCGCTCTGCACTACAACGACGCTCCCCTGCTTCGCCAGCAGTGGAATCCGGCACTTCTTGCCCTCGTCGAACGCCTCGGTCGCGCCAACGTCTTCGTCAACGTTCATGAGAGCGGCAGCTGGGATGACACCAAGGCCGCCCTCGCCGAGCTCGACGCCGAGCTTGAGGTCCGCGGCGTGCCCAGAAGCGTCATCACCAGCAACGTCACGCACCAGGACGAGCTCGAGGCCAACAGGCCCGCTCAGGGGGCGGGCCTGCCCGAGGGTTGGATTGTGCCGTCCAAGGGAGCCAAGCCAGAGATGAGACGGATACCTTTCCTGGCCAACTTGAGAAACTCGGCGCTGCGAGACCTCGACGACCTCCACGAGAAGGGGTTCAAATTCGATAAGGTGCTGTTTCTGAACGATGTCTTGTTTACGGTCAGTTAACATGGTTCTCGCCCCCAAAAAAAAAGCAGGCCAAGACAAGCAGTGTACTGACTGGAGCAGCCCGAAGACGCATTGACTCTGCTCGACACGAACCGCGGCGTCTACGCGGCCGCATGCTCGCTCGACTTTTCCGATCCCCCCTTGTTCTACGATACCTTTGCGCTGCGAGACGCCAACGGCCACGCTCACCTGACGCCGACGTGGCCATACTTCCGAGCGACGGCAAGCCGCAATGCGGTTCTGGCGCACGCCGACGCTGTGCCTGTGACGAGCTGCTGGAACGGCATCGTCGCCATGCCGGCGGCGCCATTCACCTCCCCCATCGAGTCCAAACGGCTGCGGTTCCGCGCCATTCCCGACTCCCTGGCGCAACTGCACCTCGAGGCTTCGGAGTGCTGCCTCATCCACGCCGACAATCCCCTTTCGGCGGACCTAGGCGTCTACCTGAACCCGAGGGTTCGGGTGGGCTACAACATCATGGCGTATGCCGCTACGCACCCTGGGCCAGGCCGCAGCTGGCTCAGCGGCTGGGCAATCGGCCGCGGCCGGACTGTGAACCGCTTGTTGGGCTGGTTCACGAGCACGCGGTTCACAGACCGGCGGGTCGACGACAGGTTGGCGCGGTGGAAGGCCGAGGATCAGGACCGTGACGAGCCAGGACGCGCGTGTTTGATTAACGAGGCTCATTTTCTGGCGCCGAATGGTTGGATGCATTTGTAGCGGCTGGCGCTCACGATCCTCTTTCTTGCCTTTTGGGGTAGATATTTCTTGGTTTCTTGTTTTTTGTTAGATCAGATGGATGAAGGTGGTGAGAATGATACCCAGCGTGATGCGTTATGCCATCTTGATCATGACTTATCGTATTGGTTTAGTGTTCTCTTGCTCACCCCTATATACCTTGACAACCAAAGACACACTTTGGTCGCAAGAATCTGCACTTGATATCATACGACCCCGCCGCCGAGCATCCTCTCCTCACCGACGACTTGTACAAACCTCACCTTCCTCCACTCGCACACCCCGGCTCTCCTCCTCTCGACCCTCGTCTACGCATGCTCCGCCTTCCGAATCCCCATCAACTCCAAAACCGCCCCCCTGCGTGCCAATTGGGCCCCCCCTCGCCCCGCGTCACCCTCCCCTCCTCGACAAGCCCGACAAACTCCTCGGCCCGGCCGGCACGAATCACATCCCCGAGGTCCGCGCACGCCGCCACCTCGTCCAGCCCGACAACCCGCCCCAGCCGCACGAGCAGCCTGTCGTCCAACCGGCCCGCGGCCCGCATCGCCGCCCGCGACGTCTTGCGCCCCTCCGCGGCGCAGCGTATCAGGGCCGTCCGTCCGGCACCGGCGCTCGCGCGGTCGATGGCTTCACGGAACGCGCTGGCCACGAGGGCGAGGGTGCCGCCGCCCAGGGCTGCGGGGTCCCAGTCTACGGAGAGGAAGGCTGTCAGCGCGGGGATCGAGGCCGAGGTGAAGCGTTCTCGGGCGATGCAAATGTCCATCGTCGCCGTCGGCCCGCTGTCGTTCAGCTCTCTGCCGGGCAGAAAGGGGGCTGGGACTGTGCCGAGGAGGAGCGCGTGGAGGAGGGAGGTGTTGCAGGCGAG
>NW_003315032.1:518499-548093 GCF_000150825.1 Verticillium alfalfae VaMs.102
ATTCTGGCTTTGGGTAGGATACTGAGGTTTTGTCTTTCGTGCTGCGATGTGCGCGGAGAGACGGTGATGAAATGCCCCTGCTTGGTGTACCCCTCGGCTTCACGCCAGGCGTTTGACGCCGCTGTCTTCTGTGTGAGTCTTTGCTGCATCTTCGATCCAGGTACTGCCATCAGAATCGTCATCGGATGAAGAAGAGTCCCAGGCCGACTGTCCCAGTGGTGTAGGAGGCATCGCCATGATGATCACATTCGAGACACCCTCGGCGGGCACTGCCATTGTATTCTCCTTGTCAAACCACCAGCTGTCGCTGCGCGTCATGTCATGTTCACGTTCCACATCTCGGTGCTCTCTGTCGCTGCGCTCACGCTCGTCAGTCTTGACCCGTAGCTCGCCATCACTCTCGGGGCCTACCTTGCGATTCTCAACGCAAACGACTCGGCCTCGAGCGGGATGGCCCGCTGTCACGGGAATCTCCTGTCCTAGGGTCGCATTCTGGCGAACGAGCCTCGGAACGCCATGTGTGATTTCGACAACGTTGGCACGCGTGACCAGAGCGGATGCTAGCGGGAGTACCTGGCCGTCACCAGCGTCATCGCCAACGATGGTCCCATTCGAGATAATACAGCGAAGGCTAGGTGAATAGGAATCATGTTCGCCGTTCCACTCATGACTGTCCACATCCCTGGAGGCCATGTCTCCATAGAAGTAGTCATCCTCTTCTGCCGGTTCATCATCGCCAAAGTCGTACACCGGCTCTCGGTAAAGGGTTGCAAACCTGGACAACATACTGGTGGCAGACAATTTGTTCTCAAGAGAGTTGCCGCACAGCTCGGGATACAGGTGCGATATCCCCATTCGCCTCCGTCTCGGCTTCGAGCGCCGCATGTCTTCATCAGCATCTACTGATATGGAGGCCCGACTCCGTAAGCTTGCCTCTTCGGCAACACCCATACCTGCAGCTGGTGGTAAGATCAGGTCGGCTGCGAGGGACACTTCCAGCTCCGTGCCAGCGAGCATGTCCCTCAGCGGCTCGAACCGCAGCCTTGGCAGCGCAGGCGATGGCTTTTCCAGCGGCGTGGCAGGTCGAGAGAGCGCCTCTACTCGTGCTGCGTCCCTGGCTGCGAGGACCCGGGACAGCGTCTCCTGTCCAGGAGACGCCAGCCATCGCAGGACCTCGTCTTCCCCCTGTGTTCGTGGACTGCGCACAAAGTGGCCCACAGGGTCAGTCGGGGTCGTGACGAGTGTCTCTGGGCTGCGACTTTCAAGGCAGGTCGGTGCTTCTCTCAAGCCATGTGTGTAGTATGCATCGAATGGAGAGGCAGCTATAGTGCTGGTTATGCCATCGACAGTGGCATTCGGGGTCGGTCTGGGCTGTGGAGAGAACCTGTTGTTTTGGAGCGGCGCCGCGCGCTTCGAGGAGATCCAGGGTAACGGCATTCTGTCTCGTCTCTGACGGTGTGCAATGAAGTGGCTGGGATTGTTCAGAGTCGTGTAGATGGTTGGACTGCACTTGCCCCGCATCGCAGAGCGATCGTTCTGCACTTATCGACATGGCGAGAGGCGTCTTTCAATTCCCATGTTCACGACGAAGGGCGCCATCGAACCGTTGGTTCGTCTCAGTGTTGGGACTTGGTCAGGTCAGTCTCGTTGTCCACAAAGGGGTTCCTGATATGGAATGATGGGTGAACAAACATGCTCTTACACGTGGATAGACATAGGGGAGATGTTTGACACAGCAGTCGTAGTCACGACAGGACTGCAGCATACAAGTCGTGTCTTGGGAACCGAAACTATCACTTGCGAGACGTTCTGGAGAGTTCTTGTGAGTACCAGAGGCTGTCTAGGCTGTCCTTGGTGCGTTCATCTGATAAAACGTGATGGGCTATCGGTTGGCCATCTCACCAGCCTAACAACACCTGACCGTTTCCAGGGAGAGGGGGCAGTGCGGATGTGTCCGTCTGCAAGACCTCTCATCCTG
Organism: Verticillium alfalfae VaMs.102; assembly: GCF_000150825.1. Lineage (NCBI taxonomy): Eukaryota > Fungi > Ascomycota > Sordariomycetes > Glomerellales > Plectosphaerellaceae > Verticillium > Verticillium alfalfae. The sequence continues at coordinate 520,478 of NW_003315032.1, forward strand.
CGCGTGGCACACTTGACATGTCAGGCGTAGAACAGACAGTTCAAGACCTACCGTTAAGCCAAACAGACACCTGAGATGCATCATTTCAGTGAGTGTCTGGATATCTTGTTCAAAAGCCTAAGATTATGGACTTTCTTTGACCCCTTGCAGGCCAGAGTGGTATGCATGTAGCAGCAGCCTCTTCTCCGGAACGAACAAAGACAACATGGGTCATTGTTGTTGTCTTTCTCTGGCCATGTTCAATCTGTCTGCAGAAGAAGCTGGATCAGAAATCAAGAGAAATTGGTTCTGACACGTTGCTGCCGCCTATGAACCAGTCAGAAAATCACTCAAATATTTACGATCCTGTCATGATACATGGCTGAGGTTGTCTCCTCATTCGCTTCAGTCTGAACAACAGCTGAAAAATGTGCCTGAGACGAACCTACATTTTTCGCAGATGCAAGCATCACGAATGTTGGCTGTATGAATGCGCCGACTTCAAGACGAAGACTAACATGATCCGCTACCTTCTTTTGTCCAAGGTGCGATACTTGATATGCGGCAACCTGCCTCAGATTGACTACGAAGTGTGGGATGCAAAGTGCTCCAAGTGCTGGACTGCACTCGTGGATAATGTCGGAAACCGCCACAGCTCAGAAGAGACAATTGGTGCTGGAGAATCAGACTCGGAAATGCTTCTCAAGGAGCAGGTTGTTGACCACAGAACATGGTAGGTCAAGCCTCATGCTCTCGGGGTGGCTATTTGCTCAACCAGGCACGGACAGCTTGTTTGAGTCCCTGGAGTTGACCAGGACGACGTTGACGATCCGGAATTGCTCGCCAGCGGCGGCCATCTGGTCTAGCCAGACGCTGTCCAGCCGATCATCGCCCGTTGATGGCTCTCAAAGTAGTTATTCGACCGGCCACTTACCGCACAACCAGAAATCGCCGACTGCGAAATCGCTTGAGCTAAACGCACCCGACGAACCAAGTGCTGGTTTTCGCGAGTCTGACGGAGAAAAGTCGTCAACCTGGCCGGAATCGAACATCGCGCGCAAGCATACAGCCAATACTAGACAGGCCGACATATGGCCAGACGGATCAACACACGCAGACTAGGCCGCCGAAGCTCCAGGCCCGGGGCGATACCATAGCACGCGCACAGGAGGCGACCACAAGACCCTGGAAGAATGCACATCAATAGCCAAATGCAGACACTACAGGGAGATATCGGGATGGAGCCGGGGATGACTCTGTCCCGGTTCCTGGATGAGGTAGAGCTCCTGTGGATGAAAGCTGGCCCGGAAACCTGAATGGGTCCAGGAGAGTGGGGGCGGTTGCTCTCTTCAGCGGATGAACCTTTCTCGCCGGTCTTCGTTGGGCCGGACCAGAGGACATTTGTACCGCATAAGCAGGACATGACGGTCAGGAGAACGTCATGGATAGCGCTGTGATCTGTACGATTGAACATGGATTAAAGCACAGCGAACTGTTTACGAGTTGAGGGCCAGCACCGGTTGGGAGGCCCGGTCGTATCGGCATGGTTCGGACTCGGTGACGGATGTGGAGGGGCCAGGTGATCTACTGATGTGACGGGGGTCAATTTGGCGCAGACCGCGTAGGGACATACGTGTCCGCCAAGGTCAGTAAAAATGTCGGTGCCTTGGGGTTACACTACTGCAGCATTTACGCTTGCTATCGCTGCGAGGCGTTTTGTTTGGCGACCGAGCGATTTGGCCTGATCGACGGCGAGCGGAGTTCCTGGCAGGCTGCCCGATTTCCGCCGAGTTGATTCGTCACAAGGTGGTCGTAGGGCTGACAGGGGTTGATGAGCCCAGCTGAAGAGAAAGCAAACAAAGCAAGACGGAGTGCAGGCGCATACGTGTCGTCTGTCGTTTTCGTTCACTGGCCTTTGGGGGCTTTGTAGACCCTCCTCGAACTTGCTCTGTCAACCTGTGAACCATACATCGATCAACATGGGTAAGACTTCTTCAGTATGATCCTCTCACGCAGCGACTTGGCAGGTGACGAGCAGCTGGCCCCAAACCCTGGTCCATAGTTCCTAGGTCTTCCACGTATCTCCATAGTCTTGGCAGCCCTATGCGTGGAGCGCACCAGCGTGCGAGTGGGGGGTAGGACAACCTCACAACCTCACAATCAACCAGTAGAAACTGCATCAGCAAGTGAACCAGCAACTCATATTTGGTGGCCAGCAAAAACACCATGTCTCATCGAGGTGATGCCGCGGACAGCAGTGTGGCCCTGGGCGTTCTGTGCAAGATCGGGCCCCACCCAGCGGGACTGTTGAGTGCCGCGACTGGGTGACAGACGAGAAAAATTGGCAAGCAAGCAAATCAATACCAACATGAACCTGCATGGGAGCTCCAGTCCTTGTTTTGGAGGGGTGGCCTCGCCCCCCGCAGGGTTGGAGAGGACGGTGTCATCCGGCCAGTTTGGCCTCAGACTAGGATGAGGAACGTGGAGCAATAGTGTGCATGTATGTTCTCCTGTGGTGGGTGTTGAACCTGCGGTGGCGCATGGGTGAGTGATGGGGGATTGTGACGAATAACCAGAGCGTATTCGCCCAACGATTCAATCTCGCCTAGTCGCCAGCAACCATGGACAGCTTCGTCGGAGACTGGCCAGCCGGCGAAACTTGCAGAACGAGGGCGCGGCCATGCAGGACCGCAGGACTCTAGGACTGCAGGACTCGAGGGACCGAATAACAGGTCGAGAATGAGCTGACTTCGAAGGCAGTGTATGTCAAGCGAATGCTCCAGGGGCAGGCGACTTGGGGATGGTTTGTTGGCAGGGCTGACCGTTGGCCTCCGTCGGAGTACCTAGGCAGGGGTCATTTGGTTCTGTGGATTGGACCGTGGGCCCGGTGGAAGCGGGCGTCGGTGATAGGTTCAATGTCACCGCTGTCGAATGGTGCACATCTGGACCATTCTCCTGGCGTTCTGGTGTTGCATGTTTCGTGTGAGCATGACGAGGACGTGGTGGTTCCTTCGTAGCTGGCCGCCGCCGAAACAGATGGATTTATGCTCTGTCCCTGTGTCTCTCGGTTCCTCTTGATGGCCACCGCCGTGCGCATGTCCTGCATCAGGACATCGGATGGCGGATGAATTGAATGGGGAGTGGGTTGACACGGGACGAAGGAAAAAAGAGACTTGACCCAAAAAGAGCGTCGGTAAAGGGATGGCCAAGCGTTGTCGCCAGGAACAGGCGCTCAGTGGCTCGAGGAGCGAGGCGCATTACTCGTCGCCGGAGCTTGCACCCAGCCGTTGGGGGCGGTGCCCAGCAGATGACATCGATAGCCCGCTGTTAGGGATGCTGCGGTGTTGACAGCCGGCCAGACTAACAGGAAGATCCAGGAGGCATCCACTTGATGGGCTGACTGATGCTCCTCCACTCCCCTACCAGAGGCTACTTTCGCTGTACCATGTACGGCACCAAGGGCACTGAAGCGTCCCCCCCCCGAGCGGATCATTAGTGTCTGATCCTCTGAGCACGCTCCGCCTCCCTGGCCTGCAGGGTCTGCATCTGATTGGATTGGGTGGGGCCTGGTTTAGGCAGCAGCCTCCCCCCTCCCATCAATTCCGGCGTCCTCAGTCTGCCACGACCGGATGCTTTTCTAAGCAAACGACCTCACCTCGTCTGCTCTCCCCCCCCCCTTGGCCAATTCCAACCCCCAACGTCCCTCGACCTGAACCCCGAGATCTTCTTGTTCGTCCCTGGATTCTCGCTTCTTCCTCACTCCGCCTACTTCCGCAAACCCCGTCAGGACAACTTGTTTCTTCTCTGCTACCATCACCCAGCAACTGAAAGAGCGTGAAGAGACACGTCGTCCTCAAGAACATCTTTATCCGTGATTGCACCCGCCCCCCCTTGTCTTGTCGACTCGAGCATCGCGAAGCATCATATCCTCCATTTATTCCGCCCACTTCCATCCGCATCTTCGCTTTTCGCCAGCGCGTCTTACGCCAGCCAGCACGTCACTCAACTCAACGCAAACTAGGTAGCAAAGGCGCAACTTCGGGCGCCATTTTCCCACTTGTCGCTGGCTGTTGCTCCTTTGCTCCTGGGCAAGTCCTCCTCTGGCCCCTCCCCGCCCTCCAGGCACACCATTTTGGCATCGACATATATCCGCCTTCTCGCGTCTCTCTCCATCCTCTCTCTTCCAATCGTGCACTTTCCCCGGCTGTCCATCAACATCGACGACGCTCTTGCTGTCGAGTGCCTCGCCGTTTGATCACGTCTGCGAATCGACCGTGAGTGACGCTCGCCCCTTCTCCTCTTCCTCCCCTCCTCTTCCTCTCTGCCTCGCCCCTCAACCCATTCCCCCACGTCTGTCGCCGCCCTCGCCGAACTCTCCCGTTCCTCACTCCTTCATCCACCAATACACTCTCTACCCTCTCTGCCAAGTCTAGGACTACCGCACGCACCCATCCGGCGCGTGGGTTCCCCAGACTTCTCAGGCAGTGACTCACTTCCCGACACCTTCCTTCGCCTCACTCGCCGGTAGCCCCTTCCAGTCCCTTGACTAACCCTGGTGGTGATACCAGAGCTGGCCATCGCCCGCCAGTATCCACCCCCCCCTTCCGACACTTTCGTCATGTCGTGCCAGAACCCTCGCCGCCGGTCCCCTGTGACCCGCGTCGGCGACGCTTCCAGCAATGGCCTCACCAGCCTTAAGACCAACATGACCCTGCGCAAGGGTGCCACCTTCCACTCGCCCACCTCTCTCGACTCTTCATCCATCGACGCCTTCATCCCCCCAGCTCTTGGTCGGTCGCAGACCAACCTTGAAGACGTTGTCGGCGCTCACGTCCGCCGCATGGAGATGATCGTCAGCGGTATCGAGACATCACTCAATCTGAATGATACCCCAAGGCCCGCCTCTAAGCCTTCGCGTGACGAGTGCCTGCCTCGCACAAACGGCTTCCTCGGCCGCCCTACTGTCGACCCCGCCATGGCAAAAGACACCAAGACCAGCGGGGAGCGCCGCGTCCTGCGCCCAAGACATCGTCGCTCATCGGAGCAGCACGCTTCGGACAGCGGTCTCGGCACCTCTCTGGCCTCTTCCGTCGAGAAGCAAGCCCCCAGCATCACCTCCAAGACCAGCAAGGCATCCGCCATTACGCGCTCGGCTGCCGCTCCGTCCAACACCATGACCAAGGTCTCTGGTCTGAGCTCCAAGGCGGTCAGCCGTGTTCACGAACACGTTCTTCGCCCCCTTCGTGCCAAGCCCGAGCTGAAGGACTTTGAGCCCATCGTCCTGGACATTCCCAGGCGCATTCGTGACAAGGAAATCATCTGCCTCAGGGATCTTGAGAAGACTTTGATCTTCATGGCACCGGTAAGTCAACTCTTGTATCAACGCAGCATTTGGGGAGATACTTATCGGTCGTTGATGAAGGAGAGGGCCAAGACCGCCGCCTTGTACCTCGATTTCTGCCTGACGTCCATTCGATGCATTCAAGCCACCGTCGAATATCTCAGCGACCGCGAACAAATTCGACCGGCCGACCGACCATACACTAACGGATACTTCATCGATCTCGTCGAACAGATTCGCCAATACGCCGGACAACTTGCCACTGCCAAGGAAGCCGGAGTGGAGGGGCGTGAGATGGACGTCGACCCCACCGACGAGGTCAAGCTGTTCGGTGGCATCTCGCAGAACGGCCGCCCCGCCGAGCTTGTCCGCGTCAGGAAGGACGGTCAAGCCATCTCCATGGCTACTGGCCTCCCCGTTGACATGGATGAGGACGGCAAGGATTTCCCCAGACTGAAGCGCTCCCTGAGCCAGCAGCTGGCGGACGACGAGGAGATCATGCGGTCCATGGCTCGCAGGAAGAAGAACGCTACGCCGGAGGAGCTCGCTCCCAAGAAATGCCGTGAGCCTGGCTGCAACAAGGAGTTCAAGCGTCCCTGTGACCTGACCAAGCACGAGAAGACGCATTCTCGTCCCTGGAAGTGCCCCGTCAAGACCTGCAAGTACCACGAGTACGGCTGGCCCACCGAGAAGGAGATGGACCGCCATCACAACGACAAGCACTCCTCAGCGCCCCCCATGCACGAGTGCCTGTTTCAAGCCTTGCCCTTACAAGTCGAAGCGCGAGTCAACTGCAAGCAGCACATGGAGAAGGCCCACGGATGGCAGTACGTCCGCACCAAGACCAACGCGGCAGAAGCGCCAGCGTTGCTGGAAAGCTCGGGCACAGCCGACCCCTCAGCTCGGCAACATGGCAACGCCCTCGAGCAGCCACAGCATTGCTACGCCGCCCGAGGAGAGTACCAGCCTCTTCCCGACTTTCAACCACGACGACTTCCCTCACTACGTCCCGGCCGAGGAGTTTGCTGACACCTGCCTCGGACCCATGGGACAGCCGCCCATGACGCTCGAAGGTATCGACTTCAACGACCTCGGCGTGTCTCCCACTGACTACAACACCCCTTCTACCGATACATCCTACCCATACACCTCCTACCAGGATGGACCCGAGTTTGTCATCAACAACGATGATATTTACGGCGCCCATGTCCAGATCCCGACGCCCGCGTGGCCTGACAAGATGATGGCCGGCATGCAGAACTACGTCCCAGTGTCTGCTTGCGAACCTCAGATGATGCCCGAACAGCTCGCCCCACACATCTCCCCGATAGGTCAAGGGAATGCCATGCTCTTCACGCCCAACTCGTTGGCCGAGGTTGACGAAGGCTTTGATGATTTTGGCGGTTGTGGTGACGATTTCACCTTGTTCCCCGTCAACGGGCTTGACAAGGACGCACAGTTCCAGACTCTCTTCGGCAGCGAGATGCCCAGCAGCGGCCTCGGCTTGTCTCAGGGCGCCTCCCAGGACTTCTTTGGGAACGGCATGGACTGGTCCAGCATGGACTACCACACCTACTCCCAGCAGCCCCAGCACCAGCAGTAGAGTCATGTCGCGATACTTTACTGACTGGTTGGTATGGGATGGCGTGTTTCTTTTACGTTCTCTCCAGAGATTGCCGATACGATGACTTTCGATTTGGCTCATGATGTTACGATGAAGACTTGTTTGACAATGGCGTCAAACACACAAGGAGTGTTTTGCTTTTGTTTCCTTGGCTTGCTGTATATTTACACTCTTCTCCATTTGACCTCTTTCTTTGACGATGTCTCAGCTCAAGAAAACCTGTTGCTCGAGGAGATAGCCCAATGTGGCAAGATGGCGAGAGAAGGGGGACGGGAGGGTCGGACCGAGCCAATCAACCAGGCAACAGGACGTCGGACATGTTGCTTCCCCCTGTCTGGATATTTGTCGATAGCTTGGAAGGATTTGGTCGATTTGCTGTGCCTTGAAATGGCTCTTGGGATCTGGTAATGGCACGAAGCCACAGAGAATGCAGACCCTCTCACTTGACCCACCATCAAAGTGCCATCCTGCTGCCTCTTGCGTTGTTGTGCATTGAAACCGTGCTATGAGTTACAGTAAAGGTATTGAGAAGAGCATGCGCTTTGGTCGAGCACGGCTGGCTGACCGATGAGAGGCGAGTCGATGCCTCGCGGAGGTCGTATGGGAAGGGAAGCCCCCGAACCTAAGATTTGACGTGGTAAGGAGGATGAACAGAAACTCAGAATTCCACCAAAAAAAAAACTTAGGTAGCACAATACAACAGGATTAGATAGGCCTTCTTCCGACCAAGATGACTTGCGTGGAGTGACACAGGTTGTCCGTTTTCGCCTTGCATGGATGAACGTGCATGGATGGATTGTGAGGGGCAGCTGCATGAGGCCGCCTGCCAGCTGGCAGATTCCACTCCACAATTGCATCAGGGAGAAAAACCTGAGTTGCAGCAATTTCCTACTCTTTTCCCCCTTCACACTCGTCACCGTCACAACCGTGCCAAAGACCGAAAACCACACCTCGCATCGCCAGCGGCTTCTCGCTTCCTTTCGCCAGCGAGGAGCCCCGTCTGGCCGCCCCCAAACAGGTAAGCCCTTTTTCTCTATCTGATTTCATTCTCCCTACTGCTTTCCCCCCCTGTCCTTTCCAAACAGGAGGAGAAAACAAAACAAAACAATGGCCTACATGATGAGATTCGCATCAACCCCCTCAAAATCATAGGAAGAGCCGTCTGAGACGCCCCGGGCCGCTCTCCTCTCGTGCTGCTGTCTCTCCCTCGCTCCCAGCCTCTTCGGGGGATGGGGTCACCGAGGGGTGCGCGGCGCGTGGAGTGCAAACGGTCCCTCGGCTTAGCTCCCGCTGACGCTGTCGCGCTCGCCCGGCTTGGGGATGGGCAAGACTCGCGGAGATTTGGCACCGTCGCATGCGAATTGTCTCCGTGGTAGGTCTGCCGCCCTCGGCTGGGGGGTTGTGATGGGCGGTGGGGGCGGTGGGGTCAGTTGTGCTTATAATCGGGTTTCTGATGTGGCTTTTTCCAATCACCGCGGAATGTTTCTGTCGTTCTGTTGCCATGAGCCGGCGGCTAACTTTCGCAGTAGTCCAACTTGACTGTTGGTGACGGGGGGCTGGTTTGATGTGTTTTGTTATTTGTTGGGTTGGAGAGACAGGGGCGTGATAATGACGTGTAGCTTAACAACTAATGCGAACACAATTACACAACGTGCACAGAAAACATATACCAGTCCAACCGTATGCATTGTCTACGTACACCGGCTCACGTGAACTGATTTCTATAAGTCTGGGGCTTGTCCGTCCGCCGAACAGCAAGGGTATCTATCTATCTATACATCTTTCTGAACACATGAGCTTTCCAGCATCGGCACGCTTAAAAAAAAACACCCCAGCCTAGTCCGCATGATCCCCAGCGCCTTGTCTTAACACTAGTAGTCGTCCTCGTCACTCTCATCAATAACGGTCCGCCGGCGAATGTGCCGACTGGGCTGCCCGCGAGGCTGAAGATCGTCGTCATCAGCCTCGTCAAATTTGTTCCTTAAGTCATTCATGTTCTCAGACGCGTCCGAATCATCAACAACCGTAGCCTTGCCTAGCCTTGTCGTCTTGGTGGCCAGGCCTGTCCTTGCCGTCACTACGCTAAGGTCAGGCAGGTCGTCTGTTGAGTCCTGGGTAGCTGGCAAGGACAGGGGCTCGAAAAAGGGCTTCATTTTCGTCCTTGTTGGAACTGGAGTTGACGTAACACTCGACGGCAGGTCATCTGACACGTCTCTGAGGCTCGAGATGGGATGATCGTCCCCGACCACAAAATCGAGCAAATCGGCCCCATCATCAGATCCATCCGTGTCATCCATGTCGCTGTCTCGGTCACAGTCGTCACCCAATTCATCGCTGTTGATGCCGCCTCTCTTTTGAGGCGCTCGCTTCTTCGGCTTTCTCCCTCGCGCTTTTGGCGCTGCAGCTTTCTTCGGCCGACCACGCTGAGGTGCCTCGCAAACTGTATTCTCCGAGTCGTCTCCTTCTTCCGCATCAGACACTATGTGAAGGGGAACCTTTGTTGCTGGTCCATTTGACTTGCGTTTCTTCGCCCGTGGTGCTTTATCAGGCCCATCATCGTTGAGCCCGAGGAAATCAGACTGCCTTTTTTTGGTGACTTTTGGTGGCCGCTCATCATCGGTGTCAGGCGCAAATGGCGGGAACGGGATATCTTCCCATCTACTAGTGTCCTGGTCTCCATACGGCTTGTGCCACTTCTTTGCCGGATCTTTGTACTTCTTGGTCCAGGTCTGCATAAGCTCGACGTACTTCTTTGTCCGCGTGCCATGTTGTACCTTGCCGACGGGCCTGAGACGTCGATTGAGTGCTGGATGGGCATTGATGTCGACAACCTCAATCTCCTCTACCTTGCTCCGGTTGAAAGGCAGAGTCCGATAATTTCGATCCAGCTCCGCCATCTGGCGCGTGTTGAGCAGCACAGAGTCTAGTGGGGGTATTTCTGTCAACCGATCGAGCTCACACGGCGCTGCTGGCGTAGCCTTCTTCGGCGTCTTCTTCTTAAGGCCCTTCGACACAGATCCATCCAATAATCCTACGCGCGAAGCCGTGACGAAACCCGTCTCCACGCCGTCCGGCATGTGGAACTTTTTGGGTGGCATCTTCTTCTTCGCGGCCCCCGCCTTTCGTCTCCCCGGTTCAGGAAGTGCTGTGTTCTGGGTGTTCTCGATTGGAATCTCGATCTGTTGCATGTCGACCTCGGGTCGAATCTCCCTCGGAACGATACGTGCCGATAGATCATGGCGAAAGTTGAACTTACTACCCTCGCAAATCAGGGCCTGCATCGCTTCGTAGTTTTCTCTCGCTCGGCTGAAGCTCTCTTCTTCCTTGCCTCGCATGAGGAGTAGGACGACGTTGCCCTCTCGCTTGCGACCTGTCCGGCCCATCCGCTGCAACATACGGATTGGGGACGAAGAGGCGTCATAGCACACGATCAAGTCGACTTGGCCAATGTCCAGACCCTCCTCGCCGATGGACGTGGCAACAAGAACATTGTACTCGCCCGTCCTAAACTTTTCGACAGTTGCGATCTGTTGAGCTTGTTTCATGCCAGCTGACCGCTTTCCCTCGGCTTGGCCGACGAAGACGGTCGGCTTGATGAGCGGCTTGTGGATGCTCAGCGCTCGTACAATCTCCTCGGCGCTGTCTCTGTATTCGCTAAAGACAATGGCGCGGGTGGCTGAACCCTCCTTGGCGTCCATGAAGTGATTCAGCATCGTTTCGGCCAACTCGGCCAGCTTTGGGTGGCCGACAAAGCTGGGTATGCGAAGCCACCCCTCGATTTTTTGCATCATGTCCTGAAAGCTGGGGTCCGCGACGAGCTGTTTCTTGTATTTGGAACCCTTCTGCCCCTTCTCCTCCACATCGCTCCTGAAGTCTTTGAGATTGTCGAAGAACGGTTTGATGCCGTGGAAGTTGAGAAGCTTGATCGAATGTGCCAGCGATTTCAGAATGGCGAAGATGGCCCGCATCATGTGCTGAAGTGGTTGAGGCACATGCCGCCCCGCGCTCTTCATCCAGTCTTGTTCTTGCTTCATAAGCCCAAAAGTGGTGATGGCCATGGGGTCTCGGCCGTAGTAAATGTTTTGCTTCGTCAATTTGTCCATCATCGGCTTCAGGGCTTTCGTGAAGAGATCTTTGATCTCGCACATCTCGTACGATGGGTCAATGATGCGTTGATCAATATTCCGCTGATGGACATACTGGCGAATGTCGATGGAGTCTTCTGTGCGAATCTCGGTGTGCGATATGCCTAGGTTGTCAATGACCTCTTGCACCGTCTCGACCTTGGAGCCTGGCGTGGCTGTCAAAGCCAGTACCCTGAAATAGGGGTTAAAGCGCCGCATCTGCTTGACCACCTTGGCGTATGCATACTCTCCTGTCGAGCGATGAGCCTCGTCAACCACTAAAAGTACAATAGACTTTGGATCGGCGTAGCCTCTAGAGATGTCGTTGAGTAACGTTTGCGGCGTCATGAAAAAGACGCGCTTGGCTTGCCATTCATCAACGCGAGTAGCTGGGGTAACGTCACCCGTGAGCATGGTAGTCTCCGATCGAGATATACCGACAATGTTGAAGCAGGCATCGACCTGTTGCGCGACAAGCGGCTTGGTCGGCGCGACGAAAACAATTTTGGCTGTCTTGGTCCAGCGGTGAAAGTTGAGCATGACCGTGGCGGCGATGAAGGTCTTCCCAAGACCAGTTGGCAAGGCTACCAGAGTGTTGTTAAATAGTCCATTCTTCACAATGCTGTACTGATAGTCTCGGACAGCGCCGAGGTTCTTGGGATAGACCCATGTCTTGAGAGCTTCGTTGTTTAGTTCGTGATGAGTAGCTTCGACAGGCTTGTCTGCACGATAAACCCTTCCGAAACCAGGGTGTACGGGCCTGGAATCAGCATCTTCTTCGTCATTGACAGTGCCACCGAAGAGGGTCGTCTGACGAAAGCCGTTCGATGATGTCCGTCCGAAGGGTTGCCGCGGTGTTCTGGGTGGTGCCGCGACGACCGGGTCCAGGTCCGGCGATGATGAAAATGCAGCTGCAAGGAGCTCATCCATCTCACTGGCTTTCATGACATCCTGGTAGTCTGGCGCACGAGCTGTCTACGTGTGCTTTAGTATGAACATTTCAAACTGAATGCTGAGAACAGCACGGTATATGCTTACGTTGATAGTTGAAGGGTGAGTGGCTGACAAAGACCTCGAGGAGCTTATTGTATTGAAATTTGCTCGAGATGCGCTGGACCCAACTGCCCTGTCGCTCTGGCTGAAAGCCTCTGCCAGATCCTCATCAGCAATGTCGTCATCGTAGTCGTCAGAGTCCATTGCGAAACAGATCGGAGCGCCTTATGAGAACACGCGCCGTGAGCCTTCCGCGGCGGAATCCGACACTTAACGATGGTGATGGTGGTAAGTGAACCGTAAAAAATATGTTTCAGTGGGCTATATGTGCAGATGGACATTAGCGACTCCGGGTGGCCAGCATGCTGTCACATGGTCAGATGGTTCACGTCGCTCGTCTTTACAGTGGCCACTCTTGACGCGACCCCTGCCAATGTTCGACGCGAAACAGCCTCCGAATCACATGACCAAGATCCCATTGTCGATGAGTCAGCTTCAGCCTCCAGGGATCGAAACTGACTGGGTTACTCTAGGCAGTTCCTTTCACTTGGCTTTCTCAGGCTCTGATTGGTGTGTCGCGTGCCCCACAGCCTGCCTAAGGTAACTTACGTAGGTAGCAGCATGTGCAGAAACCCAAAGCGTCATGCCTGCCCAGGATTTCTTCAAGAACCTTGACCATCCCGTCACCCGCGAAACTCTTGTGAACACAAAAGACACACACATACATCGCTGGTTTTGTCCGGACAAAGGGGCTATTCACCTCACCCCACGAAGGAAACGAAACAACCTGCGAGTACTCACACGCGAAACGAATTTCGTCACGAACCTGTGGCGCAATTGCCAACTGACGACTGTCTGCTTGCATCGATCCGGCTTGACCTTTGACGGTTGATCCTTCCAATCGTCTTCCAGCGAATATCCATTACCAGCATCTTCCTCGGAAGAACCACGCAGCACCAATACATTACTCGCCAGATTGGTCTTACAGCCGCCAAGTCTGAAGGCCGCTTCAAGGAAGAACCTGAAAAAAAATAACGTTCCACCCCGCTGTGCATGCCGACTCGTGCCTCTTGACCGAAACGCCGTTGCGCCTACCACTTTCACTTCACCACACTCGCAATGGCGCCCCCTCGGTCAAACCGGGCTCCAGCCTCTGCTCCTAAGGGACCGTCTCGGGGCGGTATCCAGAAGCGTGGACGGGCAGGACGGGTTGATCAGGACGGTGATCTTGATATGGACTCTGCTGCGGCTCGCCGTGCTGGCAGACCTGCCCGGAACGAACCATCGACCGCTCGCCCTCAACGGGGCGCGCGAACAAATGCTGCCCCTGCTAAAAGCTCGGCACGAAACCACCAGGCTATCGCCCGCCATCTTGATGGCGAGGGCGCGGATCTGATCACCAAGAAGAAAGCACAATCCGGTCCACTCGTTTGGCTAGATGTCAAGGGGTTGAAGGAGAGCAAGGCTTCGAGGAACAGGGACGGTGGAATCAGAGACCTCATCTCGTTCATAGAGCGCAAGGCGCAGAGCGCTGGTCAGAGGACCAAGGGTGTCATGGTCTTGAAGGTATGTTGAGATATCGAAACACTGAAGGGAAGCACATAGGGATGCCGAATGGTCCAGCTGGACCTCGTCAAAACGCCACGTTCGCCGCGACGCACGAGACAACAGCCCTCGTCCATACCGGCTGCTTATGCCCGAATTTCTCCCCTCGCGGCCCACGCCGTTATATGGGGAAGCATCTTGCTAATGATCAGTAGCACAAACTCGTGAATGACATCGTCCAGATCGCCGCCACCAAGGAGAACGCTGAATTTTTTTATTAAGGTGAACGGCTTCGTGTTTGCTGGTGCCAAGCTCGAAATCACCGACTCGGGCGGCTCTCTCGCTAAAGCCACCGAAGCCTCAGCAGCAGCACAGGACCTCAAGTCTAAACTTACCAACATCATGTCACAGCGTTACCTGACTGAGAACAAACTCTTGAAGCTTGACGCCTTGAACCAAGACCAGCAGCTCGTTGAGATGGGCGTTCTTGAGTCCAAGGATCGAGCTGAAAAGCTCGTGAAGGTCATGATGAAAATCTGTGACGACCTCTTCAAGACGCCCAAGGACAAGACGGACAACATCCACAGCATCAGTCTCGCAAATAATGGCCTCGACGGTGTCGCCCAAGTCGAGGACATTGCAGAGACATTCCCAGACCTCCTCAACCTCGACCTCAGCGGTAACAAAATTGCTACTCTGTCTGGTCTCATGCCATGGAAAGGCAGGCTTCGCAAGTTGGATACGCTCTACATAACCGACAACCCTATCGACATTGCCGATCTCAAGGTCCAAGCAGCGTTGCTAAAGTTCTTCCCCAAGCTCACCAACATCAACGGACAGCAATTCACACCTGAACACCTTGCCGAGTTGCAAAAGTTTACGAGACCACGCCCTATTCCTCAACACGGCCCCGACTTCCGCGACGCCAACGGGATTGGCGAGAGCTTTCTGTTGGAGTTTTTCGTGGGATTCGACACAGATCGCCTTGGTCTACTGGCAAAGTACTACGACGACGACAGCCAATTTTCTCTCGCCGTGGATACGAACTCAATCCGCGACAAGGACGCGCCGCAGCCAATGTCCTGGTCAGCATACATTCCTAAGTCGAGGAATCTGACCAGGATCACGACCACTGCCGCGCGAGAATCGCGTCTTCTCAGCGGTCGCGAGATAATTCTCAAGACTTGGAACGAGCTGCCATCTACAAAGCACCCCGACATCAAAGCTGATACTACAAAGTACATTATGGATTGCCATCTTCTTCCGGGCCTGGGTGACCCGACAGGCCAGACGGGTGCTTCTCTAGATGGTATGGTGCTCTCTGTCCATGGGCAGTTTGAAGAGATGGACAAGGCGTCCAATCAGCCAGGCCTCCGCAGCTTCTCGCGAAGCTTTGTTCTCGGTCCTGGGCGTCCAGGCAACAACCCCATCCGCGTTGTCAGTGACATGTTGTCTTTGCGAGCCTGGAATGCCTTGCCAAATGTGTTCGTCGCTGCTGCTGCTACCTCCGCCGCCGCGCCGCCGCCCGTTCCAGCCCAAGAGCAAGAGCTCCGTCAAGCGAAGATCCTGGAGCTATGCAAGCAAACATCAATGACACCCGTCTACTCGGAAATGTGTCTCAACGACACTGCCTGGGACTTCGATCGCGCACTGGCCGTGTTCAATGAGAAGAAGGTAAGCGTTTCCCCACACATCATTGTCACCAGAACGAAGCGCTGATTTCATTGCTCTTATCAGGCACAGCTTCCTGCCGAGGCTTTCGCTGTGGTGTAGGAACATCACACCTGAGGGCATAGTCATGAGCTAGTATGCTCGTTATATCAGAGACGACCTTGAGAACCCAACCCAGCCATGACCGGATGGTTGCGGATGAGGCTATTTATCGAACGGAAGAGTTTCAGTTCAACCGAACGATCGGAGGACGAAGAAGACAGGCATCCTTTGAAGGGAATGAACGCAGACGAACAACTCCACGACTCGCATACTGTAACGTTCCCGCTGCTGCGAGGACATGTGAAATAGTTATGGACATCAACATTATATACACAACGATCCTCCGGCGCAGGAGCCATAGTCATGGGAAGGGAGATCGGAGGCTTGCTGTTGGTGGTTGCGTGTACATCAAATACCTAAATACAATGAGAGCGGCGTCTCGATCGTTCAACCAGAAAACACCCAATGTGCACGATTCGCTGCGAGACATGCATATGCCCAAGATCCCCAGTGCGGCGGGTAATGTGACGTCGAGGTGTTGGCGCTGTGATGCCCACGCGGAAACATACTCCGGCGGCTACGCAACGACAGATTGGCCAAGATTCTTCAGCAGCCACATTCATGGAATCACTGCAAGGTGGCCGGCACTTGGGTCTGATAAAAAGGTTAACGATTGCACAGTCCCACCAATGGGGACTGAGAAGTCGATCTTCGGGGCGATAGAGGTTTGAGACGCGCGGGTTTTCTGTGGTTGGGTGTGTGGTTGGGTTATGGTGGGCAGAACACGCCCAGTGAGACTGTGCGGGAGTAGGCGGGTGAGTGGGGAGGGTGCATCAGCTGCGATGCAAGTCATGAAAGGCGCGATCGATTTGATGGTTGCGATTGCGATTGCGACTTTGGCTGGCACATTAGTTGCTAGCAACGCCACAATGGCCCATCCCTTGAGTGCCCAGATTGGGCCACAGTTCTTCGCATAATCGATAGCTGAGTGGTTGGAAATACATGTCGCCAATTGAATTGAGGGACATAGCAAACTGTGCATCTAGATGCCTTTATGTTACCTACCCTACCCTATGTTTCAAAGACGTACCCGCCCTCGATCATGTACTGAGCTAGTATCTACTTTGCTGTATTTCGAAGCTCTATACCAAGGCAGGCGGTGATCATTATGTGTACTGGGGCCGAATTTGAGCATCAAAGGGACACATGAATGGTGTGCTGACAAAACACTATGGGCATTGATGTTTTTCAGTTACCACCACAACACGATAGACCATTCAGCAACTGGAAACGCAGCAGCGGATTTCTCGGATGGCCTCAACCAGCAGGCCGCATAGATCGAGGCGCGGTGCGGGGATGATTTATGCAACCAGACGACTGCTCCCAACCTGGGCGTCTCATCCTCACCGCTGGGATACCCCGATCTTCAATTGCCCCGGATGGAGCATTGAGACGACGAAGGTGTCACGTATCACGAAGACGTGTTCCCATGAGTCTGCGCGAGTCGAGCACGACAAGGAGATCTAGATCGACATGGAACTCCATCATCGAAATGATCCAGACGTCATCTTGCACTCAACGTGAACAGCGCACGATGAGGTGGACAGGCCGTCCATCCGTCGTAGAACAATCGGAAGCCACTCGAATTCGAGGCCTGCTGCCTCAGTGCCAAGCAGCAAAGATAATTTCTTCTCTCTCTTTCCGGGCGCAATGCTCGGTCCTCCTGCCACGGTCATACTTTTCGGGGGAACAAATATAGCCCCACGGACGAGGGGACCCTGAGGCGAACTCTTTGATAACGTGGGCTGGCGTGCTGACATGGCGTGGCAGCCCTTTGACAAGTTGTGCACTGACTAACACTTGGGGCCGGGGGGGAGACGATGGGAGTGGCCTACGGTGAGGCTGGAACTCGGAGACGAGGGAGCAAGCGGGTAGCCACGCCGTAAGTATTGGACGCCCCTCCTTCTTCCGTCCTGCTGTCCGGGCCATGGTCGTCGGAGCGGACTCCCGAAAAGAATAGGCGTTGCAGGGCTCCTCGGACGCAGCGAACGATGCACGAGGTGCAAGGTCTCCTAGCCCAAGGATGGACCGAAAAGGGTCAGGCACATGCTGAAGGGGAAGGAATCAGTGCACTTGAGGCAAGACGCGAGCTTTCGATGACCCACCATGACCCAGATACCTGTCGTTGAAGAACAAGATCCCCCCCCCTGTTGAAAGACTCGTGCAGGTGCTGGGCAGCGATGAGGGCTACATGTACAAAGTGGCTGAGGCCCAACGGGCATGGTTGTCGCGCGATGTGGAATGGGTGTGGGACGAGCAGCAGTTGTAGGGAGGCGCGTGCTTCTACATGGGGTTTGCTTTGGCCATTCTCGAGGCGATCAAGCAATTGAAATGGTATCTGCGGTGAAGGCACGATGCTCATCAGGTGGCAGAAATTGCGAAAGGGACGATATGCTGAGATGATTTATGCGTTGCGAGATGTTGCGCGATACGACGCATCGTTGTAGGCCAAATTGAGATCACCATTTTGGCAAACAGACCAGAGAAGGTCTCCATGGTGTGGTTCAGCTTCCACAGTGCACCAAAGTCGAAGAAATCACCTGGTCGAAGCACCCAGATGGAGTGCCCAATAAGCAGCAGTTTATCGGTGACAGGGGACACCGACAGGGTGCCAGGGGTGCCTGGGCTGGTCAGACTAGCTCAGGGGCCACAGCGGCAGGTGGACGATGGTGTGTTTCACTGAGAAGCCGCTCAGTGGAGGAACGGGACCTCACTCAGAAGCCAATCACATGTGCCACATCTCACGTTCTCCCAAACTGTCGCCCTTCCGCCCTCACTCGTCCTCGCTCTCCTACACAGCACCTTCGTGCAAGAGACGCGCGGGTGGGGCATTGTCGGAAGGAGATTTGGGATGTGGCTCGTTTGATTGCAATGACGACAGACTGCTAGCACAGACACCTCGATGTGATGCACAACGCAACGTGAGTGTAAAGAACAAAGAAATAGAGTCTGAGTGAGGTGACATGCCGGTACTCTCGACAGCAATCGCACACACACGAGACGGAGGACTTGAAAGACGGGCAGGTCGGTGTGACCAGGAGGTACCACATCCCTCCCTACCTACTTGCTGCATGCACGACTTGATGCAGTGTCAGTCCCTTCGCCCCGAGCCCCCCTTCCAACCATCGTGGACAGAGGACTTGGGCACGAACTTGACCAAAGACACAACAGCGAGCAGAGGAACGCCTTCTCGTTTCTCGACGAGGCGCGCTGCTGCTATTGTTGTACACGGGCCTTGCCTGGTTTTGACTAGCTCCAACAGGGTTGCGCCAATGCCAGGCACGGAAATGCATTGCAGCGCTCATTGGCCCCAGGTGCTCCCACCCCTTTTCCAGAGCCTTGGCTTCCCAGGGCTCGCTCCGGGGTGGGCTTGCCGCACGAAGCACGCTTCACCGGTTTGGACCCTCAGATACCCACTGTTGATCCCCGCTACGAACTCTCATTCGCCCAAGCCCGCGCTGCATCAAAGCCTCCCGGTCCCCTGCCCCTGCCTCTGTTCGTGTTTCCTCGTTTGTGCCAACCCTGACCTCGCAGGTGGAAAGATGGCTGTGGAGGTCTTCCAGGAGGCAGGTGCCTGAGTGGCAGGAGGTAAACGACCCACGGCCTGTCAACTCTTGTCGCTGTCTCACCAAGCCTGCTCGACGGGGGGTCTTGCCAGTGCTGTGAGGAGTCTTGCTTCGCCTGCCCCTTGCCTCCTCCGCCTGGCCTCGCTTCGCAGGTGCTCGACTTTGTCCCGCCTTCTCTCTTTCTGTCCGCCGGTCTTTCCGTCTCTTCTTCTCGACTCGAGGTACATCGTCAAACCGCGACCGCGATTGTTGCCGTTGCTGTTCATCGTCTGGCACGTTGATTGATCTCGTCGACCCAAGTCATTCATTGTTCACTTGCTCTTGATCTTCCGTCTTCGCGCCTACCATCCTTCGATTCTCTCACCAAAACTACGACGACAAACCGCGCCACATACCTTTGGTCTCGTCTTGATCCAGAACTACGTCCTCGTCTCGACACCATTGCCTAAAAAACGAAGCAAACGCTGGCTAGCCTGCAGACTCCTTACCTTTCCGACGTATAGTCGT
Organism: Verticillium alfalfae VaMs.102; assembly: GCF_000150825.1. Lineage (NCBI taxonomy): Eukaryota > Fungi > Ascomycota > Sordariomycetes > Glomerellales > Plectosphaerellaceae > Verticillium > Verticillium alfalfae. The sequence goes on from NW_003315032.1 coordinate 539,930, forward strand.
CTGACAGCATCGTTCATCCCACCAAAATCTGCGACGCCAATCCCCTCAGAGTTCAGGAGAAGACCAGATCCTTCAGAGCCCAGCCGACCTGACTAGCCCTCTCCCTTACTCGGGGCTTTTTCAAACGAGAAACTTGTTCCGTCGATCATCCTCCGAGACCACGCCGCTCTTCTTACGACTACTGTAGTGTGGTGTCTCGCGCGCCCTCGACCTATTTTGTTTTTCTCGATCAACTGAGCCTTGACGGTCTCGGAATCAGTGCTGGTGCTCTTCAGAAACACACCAGACACTTACTACTGGTGCGTTTGGTCGTCTGGTCTGCCCTGTTGGCTTCAGGCACATCGTCTTGCAACTGTTGCTCATTTATGCGAAGCTACTTCATACTCAACGTTCGGACGACAAGCCTCGACGTCCGACGACCGCTTCGTCCCTGAGGCCCGCCAGAGTTTCACCTGATTAAGTCCTTACTGTCATCCCCGCAATGCAATACTAGGCCCATAAGGATATCACTGAGGTATTCGTCCTCAACACTCTTTCGCACTTTCAAAGCGACGTCCGCACCTCCGGCCCAGGACTCGACTCGAACCGACAAAATGTCGATTCCTGAGCCCGAGGTTCCCCTCGACCACATATGCTCCACCATATGGGGCAACACACTTTACACCTTCTCGACTGGTGCTTTCCAGGCTTTGCCTTTGAAGCAAGGAGCGAAATGGGAGAAGCTGAAGCCTGGCACGCCTGTTGACGGCGCCCAGTGCGTGGGCACCCCAACCGCATTATGGGTTGTAGGAGGCCAGTCATCAGAAGCAGGCTACACCGGCCTTCAAAAGTACACTTACTCAACAGGCACGTGGGAAGTCATCAACGCCCAGGAACCTGTCGCCAAGAATCGCAAGTGGCATGGTGCCGCCTACCTCCCTGCCACCGATCAGATCATCACGTATGCCGGCACCGTCGATGGCGCTCAGCGTAATTCCGACCAAACTTTCACCATCAGGGCCTCAGCGCCATATGACGTGCAGGCCTACCCATCCGGGGCGACGCCTGCCCAGAACCCCATCCTACTTCCTTGGTCTGACAGGCAGGTTGTCATGGTTGGCGGCGCTGCCGCAAACACAAGGGTTATGCTGTTCAGCCCAGAGACATCCTGGATCGATGCTGGTGTTACTCTGGCCGAACCTATCCCCAAGGATATTTCTGTGGTCAAGGCTATCATGGTCAACGGAGATGACGGGTCGAAGAATCTCATGACTTTCGACCTGAGCGAGATTCCCAACAAGGTCAACCGCATGGTCCTGCAAGGCGCCGGTGGCGCCCCTGTTACCATCTCGTCCGCCATCTCTGGTCGCGACGAGGGCAGCAGGATTGCTCTTGAACACGACGCCGATATTACTCGACGAGACCTCACTGTGGCAGACTGGCCTTCTTACAACGATACCCTCGCACCCCTCATCACTCGCGTCAATTTTGCCATCGCACAGAACTCGGACGGCATGGTAGTTCTTGCGGGAGGAAATCCTGACACATCTTTAAGCATGTTTAATGTTCGCGAGAACACTTGGGAGGACACATCTCGCGCCTTTGCTACGGATCAAGAAGTTTTGTCCGATGGCAATTCCAGCACCTCCCGCTCTGCCGAATCTACGAGTGCCTCTACAAGTGTTTCATCCTCATCGGATACTTCTTCTACTGAGGCATCGACACTCACTACCTCTACGTCGATCTCGGAGTCCATCCTTGCATCTTCAACCGGAGTTTCTGAGGCGTCCTTGGTTTCCGTGTCTGCTTCCGCTACTGCCACCGAGTCGGGTGGAGTGGCCGCCGCCGCTGCTGCCGGAGGCAGTGGTCTAAATGCCAACGCTATTCTTGGCATAGTACTCGGCACCATTACAGCTGCAATGATTCTCCTAGGCCTTGCTCTATTCTGTCTTCGCCGAAAGAGGATCCAGCGACAGAACCTCGAGTCCGGTAACCTGGCCCGCGCCGCCAGCAGCGCCCGCGTGCGGGAGAAGGGTCAGCCTTCTGAATTCGCCAAGGAGATCGCCGTCGGCGGCGACGACGACCTCCGCTCTCCCGCAAGCCCACCCTCTCGCGGCCACTTCCGCGGCCATGAACCTTCCAACTCGCAGAGCTCCTTTTCGTCCGTGGCCATTCTCATGGGTCAGATTAATGGGCACAAGAATGGCCACGATAAAAAGCAGAGCACCGCTAGTGGTATGTTTGGGAAGGGGTTCAAGTCATCTATCAGCAAGCCCATGCCTCAGATGAACGACAACCCAGCTCTTCAGAACGAAGGACGCTCATTGACAGGAGACGAGAAAGGCGTTTCCTTCGCAGCCAACACGGGTGGACAGCCGAGGCCTGGCCCTCCACCTGGTGTCGCCTCTGACCCTGACGGTTTGCGACGAAGCTCTGGTTGGAACAGGTACTGGTCTGGCGGCAGTGCGCTGAATGTCCTCGGTTTCGGTGGTCAGAAGCGTATGACAACGGATTCGGACCAAAGCTCGCATTACTCGAACAGGAACCGCATCACCCAGGACTCCGCCACTGTACCACCACTGAACTTCGAAGGCAGACCGCAGATGAACCGGGTTATGTCAGGCAGCCCTACCGTTTCAAACTATCCCAACAAGTTCCGTTTGGACCCTGAAATGTCTGGCAAGATTGAGCGACCTGTGTCAGCCGCGTCTTCAGGATACTCCAGCGGCGTCCCGGAAAGCGTGCGCGAGACATGGGATCCTCTCTCAGACAAGAAGCCTTGGGGAACCGAGCGGGCACCCAGCAGTGCCTACAGCGAAAGCTTCTATCACCCCACATCTCTGGCACCAAGCTCGCGGCAGCCACCCCCTCCCCCTCCTGTTCCTGATGGCCTTAGCAAGCAGCCGCAACTCGCCATGGCTACGACCTCAACAGACATGAGCTGGCTCAATCTTGGCGACTACCACAAGAACAACGGTGGCTACGACGCCAACGAGTCTCGGGTATAAATTACCTATCTCAACGAAATGTATGAAAAAAAGGAGGGGGTTTTCTGCAACTCGTTGCACCAGGCTTCTCAGGGTCACCCAACCCCACGAGCGGCTTGCGGCGCATTGACGAATCACTCGCATGATGATCATCTCTTGTCTATTTCTCTACCGCCTTTGCCATCTTATACCCAGGTATTTGTTTACATCGTTCCGGAGCCTCTTTTTAGCAACGGGGGCAGCGAGGGCGGCGGGGTCTTGTCGCCCTCGCCGCATGCACACATCGACCATAGACGGCATAGAGGAGGACCGCCATAAAAGTTCCACCCCCAATTACTCTCGCTTTTCGCCTCTCTCGGCGTTTCATCAGTCACTCGACTACCACTTTCGCTATTCGAACCACACGAAGCGCAGCAAGCCAGCGTCTTTCTGCCCCACAACAATGCATTGTCTAGCCAGCATAATCAGCAGCTCGACTTTCCTTCACTCATCTCTTGAACATATCTCTCCAAATCTTCCAATCTCGCTGTCTCTCTTCATCTTTCTTTTTCGCGGTGAATCCAAACCGCCGCGTTTCTGTACAAATTCCGTCACTCTTTTCTTCTATCCCCGTCAGCTTAGAACCCCAGAGACCGCCAGGGCCGGTCATTCGTTTCCCGTCGGTCCTTGCCATGATACCAAACTCCTGCTATCAGCCCGCCTATTACCAAATGTGCGATTTTGCTTTCCCTGCTTTCCCTGCTTTGCTTGTTTAAATGTAATTACTCTCTGATAGATCCCCAGGGGAGGATGAAGCGGATGAAGGTTGCGCTCTGATGCCAGTGCGTGTAACCTGGTTGGCAGTGAAGGTGGAGGTGCGGAAGGCGGAAGGCGGAAAGAGGTTCAATAAGGGGAAGGGGAAGCGCAGCAGTTGGTGGATATGTGTGGAGTAGCTATCTGTGCTTAATTCACGGCTTTCCATGTTAAGTGCGTTCGTTTTGATGTGTCAATTCTACTTGCGACGAGGATGTATGGCGTGAAGCCTTGGGTACAAGTCGTATTTCTCATACATATCACGCCTCGCGGGTGGATTTTCTTCGTGGCCAGTTGAGCATCGTGTCGCGGGCTCTAGTTTCCGAGAGCAGACCAACCCAACTTTTATGGCCGTCTCTCAAGAGCGTGATTGTCGACACGTCTCAGATTACAGCGTTGTCGAAACTGTCCCCAGCCCGCCCGGTTACACGCGGGCTTTCAGATGGACCTTGCCTCCAGGACGCGGTCCATACCCGTTTCTGCAGACCCAGTCTCGCACCCCATCCCATCGTTGGGATCACATGTCGAATTCGGCCGAAAACCCACTCTACCTAACGGTCCTGAGAGCATGCTCCTGTCCTCATCCCAGCAACCTTGGGCGGCTCGGAAAGAGAGGGGCGCGAAATGGGACTCCAGGCGTGACGAAGCGGAGTCCGTCCGCGGCATCGTTACCCGACCTTGCTTCCGATTTCCGCGGACGCGTCCGGACGGAGGAGAGGGCCCAAAAGGCACAAAGGCGCGAGACAAGGGGTTGTGAGTGGGTGCTCGGTGGCGCGACCGCGTCGGATTAGGTCAGCACAAGACTGAGCCTCAAGCCCGTCTTCCCCAGATTTCAATCCCCCCTCCCATTCAACGTCAGTTCGCTCGTCAGGAAGGCAGTGGGCGGGCGATGCGGATGACCATCGGTGCACGCTCTGGCGTGCGCTCCGTCATCGGTGCTGCATGACGTGGGTCACGTTCCTACCAGGCTCAAGGTTGAACTAAATGATCTTTGTTTTCTTCTCCGTCTCGCAGTCAATTGAAATCTCGCAAGCCAATAATCCGGAATCCGGCACGCTGGGGTACTCCACGGCTGAGAGGCGAGGAGGCGCGCACGTGGGCTGATCGTTGGGTGCAGCGGCGTCCAAGGGGTAAAAAGAGGCGCGAGCCAAACTGGAACCCCCACAACGACACCATCACATCGGCACCCTGTCGCAACGCCCTGTGGTGCAGGGTTCATCATTCCTGATTATGAAGAGAGGGGAGAGGGAAAAGTCGGGTGCATTTAGGGGGGGCGCTGCGTGGTCATTGCAGCGCTGTTTCTTTCCCCTGCCACAGCTCCGAGGAGGTTCATAGCTAAGTGGAACATGACGCGAGAGGCTTGAAGAAGCTCCTGCGGACGCATATAGCCCTCGGGCGATGGCTGTGCCGGCGAAGGGTTTCGGACCCTTGAGATCGGAACTTCCACGATAGGCTACTCGACTTGACCAAGCGTTCACGATGCATGACGGTGATCTGAGGGTTTGGCCTGTCACGGAGTGACCGACGTGGTGGTGCAGGTGATGTGGGAGCCTGAAATTTAGTCGAGGGGTGGTCCGGTGATGACCTCCAGGTGGCGATCCTGTCTGCGCGTCACAGAAGGAGGGAAACACAAGCTTCCTGCTGATGCTTATTATAGTGTGTCAAAGCCTCCAGGTCCGTCATATGCTACTGCTGTGCCGCCACCTACTGTGTCATCGTGAACTATGCATGCTGTGGGTCACTTCGAGAACCTGACTTGGTAAATCACGGATCGTCAGCCTACATGGTATCGGCAGAACCTCAACGCAGTCCTCAACTATTGACCAGAATCAGCTAACAGCTGACCGATTCAGCTGGTCTCGCCTTGCCTCATCCCGCCTGTCGCATAAGCCAGTAAGCTCGCAACCACCATGTCGGGTCAACCTCTCCACAACATGTCGTGGGGTGCAGTGCAGTAGTAACCCCAAGGAAGAAACACATTACTCCCGAGATGTCACTGTGTCTCGCGTTGCGCCATCGAATCCTACCTACCTCGGCTACAATGTCTGTGTTGTTGACTATCACTACCGAATCACATCGGACGAAGGATCGGCCATTCTCGCTACCATGTCGAATCACGCTCGAGAGCCGACGGTATAGCCCGCGGCTGCCATGATTCGGTCCTTCCATACAACCGAACGTACCGTTGCGCTTGTACAGTGGCCCCTGCAGGCGAAGTCTGATGAGAACTTCCAGAAGGCCTGCCCCGGTCCAGGCCCGAGAGGAAAAGGAACAGCTGAGAATATGCACAAGGCTGCCGCTGCCACACCCCCAGCGGTTGCCCCTCTGTGGAGCGCATGCGGGTGGTGCTCTTAACAGCCCTCAGGGGAAGGGAGAAAAGTTTTCTCATTGGCCTTAGCTCAAAAGGTTTTGTCAGGTTGAGAAGGGTGGAAGGCGTCAAGAGTCGTTTTCCAGATGGGCCCTTGGTTGGTGATGACTTCAGTTCTGTCAGTTTCCAGTATGGATCGTAATGGATACAGATTGGGATGAGTACGTAGTTGGCTTACAGTTCGCTGAGGGAAGAGCAGGTTGCGACGAGATTGATAGGACTGGAGCTGCGCAGGACTTACCGAACCGCCCCAGGCGAACGACTGACGGATCGCTGCCTCGGCGGCCACCGCTGAATTTCTCAGTTGTGAGAGACACAACTGAGCTTTGCTCAGTCTCTCTGCCTCGGCGAGCTTGATACAGGGATAATTAAACACAAAGGTATACTTTTACATCTCATGGCTGAGGTGGATATCGAAGACCTTGCAACGATGAATGTAACTGTACGTCGTTTGCTGGAAGAGGAGAGGCCGGTCAGGACACCAGGAACTGTCGTGTGCCAGCCTAGAGAAGGTTAGCCCGGACGACATCGCTCGTTCTAGGCAGGTCAGGGCGCTGCGGTAGCTCGGTGGTGATTCTTCTTCACCAGTTCTGCCATCTCGCTAGGCGTCGCGCGCTAGGCTAAGATGCCGCGGTCTCGTGATGTTGATACTCTGGTCGAACAAGTTGACAGAAAACGAGAACCTGCTTCTTTGACAAGTTGGTTCACTCTCCTGGTGGAATCCAACGCTGAAGCCGCAGACCAAGATGCTGCAGGTGATATACGTACCTCGTACCTCCCCCCGCATGTAAACCCCCACGGCAAAGGCAGGGGACTGTTGCGCCCGTCATGAGGCACCTTTACCTAATTTCTGGGGGAGATACGGAACAATTCTCGGAAGGCCAACTGTGCAGAACCTCATTTTTGCATGGCCAACGAACCCCAAAGCGAGCATTGATGCTCAGTTCTGTCTTGTATCGAGGTCGAAGGGTACCTGATGAACCTTACCGCGATTCCCTGCTGGCGGCTTCGGAAAGAGGATGTAAAGGAGGGTTTCCAGGATACTTCTCGGTCAGGGACCTTGTAACTGGCTAGCGGGGGATGGGAGGAGTGACAGCAAAACTAGACCGAGAACCGTTAAGGGGTTTCGTTGCCTGTGCTGTATTAACTCACTCACCACTCTTTGCAACATTGTGAAATGTCGTGTTCCACACTTCGCCCCATCTCGGCTCATTTAGAGGGATTTTCTCCTTCCGTCTGCTGCTTGTCTCGTGCTGAACTGTTGCTCGACCTCCGGTCAATCAAGGTTACTCAGGTGAGGTTGGTTAGCATAGAGGGGCTGTCGGCGGACGAGGTGCTTCCCCGGAGCGGCTGCAGGGCCCACCGCGGCTGTAAGGTATAACATGAGCAAGCGAGGAGAGTTGATGACCTGAGTCGAGGGCACCGCCGATTGACGGCCCTCCTGAGTCCTTGTCCCCTGTTCACCAGCATACAGACCGGGTGTTGAGGAGCCTGCGGGACGCACGACCCGCACGCGGCGGAAAGGGATTGACGCTTGGCTGACCAGACGACGAGCGAGCCATACCTGGACAAAAGCGAGGCATCATGAGCGAGGTCGATTCAAAGTTGGTGAGCCAAGTCAGTTTGAAATGGCGAGAAGAAAGGGGAGAACCAACGTTTCGTGACGCGTCCACGAACGGCGTCATTCCGAGAAGGTAAGATTGGGAAGCATTGTGTGTTAAATCCGGCAAAAAGGGAGACACAAGCGCGGAGATCCCCCTTAGAACAAAGTATCTGGAACTTTGAGGCCGAATGTGCCTGAGCGGCCAGTGTCGAGCCGTCATGAGCCAGGCCCTGCAATAACCCTGAGTCTCGGGCTGGAGAGAAAGCGCTAGCCACCGGTGCACGGATCAAGCTCGATATGGTGGTGAGCGAGGTGGGCTGGTGGGGTCGAGTGTCCCGCTAGAGAAGCAGCGTCGGGACCATCTGGCAACCCTCCGGCCAGTCACAGTCGGTGAATGCCTTGAGAACCACCCGCGGTCACCCCCACTACGATGCG
>NW_003315032.1:550848-551700 GCF_000150825.1 Verticillium alfalfae VaMs.102
GAATAGAACATCATCGCAGAGCTCTCGACTGAGCCAGGTTAGCGAGCAGAACAAGTGATCTGAGAAGTTTGACCTGTCCCGGAGTGACCGGCGTGGCAGGTGCAGATGATGATGGGACACCTGAAAATTTAGTCGAGGGGTGGTTCCGGTGATGACCTCCAGGTGGCGATCCTGTCTGCGCCGTCACAGAAGGAGGGAAACACAAGCTTCCTGCTGATGCTTATTATAGTGTGTCAAAAGCCTCCAAGGTCCGTCATATGCTACTGCTGTGCCGCCACCTACTGTGTCATCGTGAACTATGCATGCTGTGGGTCACTTCGAGAACCTGACTTGGTAAATCACGGATCGTCAGCCTACATGGTATCGGCAGAACCTCAACGCAGTCCTCAACTATTGACCAGAATCAGCTAACAGCTGACCGATTCAGCTGGTCTCGCCTTGCCTCATCCCGCCTGTCGCATAAGCCAGTAAGCTCGCAACCACCATGTCGGGTCAACCTCTCCACAACATGTCGTGGGGTGCAGTGCAGTAGTAACCCCAAGGAAGAAACACATTACTCCCGAGATGTCACTGTGTCTCGCGTTGCGCCATCGAATCCTACCTACCTCGGCTACAATGTCTGTGTTGTTGACTATCACTACCGAATCACATCGGACGAAGGATCGGCCATTCTCGCTACCATGTCGAATCACGCTCGAGAGCCGACGGTATAGCCCGCGGCTGCCATGATTCGGTCCTTCCATACAACCGAACGTACCGTTGCGCTTGTACAGTGGCCCCTGCAGGCGAAGTCTGATGAGAACTTCCAGAAGGCCTGCCCCGGTCCAGGCCCGAGAGGAAAAGGAACAGGTG
>NW_003315032.1:554065-555214 GCF_000150825.1 Verticillium alfalfae VaMs.102
AAAAAGGTTCGGAAAAACAACGCCTAGAGCGCGAAGGGCAAGGGCAGTGTGCGTCAATCTCCAATCTCTAAGCCAATGAAGAAGAAGACGGCACCGACCCCGAAGATGGTTTCGCAAGTACTTGCAGAGATGCAAGAATCCAACGAGGAATGTTCCGACCAGATGCTTCCACCTACATCTCTACCAATGCCCACGAGTAGCGAGGAGAGCGAAAATGCTTCCGTATCGCCCGAAAACCTATCCGATATGCCGCCACCGCCGCCGCCCGCTCACAATAGGCTCTCAAGATCACCCTTGAACGGCCCTCAACATGCCCAGCAGGTCACTTCAGCTATACCAGCGCACGTGCAAGGAAAGCCTTCGCCCGCAACGCCAGCGTCGCTCATGAAGCTACCGTCATCGAGTGCAAATGGAGGCGCTGTGTCGTCCAATGCGCAAACGATGGGCGCACCTGAGCAAATCGAGGACTTTAAGCTGCCGGAATCAGCAAACTTCCCCAAGAGCAGACTGACTCCTCTGGATACAAACCAAACTCCGGTACAATCACCACTGGAAGCCAGCTCGGCGAAAACGGCATCTTTCCAACCCCTACCGTCCCCTATTTTCCACAAGCCCTCGGGCACAGCTTCAGCAAACCAGAGCCCTCGCATCATCCCCGGCTCGACGGGCCCAGCTCCCAGGAGGACGCCAAATCTTGCACCGCGAGGAAGCAAAAAGAGGGCCAGCATCAGCTCCAGCCAAGTCTCGCCAGCATTGTTGCCTAGGATATCTCCGTCCATCAAGCCGCTTCTGCCGGGAACGCCCGGCGGCATGTCTGCTGAGGACACGGCGTCTCTTCTCCTGACATCCAAGTCTAATTACCAGAACATCCTTGAGGGCACAGTCGTGCCGGGCGTATCGTACCCGACATCGCTTTCGACGAATCTCACGTCAAAGAGGACGTCGCACAAGATCGCCGAGCAGGGCCGGAGAATCGCATCAACACGGCACTGCAAGAAATCGCGACAATGTTGCCCAAGTCTGCGCTGTTGGAGATCAGCAAGAGCGAGAGCGAGAGTGCTGACAAGAAGGACGGCAAAGGGGGTGCGACGCCGAACAGCAAGGCGAGCACGGTCGAGATGGCTATTGACTACATCAAGCAACTGAGCA
>NW_003315032.1:555681-559236 GCF_000150825.1 Verticillium alfalfae VaMs.102
GCAGAACGCAAGCTGGAGCTCAAGCAAGCCTCACACCAGGTGAAACGAGGTAACGACGCAGGAGCGGAGGCTGACACTGAGCGCGCGACATTGACTTTACTTGTCGAGCGGCATTTTGGTGGGACTGTTGAAGGCCGGCATGGTTCGGAAGTCGGGGGACAAGATACCAAGGACATATCATGAGGTGTGGTGGAGACGTTCAGCGCCAGTATGACATCTGTTTAGCACCTAGTAATTGATGGTGCACGACACTCCAAGGGGCGAGGCGTTGGCGATGCCACCTAGATCTGCGACGGGCAAGAATTGAGCATCAGAGGATGTTATTTGTCACGAAGAAATAATAAGAAGATCTATCCTGCAGCGTCGTCCGGGGTATCAAAAGTGAAAAGAAAAATAGGCCTACTTGGTGTCGTGGAAAAGAGCGGCAAGCAAGAGAGGGGGGAAAATCCTTCCGCAGGCGCCGCTGGGGCCGGAGACCCGCACAATCATTTTTGTTCGAGCACATCGGCGTCGAGCTGCTCCATGACCTCAATGATGAGCTTGAGGCTATCCATGAAGGAGTTGACGGCGACGCGCAGCATGCGGTTGGTCGTGGCCTTGTAGTGAACCTCAAGGACAGAGGAGGCGGCGGAGGCGGGCTGGGGCTTGACGGCGAAGGCGCGGGAGACGAGCGGCGAGAGCTCCTTGTCGACGGCGAGGGCCTGGTGGGCTACGGCGGCGAGGCGGTCGGTGGGGAAGGGGATGGTGAGGGTGCTGAAGGCGAAAGAGGACCGATCGTCAGTGTATTGTCGTGAAGGGAGGCCGGGGCAGCAGGGCGTGGACGTACAGGGAGCAGGGAAAGTCTGGATCGGCAGCGGTCGCCATGTTGTGGTGCGTGGCGGTCGGTGCGAGGGTCGACCTGGTGTTGTGGTGGAATGCGATGTTGCGGTGTCGCTGGTGCGGGGGAAGGGGAGGGGGCAGGGGAGCAGCGACAGAGGGAGTCTTGTTTGTCGCCAAAATGGTCAAAGTTCTAGGGTTGTCTTGGAGGTGAAGACCCCGCGGTGGATGATGTTCAGATGTCAGTCAGTGAGTGCAGGGAGGTGGTTGTGTTCGATTGGGTCAGACGCATCGGGAAGAACGGTCCCACTATGTGTGTGGCTTGCTTCTTTCGCACACGCAAGGCTGTTGTTCGTGTGGGCGTTGCTGAGGCGGTGCACGATTTCGATGATCGACCCCTTGGTGGGCTCCGGGTTTCATGGTGGTCGGTGGGCAGGTGTGGACAGGTGCGGGGTTACCACGACAACCCAAAGGCCCCAGCCAACCAGACAATAACAGAGGCCCAGGCCTCTCCAGGGGCCCGGAATCAAAATAACAGTCCCAAGTGCTCGGCCTCGTACAAAAACATCTTCTCAGCCGTCATCGCATACCATCGACACTTTCAGGATTCCCAAACTCCATCTCCTGGCCTTTTGCATTATATCCCCTCCCCTTTCGCTTCACTTGCTAGGCGCCCAGTGTAGACCAAGGTCAACATCAGAACCACAGGCGACCAGTGTGTTTGTTGTTGTTATGCCATCATCGACCGCCCAACGCTTATCAGCCTGACCGCCCAAGACTTGCAGCGCAACTCGCATTCCTGCCTCGCCAACCGCAACATCGCCACCTCCTCATTCTACCGCCACCCGCCGACGGCAACAACAACAACAACATCAGTCCTGACATATCTACTGCCGGACTTCAGCAGCGACCGCCGCGGCGATTTCTGCGCTTTTGCACCCGCTCCAGCTTCCACCAGTTGCGACACGGCACCTCCTCTCCAGTCCTTGCTGAGCGAGCCCGCGTCGTCAAAGCTACTCCTACCCCGAAGCAAGCACCGCCAACGATCCGATGGCGCCTTCTTCCAGATCTGCCTCCCACAACCTGGGACAGGTCGTCGAATACATCCCTGGTACGTATTGCCGGTCCTCGTCATCGACAGCTTCAACCTCTCCCCACGTCCCACGCAGTGGTGCCACCCCGAGCCATGTCGCATTGTTACCCGATGCTCCGCGGCTAGCCTCGCAGCTCGCAAACCATCGACATGAGTCTCCGCCCCTTCGGCCCCGAGGCTTTGATCTCTACATTTCATCTCCAATCTCCATTGTATCTTGGTATAGAGGCCCCCTTCACGTTTCTGACATGCATCGCAGACCGCCTCTACCTCGCCGCTTATATCCATCCTCCCACGGCCGACACACTCTTCCCCTACCCTGAGCCTCTGCAGTCCCCGAGGAAGAGGTCGCAACGCGCTGCTGAGGGCCCCAAGCCTGTTTCCGGCACCCCCAAGCCGGCGCCCTTCTACTTCACCGTTGACGACACCCTCCTGTACAACGCTTTCCACCACGACTTTGGCCCGCTCCACATTGGCCATTTGTACCGCTTTGCGCTGCACTTTCACGATGTGCTCGGTGCCAAGGAGAACAAGGACCGGCCCATTGTCTTCTGGAGCCGGGCTGACCCGCGCAGTATGTTCACACCCCTCGTCGCCGTCATTGAAACCGCACTCGTTGCTAACATTTCGGGGTTCCCAGGCCGCGCCAATGCTGCTTGCATGCTCGCGTGCTACATGGTCCTCATCCAGGGATGGCCGCCTCACCTGGCCCTTGCGCCCATGGCCCAGGTCGACCCTCCTCTGATGCCCTTCCGTGACGCCGGGTACAGCCAGGCTGATTACGGCATCACTGTACAGGACGTTGTCTACGGTGTCTGGAAGGCCAAGGAGGAGGGGTGCTGCGCTCTCGACAACTTTGACCTCGACGAGTACGAAAAGTACGAGAGGGTCGAGCATGGCGACTTCAACTGGATCTCGCCCAGCTTCCTCGCCTTTGCCTCCCCTCAACAGACCCCCATCGCCAAGATCCCCGAGGGGACCCCAGAGTGGGATAAGCTGCCCACCACCATCGCCGAGGTCGATGCTCACGCCACGCTACCTGTGCCTTTCAAGAATGTTCTCAAGCACTTCAGCGAAAGGGACATCGGGCTCGTCGTCCGACTGAACTCACAACTTTACTGCCCCTCGTACTTTGAGGCGCTGGGCATCCAGCACCTCGACATGATCTTTGATGATGGTACGTGCCCGACCATGCCGACGGTTCGCAAATTCATCCGACTCGCTCATGAGATGATCACCGTCAAGAAGAAGGGCATCGCTGTCCACTGCAAGGCTGGTCTCGGAAGGACAGGCTGCTTGATCGGTGCCTATCTGATCTACCGCCACGGCTTCACGGCGAATGAGGTCATTGCCTTTATGCGCTTCATGAGACCTGGCATGGTTGTCGGGCCCCAGCAGCACTGGTTGCACATTCACCAGGGCACATTCCGTGAGTGGTGGATTGAGGAGCGCGTCGAACGCAAGTTGAGGAAGGAGATGGCCGCCGCCGCTCATGCCACACCCAGCACGCCCATTCGTGCCATGCAAAAGGCTTCACTCCGTAACCCCCAGGCAACGACGCCGTCTCCCCAGCGAAGTGCCTCAAACCGTACTCCCCTCAGCGAGGTCAACGATGAGCGCGGTAATGTTGCGTTCACGGAATGCAC
>NW_003315032.1:559336-567748 GCF_000150825.1 Verticillium alfalfae VaMs.102
TTCTTGCCGTTCACGAAGACTACCTCCCCGCCCCTACACCAGGCCAGCTCACGCAAAACCGGCCGTGCCGACCGCCACCACCCTTACTCGCGTGCCCCTTCGTACTCGGCCACACTCGAGGAGGAAGGCGGCGTTGAGCACGAGACTGAGGTCCTCTCGGTTCACAGGCGATCCAACGCCGGCGAGTCGGATGAGGAGATTCACCTCCGCATGCGTGCGCACCGCAAACCTTCCGAGTCACCAAGCCGTTCAGAGAAGATGCGATCCTACAGCTCGACCACAACAACCGTGTACCACAAGTACATCGACAACGACTCTACCCACGATGTCGAGAACATGGGCAGCCCTGCCCGTGTCAAGGCAATGGACCGTGAGCGCGCTAGCAGTGCGTCGGGCATCCTGACCAAGGTCCGCAGCAGCAAGCGCGGCACCGAGTCACCTCTTCGCTCCAAGGATGGCGTCCGCAAGACCAGCGGCCGTGTCGGCAGCATCAGCGGCGCCCCGTCCTCAGCAACGGCGCGGAAGGTTTCCAACGGCATCTAGGGACCCGGAGGAAGACCGAAGCGTAGCGGAGGCCGTAGCGATGTCGTCTGAGGACAGCATGCTTGGCGATGGTTTGACTGAACATTCGAGGCTCTTTTGAGGCGTTTTTGCGGCGTGTCAGTTTTGTTCACGGAGAGCTTACGATTATGATGAACACGACACACGACCAGGCTCATGTGTTTCTGCATGCAGTGGCGTTGAGTTTTTGATAACATTGGCAACGGCGGGCCGGAGAGAGGGGATTGTTCCAATTCCTGTTTTGTGAACGGAGATACATCTAGGCTTGTGTGGCATGGCGTCTTGCATGACTTGGCATCATCCCACACATGGGGAGCGCGTTGTGATGTATCCGCAACGCATCGCGTTTTCTCCGTGCTTATTCTTATTCTGCCATGGGCGTTTGGATTCTTGGAGTTTTGGGGATTCGGAGTTGCGATAATAGCTTTCTGTATTACTGTCTGTACTTGGCTTAAGACACTTATTCGTTATCTTGCTCGTCGCCAAACGCGTTCGTGGTGTCTGGTTCTGTCACTCTCAGACCAAAGTTGACTCTCGTCATGCTAGACCTATCGGGGGGGGCTATTGGTACGACACTGCAGTTCCTTCCTCAAGTCCTAGTAGGATGTTCTCGGGTCGTTACTCAAAGCATCGACAATGATCCATAAGGAGAGGCTTGTCACAACATGACAGCCAAGGTAAATGCGGTTCTGCGAACAAATAATTCTGCTCTCGTAGGAAACTACTGTCAGGTCTGCTGGTTGCTAGACCAACTCGCATTGGAGACTCACACTTTTACCACGCGGGTCGCTTGTTTCATGACCGAGTGGCGAAGATACCTTGTTGTGAGGGTACCGTGGGATTTGTGGTTTCTGGTGATGTAGGAGTCCTCGGAAGCAACGATGCCGAAGGGAACGCGCCAGTGGTATCCTCGATGATGTCCTTTCTGGTGAACTCGAACAGTGCAAGCAGTTGGCGGACCACCTCGCTGTTTCGGGTTGGACATGGTGATGGAGGCTCTGCTACATGTGGCGAGGGGGTTGTTGTGATATTTCACCGACGGATATTCTATGCACAATAACGTCTTTGTTCCTCCATTACACAGCAAGACGAGCTCGTTTCAATATCTGCATCCGCTCCGTTACCGGCACACAATGTTTCCTGCCACAGGTATCGCCCCGTCCTGCTGTTGACCTTCCTTGGTGTCCTTCACCGTCCAAAGCTTCAACGTCGTCTCTTTGCGGCACCCTCGCCCGTCAACAACATTCGAGACGCGTCACCGCAAGCTTCTTTATCCGCCTGTCCTACGCACAATCCGCGCCCCCCATGATTCACGGTACGCCGTGCTCCATCGAGCTCCTGAGCCTCACAACCGAAATTCGCAGTCCCCGAGCTCGATGTAACCTATCGACAACAAAAAAACGACCACCCACAAGCGCGTCTGACGTTGGACATGACACTGGAGCGAGGTCGCATTGCCTGCGGACCCCAGGAAGAAGAAAAAACCCACACGGTTCAAAGAAGCGAGTAAGAAAACCATGGCCCCTCCAAGCAAGCCTTTCTATCCTTTCTCCTTGTCTACTGTTTTATCCATGTGGGCTGACGGCGCCGACCTGATCCCGGGTGAAAGAAACCGTACGCTCTCGAAGCATAGTCTGTTCAGCCTTGACCCATTCTCACCAGGCATGGGAGCAGACCACTGGCGGTGGGGAGGATGGAGAGAGAGGGAGAGGCTCCCGGCGCATTGTAAAAGCACCTTTTACCCTCTCTCTTTACCCGCCCCTGGTCTCCACCTCCAATGGACGATGCCGGGAACAGAGGAGAAATGATAGTCCTGCCTGTGCGGTGATGCGCGTGGATCCCCTATTCCCTCGGCTCCCTTCCCGCGTGGGCAACGTTACCCTTTTCACCGCCGACGGCCGCGCAGCCAAGCTTTCTGTTGGAGCGCAGATGCTACGCGGGGTGGTAACCCGCGTGGATAACCTGGCAGGGCCTGCGTCCCGAATCGTCCACGAGGGGTGCAAGAGACCAACTCGGTGGAACGCGGCTTTGCCAAGAGCGAGCGCTGAACGGACGGGCGCGGGAGACACGGCACCCACCCGGAGCAGCGACAGACATCCTACCTTAGTTTGGAGGGTCAAAGAGAGCGACAGGCATGGGCTCACAGGGTGAAAGACGACAACGGACATCGTCGTAAGAATTGGGAGAACTATGGTCTGAGGGAAGGGGGGAGGGGACAGGCACATGTTTTTTTTCAATGGCATGGTCAGCCCACTGACACGAGGCAAAGACAAGTACATGTAAGTCCTCGGACACAGGGAAGAAAAGTTTAGATCCACAACATCAACGGGCTTGCCACACTGTCGGACGATCACCTCCCTCCCAAGTAGGCCCTCGGTGCTGTCTTCCGCCATGACAGACAGAGGTTGTCGATCGTTCATCCACCATTTCATTGTGATTGTGGGCAACATGCCCGCCCATGTACGACATTCGATGTGTCGTCAAGCACATGCTCTTTCCCCGTCCCCGATCACCTCCGAGATCGACAGCAAAAGGCGTTCCCATGTCTGCGCCGTCCACTCATCCGCCCGGATATCAGATTTGTGTGATGGGGCGCGCTACTGCTGTCTGGGGAAGATTAGTTTATCGTCTCTGCATGAAATTATCGCTTCCGCTGTCATACTCCCTCGCCGCTGTTGGTTGTGTTATCACACCACCTTTCCCCGGGAACACATGAAAACAAAGAACTGGAAGAAGAGGAAGATGATGATGATGCAAGCTCCCCAACCTCTCCTTCCAGCCGCATGTGATCTCGCCTGCACTCCCTCCCTCGCTCTCCGCAGACCTCATTTGCCAATCTCATCTCCCCCGCGGGCAGCGCCACTCTCGGCGCCGTCCTCACGCCTCTCTGCTGCGCCAGAAAAAGTGCCGTCGTCGAGGCAAAGTCGACAGCGTGCACATGTTCGGCCCAACCTCGTGGAGACTCTGAATCCACGTTCTCTGCCCTGTGTGTTCTCGGCCCTCATCGTCCCTCGCCGGCCGGGGCAGCTGGGCGGTGGACGAGGGGGGCGCAAAGGCATAACCGTGTCCCGATGCGTCGGCGTGCATCACGACTGCCCGCCCCGGCCACCAAGCCTTATTTCCCCAGGCTCTCGCTCAACAGGCCAGACCGAGTCCACCTTCTAGCGCGCATCCTGGCGTTCTCATCTGCCCCCAACACCGCCCGGCCTCGCTCTTGAGGAGAAAGGAGGGAGGGGGGCAGAGGATCAGAGGAGCAGGAAGAGAGTGGAAATCGTCAGTTTTTCGCTCTCCTGCTCGACCGACAAAGTTTCGATCGTGCCCACACAGGGCCCGAATAAGCTAATCGGACCGGGCGAGCTCCCAATGCTGCGGCTGACCCTGGTCCCCGTCGTGAATGCGCCCTCGTTCCGAAGAGGATATAGACAGGCAAAACAATTGTTCGCCCCGCCACTGTCAGCATGGCAGCGGGGACTCGGGGCGAAGGAAGGCTGAAGACATGTCGCGAGGCAAGGAAAGAGCAGAAGAGAACAGGGACCAGGACAAGGGCCAGGACAGGGACTAGGTAGCGGACAAGGTGCTTCTGAAGGTGCTTCTGCTTCATATGGCTTGCTCATCGACGAGAACGCCTTCTCAGCGCCATCCTAACACCACCTCTCGAGGATGAAGGGAACCGAGACGGCAATGGGCACGCAGGCAGGCAGGTGGTTCAACGTCAAATTGGTTCCGGGTCAGATGCGGCGGGCCACAGACAGCCGTGTTCTGGTCGCGATCGCATGATTGCCAGCTTGATCGATGCGTGGAAAATGGCGAATGGGGTCTTGGCGCAGGTCAACATCATGCTAGTACGATGCCAAGATGCGTCTCACACACTTACTCAACACGACCACGACGACATCTTGTCTCCCCTTCTCTCCGGCATGATCCACACACACCGAAGTGCGGATGCGACCCCTCATTACCCATTCTGCGCTTCCCTGTGGCGTTCCAGAAAGACCGGTGCCTGCATTGGCGGGCTGCACGACCACTGGCGGCCACGGGGGGATGCAGACAGGAACGGTCTCACTGCCTGCGCGGGCTAAGGATGGCAGACATGTTGAGAGGGTGTCCTCGCCTCGTTGCTTCGCCTATTCGCTTGATGCTTACTTGGGTTGGGACCTGTGTGTCTCAGCACACTACATGAAGACACCTCTTTCTCGATCCAAGACACAACGTCATATGTTAGACAGCGCGACAGCCAACAATTTTTGTACCTCGGTCTCCTCGTGAATGACGCATGAGCAGACATGTAGGGCTGCCCTCGTCACCATGGCTGCTCTCCGAAGTATGTCCTTTCGCGTCAGTAAACCGACCAAGGCGTTTTCTGCTTCGAAGTTCCCCAGTCTGAGACGCAAACCTATCTCTGCTGCCCGCACCAACAACCAGTGGTCACAAGTTCCAGGCCTCGACAGCTGTGGGGACGCGCCCCGAGCTATTGGATCTCAGCAGTTCGATACACGGCCTCCCCTCCTAAAAGAAGCAGCAGTACGGTTCTCCGTGGCTGGAGAAGTGGGACATGGACCGACAGTCGACATGGGCCGCCTTCAAACTCCCTGCCAGCCCCCATTACTCTCTATTTCTCCACGCCGTCACAGTCTCTCACCTTGCCTCGTTGAGAAGGAAGCTCGCTGTGGCTGCAGCGCTGGCCGCCGACAGCCGTCGGCTGGCTGGCTGAACACCTTGCACTCCATCAAGCCCCCGTCCGGGGCAGGGTACCGTCGGCAGGGTCTGCCGTAAGGACCCCATATGTCAGCTTCAACTCAAACCTGGAAGGCCCAGCGTTCGCACGCAATCGAAAGAAATGAAGGCTTCTGCGCCTGGGAAGAAATTCCGGTAAATTCCCCAGAAATGCTCTGCACCCGGGAAGATCGCTGAACCACCGCGTACCTGATCCTCCCAACACGCGTCTGCTGACGGCAACTTACGGTGGTGGTGTGCAGGGTCGAGGGGAGGGGCGGATCCTGTGTTGCACGGCACTGCTTCGACCGAGTAATCTGAATCCGCCCGACGTCCTGATCCTGCCTAGCCCGTGAGCCCTGCATCCTCAACTTCGGAGCACAGCTACCGGATAGAGTTAGCCCTTCCCGTCCCTCCCGCTTCGGTGGCCCTGGCTCAGTAGCAGGTCCGTCCGCTAACCACACCACGCCTCCATAGCACCTTAGCGGAAGCTACTACTCGTTTCGTGCTTCGTCGCAAATCTCAACTGAGCCATTTTTCCCTTTCGTCTGCCCGACTGCCTGACTGCCTCCTTCCTCCCACAGCACGTTGCCCACACACTATATCGCGCGCCAGAAGGCTAACGGGCGGTGCGAATTGCAACCGAGCCGTCCTTAGCAAAGAATCTTGCGGCATTGACGTACATCCGACACGGCTCAGTATGGTAGTGCTCAAATCTGACCCCTGCCCGCCGCCATCGCGATAAGATTGTACAAAGGTGTTGTCGCGCCGGAAGATTTGGGGGCCGGCCGGGATCCTTTCCCTCGTGGCTCAGAGCTGCAGAGTTAGTCAGATGGCGCATGGACGATACGATACCTTGGTGGCTGCTCAACTTCCGTACCAGGCTCATACAGGCAGTGGTTGCGCCGCCTTGGCGCCTCAAGATAAAGTCTGTAAATGCCGGCTGTCCCTACTGTGATTTCCCGGTCTCACCTGCGGTAGCAATCTGTTGCTACTCGGTGCGAGATGAAATGGCGCTGGCGGACCCGTTCGTGTGACCGCGTGGTACTCGGATGGTGGCTGTATGCTGAATCGAAATGGGAATCCATCAGAGCTAGCATGGGACCGTTGCGACTGAGCTACTGTACAGTCAAAGTCAGATGTGGAAATGAGACTTGATCTTCTAGAACACCTGGAAATGCAACAGCACGGTTCTGATGGCGACGTGGGCGACGAAAATTGACGACAAACAAAGGACAATCGCAAAACTCAAAAGAAGATGACCGGCGCATTGTTTCAGAGAGATGAGACGAGATGTCTGGCAAGAGCTGCTTCTGCCTGCCCCTTCCCCCTGCCCCCTCCTCCTATTTGCACTGTTGGCATCGTCCTTCTGGGATTGCAATCTAGTTTGGGTTCAGAGTGTGCTGTCTTTTGTCAAGTCGCTGAGCTCTGGGTTAAATGGAGGCACCCGAGAAGTAAACCTGTCGATCGGACCAGGCGAGTCTCGGGGTAGTCGAGGCTACGTCGATCCAGGCAAAGGATCCTGTGGAAGAAGCTTGATAGTGGACCATTCTGGCCAGGCATGGCCCTCATTGTGTCAAGCAGCGTGGTGATGAGTATGCAGGGCTATTGCAGCACCAATCTCAAACACCACAGAGCATGACGTCTTACCCAGCCAGTTTTCCGTCGCAGCCTGGGTCATTTTGTAGGCCGGAGAAGCATCCATCGTCGTAGGATCATATCGTAGCCAAATGCGACGATGGGGCGAAATGCCCACACCTCGTGGCGGCTGTATGTGATCTAGCGCAGCCTCGGGAGTGACTGGCGTTGCCTTTGCTTTTTCACCTCGTGGTCACGGCAGTCCTGATGAGCAAGACTGTGCGGTGTGCCTCTCTCTTCTTGACAGCTGCAGCCGTAGATCGGGAGAAGAAAGTATGATGGCACAGACGGACACTTCAACGCTGAAAGCCGAATTTCTGGCCGTGCCGAAGAAGCAATGTCATAGAAGCCCGCCATGACCTGCCTGTTTGGTAGGCGTGGTGTTTCTAGAAGACAGGGGAGCAGGCACGTCAGCACAGCGGTTGCCAAAGCCATCATGCTCCGGCTTCTTCTTTGGGCTGACGCGGACTGTGGCACCTTGCTCACAGGATCTGTAGTGCAGTTGTTGAAGCATCCGAGCCAAGTCCCTTATCGCAAGATGGATTTGCCTACGGTGAATGCTACTTGCTGTACAGCACCTGCCAGAGGGACGTCATGCTCAGTGTTCAAGCCAATTATTGATCAGCTGTCCTTGTTCACTCTTAGATGCCTGCCTGCTTCAGGTGAAGGGTGGTTTGCGTTCGCCATGGGGCAAAGCCCGTCGTACTTGGCCATTGCGTGGGACATGAGTGCTGCAATCAATAAGAGTAGAATTTCGTGACTCAACACCGTCAGCTCGAAACAATCTTGTGTGCGACACATGATGGTGAAGTTTACCTCAGTCATGTCACCGATGGGTTGCTCCTATAGCAGCTCGAGAATGGCATTCCACAATTGGCTCTTGCTTGTTTCCCCCCAGAGGCTGGAGTGGTTGGCCAGAAAAGCGGCTGGTGTGGCCAATCCGCTGTTAATGCCCATCGGCAAAAATGTGATATTGCTTCTCAGTCCAGGGTCGCCAAAGAACTGACGCGCTTAACAGGGCGAGACCAGATTGAATACAAGATCCAGGCGTATCGTTGGTCGGACCTGGACCGATGGGCTGCGAAACGGTAATCATTATTGGCAGGGTTGTATATACGTCGTGTGCAGTGAATTCGCCAAACCGCTGACAGGCGGGTGACATATCTCAGGAGTGGTCTGACCACCAAGCAACCGGCGTCTCCCTGTCAATTGGAACACAATTGGAGACGATGGCTGGGTTGATCAGCGGCATTCAGACAGCCACCGTCATGCCGTACATACAACATGCTTCTTTAGAATCGAAGCTGCGCTACTTTTCTTTCCAGTCCTGTGGCGCAAGCCAGCAAGATCAAGATTATCATTGCGATCAGCCCGGGCTGCGCAGTCTGGGCCACGTATCAAATCGGAGCCGAAGACAGCCGGCAGGTGATGTGAACATTTGCCGGTCTGGCCTGCAACTCGGTGCCGATCGGTTCGGACTACACGACTCAAGAGGCGGAC
>NW_003315032.1:568011-570585 GCF_000150825.1 Verticillium alfalfae VaMs.102
AGGCCCTGCTTGCCTGAAACGGCCCTTCTGTCATTGAGCCAAAGTAGGGGACGTTTGGGTGGGTTGCGGCCCAGTAGAGTTGTAACCGGCTGCTACGCTGAAAGAGAGGTCGGTTCAGGCCACGCCCGAGAAGCTAGCCAAGCTGGCGGTCCAACCTTTGTTGAACCAAACGTTGTGAGACAACCAGGTTTTGCTAGGAGAAGTGGGCCAGCGCCCACGACGAGAATGGCGATGCGATCACGAGGGTGATTCCGTCTGATCTCGTCGACTGCAGCTGGTGTCGCAACTCAACAACTGAGTGCAGAAGCAAGACTGGTGGGTGCGGTGTGATGACAATGCAGGCTCTAGTGGAGGGGGATCTGATTCAGACAGAGGAGGTTGTGGCGCTCGAGGTGCGCCGACGCTGATGCGGAGCCGAGACATGAGTACGGTGAGATAGGTGGGTGTGTGATGGCGATGGGTGATGGCGGCGCCTGGCTGGGACGCATCATGGATTTGCTCTTGACGGGATATGACAATTGGGCAATGGGAAACGGAGAAAAGCTACTAAGCCATCACGACGTCAGCTCGAGAGCAAGAGGACCACTCACCCGTAGGTCGATCGTGGTGCGTAGGCAGGACCGGCACCTCACATTGGCAGGAAGCATCGACTGCGTGTGCTTGCCGCCAGATCTTGATCATGACGCCTCTTGTGAGGGTCCCGCTCCTGTTCGGTGCGCGACAGGACGACAGGAGTGTCGCGTCTTGGCTGTCAATCAGGCTCCTCTCCTGTGTCGACAGTGGACACCCAAGGATGAATCTGATCATCAAGGATGGACAGGGCACACTCACTGCCAAGAAGCTTGCGATACTGACAACAGGCCCCCTGTACGTCCTGCGATTCGCCACTTTTACAGGCGACGGGGACCGACGACGGCTGTCCGACGCCCTGGCGGGGCAGCGGGCTAGCGGGCAGCCACGACCGGCCCTATTCTGGACTCGTACTCGCTGGTCACCTCGAGCCCTCAGCCAGTGTCATCAGGGCAAGACGCGACTGCAGCGCTGACTGGCGGCACAGCAGGCGACCAAGTCATCCCCAGTATGACGACCTCCCGCAATGAGCGTTCCAGCTCTTGCTGACGACTCTCCAGCCGATTGAGTGTCCTTGGGGGGGACCATCTCGGGAGGGGAGCTAAAGTCTGGTAATACTTAGGTGCTTATGTACCAAGGTAGGAACGAGATTAGAACAAGAGATTCAATCTCCAGCAACATCCTCCTGCTAGCGGGTAGGTACTTGTGCGTTCAAGTGGCAGGTCCCGCCAGTCCGTCGGGGGACTCCTGCCCATACCTACGCCATAGGTAAGTGTGGTTGGTACCTGCGAAGTCCGCACCGCAGCGCGGCCGCGTCGTGATTGGGGTGGTGGAGTGGAGGGCTGAGGAGGGTGGGTCCTGTAGTGTGATCTTCACACACCCCCTTCCCCTTGTCGCCCATTCAGGGATCAGGGGGGTAAGAGGGGCAACCACCCAGCTTCACATCCTCGCATGGCATCAATCGATGCCCCTGCAGCCCCAAGCATCGTCGTCCCTCGCTCGCTTGCCGCATTGCTGCGGCCAGACCTGCTGCCCCCCGCCAACTTCCAATCGTCTTTGCAGGACCTCCTCTGGTGCCCTCATGCGCTTCGAAGGGGGGCGAAATCTCTCGCAGCGCCATGGATCTCTTCCGCCTCGGCGCCCAGATACCAGAGAGTGTCGCCCGTCAGCTCGTCAGGTCCAGGGGTGTCCCCTCACCCCCCCATGGACTTCCCTCGGAAGAGCACGATCCAGCAAAAAAGGCCACCGCAAGAACTTCGTAGGTACCATGACGGGTTTCCATGGCCCTTGAACCCCAGACCAGACCAAACCAGGAAACCTTCATTATTGGCGGCGTTGTCTCGACCCCCCTTTCCCCTTGTCCCCCCCGGTCCGACCAGTCCCAACACTCGATGCTAGCGCATGGAGAGCTCCATCACGAGAGAAATACCCGTCCCGAGTCTTCGTTGATGTGTGGTTGGGTGCGCGGACGTGCTACCCCAGTCCCAGACTTCGACCCTCTTGTCCATCCCCCGTACCTGTTAGGCAGCGGGATCCGTAGCAAAGAACAAGAAGGTACACAAGCAGACCCCCGGCACCCGCCATCGCGGCCCGCTGCCTATACATATCTTCCTCCCCTCCCCTTTCTCTTCATAGACCAAGGGAAAGGGATCTCTGGTTTTACGTCCGTCCACGCCATCCATGAACATCCGAGACCTTACGCCTTGTATCAAACGAACCACCCCGCCGGCTCTCACGTCTGATAGCTATACACGTTATGCGGTACCGACTTTGACTTCAACCTACGCATTGACTGACGAGATCGAGCGAACGCCACGGTCACATAATTTTTTTTTTACCCACTAAAGCGTGGTCCAGCCAGACGACTTATATCGGCTCGTCCCAAGCACGGCTACCGTGATCCAGTCCCTCATCAGTGCGAATGAGAAACTGTCCTTGATGGAGGATTTCTGACACTGTTCACCGTTTCCAATCCGTGGCTCTCCACCATTCCCACACGCGAAG
>NW_003315032.1:571009-572864 GCF_000150825.1 Verticillium alfalfae VaMs.102
CAGGACAATCACCGAAGACTCTGACGTGCTGTCTGCCATGCCCCATGACAGAATGGGTATATCCTGACTATTTTGAGACCTTGACAGCAGTTGCGAACTGGATATGTGTCGCCAGCGTCCTGTGTTGCCTCTTCCTACTCTTGTCGTGGGCGTTTCTGCCCGTCGACAAGACGAGCCGGCATTATCTGAGCATTAGTCTCGTCTGTGCCGTCATGCTCATGAACGTCAGTCTTCCTGTCTTCTTTTTCCCCCTTTAACAATGCCAGGCCACAAGATGTTAACTCGAAGCCGTTCCAGATGGGCTTTGTCATTCCTCTGGCGGCCCAGCCACAAGAATGTATCAACGATATCACGCCCCACAACATGCACACCAGCGGCGTCTGTGGCGCTTCCGGATCTTTCCTCCTGCTGGGCGGATTCGCCGGCGTCATGTGGGTTTTCTTGCGAGCCGTGTCTCTTCACCTACAGATCTGCTGGCAGGCCGTCGTCGGCCGGAACTTCATGCTCATCTCTCAGGCCACCGGCTGGGGTTTCCCCGCCATTGCGCTTCTCGTTGCCCTCCTCTTCAGCGGAGTTTCTTTCCGATTTGGTGCGACTTGCCACATCAACCACGAGAATAGTCTGGCCACCTTTTGGATTCCTCTGTTGGTCTTTGCCGGCCTGACGGTCATCATACAATTCGCCACGTTTGGCTACTGTATCAAAGTCTACCTAGCTTCTTTGGCCGACAACAGCGCTTCCACCGAAGGATCAAGCCTGCCGCAGTATGCCCCTAGTGCGCGCACCATGACCCCGCGCCAAGCATACCGACGTGTGCGCCGCGTCATTGCACTACAGTGGAGAGGCATCACGATTGTGCTCATCATTATCTGCGATGTCATCTTCTTCTCCGTCATATTTGTTTTCCAGGACGTCACGGTGCAAGCTGTACGCGAGGACAAGACCATTGCGGAACCTTGGATCCTCTGCCTCTTCGGTTCCAGCGGCGATAAAAACAAGTGTCTGGATTTGGCAAAACCTCTCGTCGTAAATGAAGCTACCATCACGGCAGTGCTGATCCTTCTCGCGGTAAGAGCCCACTTGCAATGGCGAACCAGTACGAATGCCACTAACATTTCTGTGCAGATCAACGGAATTTGGTTGCTCATCCTCCTCGGACGATGGTCCATGGTCACCGGCTGGGTCGACCTCTTCAGGTCGTTCCGCGGTGACAGCAAGAAGGAATTCGTTTCCGTGGACGCCCGGCAGGATGCCAAGAAAGATACTCGTGCGTACGAGATGCTCTCTGTTGATTCGAGCGCTGCGGTAACACCGATTGACCCAGTCAAAACACCTGCCAGCCCACCGAGCGGCCGCAGAACGCCCGATTACTTCGGACAGACTGCACGATACCACGCACCTGAACGGTCGTTCTCGAGCCCACGGCCACCACGAAGCCCGCCTGCCAACGACGGCTGGGAGATGAGGCCAACACATGTGCGTCCTGAAAGGCGGCACAGCCCCGAGGGATTCGAGGACATGAACCCGCTGGGGATGAACAGAATCTGATTCTCAACCAATCAGTACGATTGAAAAAA
This sequence comes from Verticillium alfalfae VaMs.102, assembly GCF_000150825.1. Lineage (NCBI taxonomy): Eukaryota > Fungi > Ascomycota > Sordariomycetes > Glomerellales > Plectosphaerellaceae > Verticillium > Verticillium alfalfae. Next base: position 572,587 of record NW_003315032.1, read on the forward strand.
AAAGAAAGAAAACGAAAATACACAAATGAAAAGCCTCAGGCGCCTCGGACTCAACACAAGGGGTAGAAGGGGTATTATATTTACGAGCCACGATCGCTCAGTGCACACACGTGCCCTTCCATTATATATTGGCTTAAAAGCACCATCATTTACACCATAGGCGGACACACGCCATGTTCATATCGACTTGGGGCGGGCAGGCAGAGGGGGGAGCCAAGGGGCAGAATGGCCATGATTCGAGCCAAATCATATACAGTGACGAATGCGATGTAGGATCA
>NW_003315032.1:572964-574367 GCF_000150825.1 Verticillium alfalfae VaMs.102
CGGTGAAGGAGCGGATGGGTAAGCTTGCGAAGCTTAATGTCACGAAGGGTTGCTCTCGACAGCAGGTGGGGAGGGCATGGAATAAGAAGAGTGTCAACGATTTCAATTGGGACTACTGATATGGCAATGCTGTGCAGTAATGTTGATGTTGAACGCTCCAAAAAGAGGTAGTCTGTGGCTCACATTAAGCTCTCGCCGTCGCGGGAGAGCGGGTCTGGGTGGACGGATGTCGTCGGGCGAGGGGTCTCGCACTTGACAGGACAGCAGCAGAGCGCCCCCCGGAAGGGGCGGATGTTGAAGAGCAAGGCGGCTCGCCCGCATCACCACGATTAGGCTCGGCATGCTCGGAGGACGACATAGTTGCGGGCTGCATGTCTGACAGCGCCCCCCTCCCCCAGGAAAGCTGGCTCGGTGCGTGGGATCAGCGTCCGGTATTTGATTTAAAGAAGCAAACACGCGACTCAGATGGGTGCATTCGCTGCGAGTTGATCTTCTCCTTCATTTCTTCTTTTCATTTCGGGCCCCCCCGGCCGTGCCTACCATGTACTACCTACGCATCTAGTCTGAGGGAGGGTACCGAGGAAACAAAAATCTAGTTCTGCTGAGGGGACGCACTCGAGATAGACAAAACACGCGCTGCTTTGTCGATCTTTTGAGGGTCCTGGCGCCTGCATCTCCTTACTCTGTGTCTTGAGTGAAGGTCTTGAGACGCTGCAGAGGCCCGTCTCCCCTCCGCCCTCGCCTCCTTCCGTCTCTCTCTCCCTCTCTCTGTTTTTCTCTCTCGAGGAAACGTCGACCTTGCTACGGAGCAGGTTGCAGGCACGGCCGAAGTGCCGCTTCCCGGCTGTGACGCCGGCCCCTGGTTACTGCCCTGGCTGCTGCCCAGGCTGGCCTGAATCGTGCGTGACAGGAACAATTTGGCACCACGTGCTCTGGATATTCCCTTGCCACAGCACAGACTGCTGTGGGCGGGGGGACCTCAGTGTGACCGGGAACCATGTCACCCGCTGTGGGCGGCAGCTGCAGCCCCGACCAGGCCACTACTAGGGTCAGAGCGTGGAGTTGGACCCGGGCTCTTCGAGCCAAGAGAAGCTTTGGGAACACCAGACTCGGAACCCGGCTTGACGACGCTGAACAACCGTCGACGGGGCGCTCTGCCTTTGACCGCGATAACGATGACAACGACGACGACTTTGCATTCTTCCCTTCAGAAACGCCAACAGAATATGGCACACACGGTCTGGGCCCAATTCACCTACACCTACCAACGCTCTCCTCTGCTCGACATCCTTCCACGACACTGCGATATCACGTATCACCACTTGCTCGTCGATTGGCACGCAACACAGCCTGCGTCGTAGGGCAAATTGCGAGGTTTCTCCGACGCAATATGTTTCTCGTGA
>NW_003315032.1:574727-577777 GCF_000150825.1 Verticillium alfalfae VaMs.102
AACAGCGTGAGGCTCCCCTACGCCGACGAAATCGTGACGGCCAACCCCCTCGTCGACGCGCGGGTCGTGGCCGCGAACCCGGACCTCGCGGGCAAGCGCGCCCTCGACGTGTTCGAGGCCGTGACGACGGCCCTCACGGACGCGGGGCTCGCCGTCGTGGTCAACAACCACATCACGCACGCAACTTGGTGCTGCGGCGCCGATCCTTGCGATGCCGGGTGGGCGAACGATCACTTGGGGCCGCTGTGCCGCGTGCGCCAGACGGAGGAAGGCTGGATCCGGAATTGGGAGACCGTCATGGTGCGGTTCGTGGACAACCCGCTCGTCATCGGCGCCGACCTGCGGAACGAGGTGCGCGGCGTCTGGGGCACCATGCCATGGAGCAAGTGGGCCGCCGCCGCCGAGAGGGCTGGCAACAGGCTGCTCAAGATGAACCCCGACTGGCTCATCGTCGTTGGCGGGACCGAGTCGGGCAACGACCTCCGCGGCGTGGCTGAGCGGCCCGTGAGGCTCGACGTGCCGGGTAGGGTCGTGTACTCGGCGCACGTATATGCTTGGTCCGGCTGGGGCAGTCTCGAGGGGCGGTTCGCCAAGAGGGGGTACGCCTCGTTCGTCCACGCCATGCGGGAGAACTGGGGCTACCTCGTCGAGGGCGACAGGGCGCCCGTCTGGGTAGGTGAGTTCGGGGCGCCGAGGGACCCGAGCATGGGCGACGCCAACTACTGGCAGAACCTCGTGCGCTATCTCAAGGTCGTCGACGCCGACTTTGGCTACTGGGCCATCAACCCGAGGAAGCCAAAGGCGAACACGACGGAAACGTATGCGCTGGTCGAGGATGATTGGAGGACTCCAGTGCTCGACTACCGCATGAAAGACATGGCAGAAATGATGAAGCAAGGCACTTCTGAGGGACACGATGAATTATGAGGGGGTATGATAATGACGATCAGGTTTACGAATCACAGGCACCCTGGACATGGCGTTCTGGACAGCTTGGACATGAGGATTGGACAGCTAGTTAGTGAGGTTTATTTTGTCTTGCCACCTATGAAAAGCGATAGGATGCTGGCTTCATTTTGATTCCCTTCGCCTTCCGTGATCTTTCTACACCACTATTCTCGTGCCACGAAATCCATTGTTGTTGCATCACGGAAATAGTGCTGGGCACCTGACGCTACGGAACGTCATGCCGCGGCGAGGCTTATCGATACAGCAGAGGAGTGGGGCTGACCCCTCGAGCATCAGCGGCGCCCGCGCGGCTGTTCTTCGATTCATCCACTTCGTGGGAAACATCCCATTATGACCGACTAGGTCGTTGACCTCTGTTTGCAACTCGACAAGACGCCGGCGCACCGACCCATGCAAACCCCTTTCTTGCTGCTCTCGCTTCTTCCAGGCCCCTCTTCGCAATTCTGTGCGGCAACAGCGCTCTCAAGCACACAAACACCCGGCAACAGCATCTATGTCCGACGAGGCCGACTGCGCCTTTGGTTCTCGTAGGAGACGATGGCCTACCGTCCGTTCCGCGAAGTGACCGTGGGCAAATGCCAGGTGCAGACGGCGACAGCACGCGTGAGCATTCTGCAGGTCCTCTGTGCGAAATGCCATACTGACACCTTCCCGATGTACACAGTTTGGTCCAGACGTGATCGACGTCGTACGAGAACGAGACAGTGACTTCCACCAGTCTTCGAACGGCACCGTCCAGCATGACCTCACGAACGGCGTACCAACAGGCCAGTTCTACACGGGCGGTCCGCCTGCCAGCGTCAATGGCGAACCTGTCTCTCCTGAGAGGAGAGTGCCGCGGATGCCCTACTACCGCAACAACCTAACAGCCTTGTCGCAAAAATACAACGTAGGAACCCCGCCACTATCCTGCTCTGCGCTGCACTACGCACTACGTTCGACCCCGATTAACATGCTTCTCTTCAGCTCTACTTTGTCGCCTACGAGAACCGCCTCTTCGTCTACCGCCCTCGTGATGTGCCACGGCAGACGATCCCCGAAGATGCCGACCTCATCCTCGCGACAGGTCCCGACCGAATGTCCGAGTACGTGGGCGGCACCATGGACCGCCGCTTCTCTCACCAGGCCAATGCCATCACAACGGGATTCCTCGGTCACCAGGAGATTGTCCTCCTCGTGTTTGACGACGGGTCGGTTATCGCATATTATACCAAACACATTGCCGAATACGTCCTCCATGTTCGACCACCTGGCGCCGCTGCCAGCGCGGCCAAGGCGGCCCCGATCCCGTTGCCTTTCTTTCGCGAAAACGTCGGCTCCTCGGCCTGGGGCGTCGCTGTCCACCAAGAATCTCGGCTCATAGCCGTCAGCTCCAACCGACGCGAGGTGACCGTGTTTGCCTTTGGTCTTTCGAAGCAGCCGGGGGGAGCCAAGAAAGGACACAAGCACGACTTTCCCGTCGCGCTGGTGGCGGGCCGCAAGCGCAACTGGCGCATCGTCCTGCTTCTGGGGGAGGAGGGACACAACATCCCCAACGTTTCTTTCTGGGACGACAAACACGGGCTCGCCGAGAAGGTGTGCGCGGTAGACATCTACGGCAACACCTGGATTCTCGACATCTGGAAGCCATGCACTGCTCCGTATCGGATCGCACATAGCGATCAGGGCAGTGCGAACATGATCAGAGTGCCACAGGGGTAAGCAAGGCATTCGTGCATCTCGTTCAGCGTGTATTCTTTGGTACTGACGCACTCGTCGTAGCGGCTGGGGTGTCATGGTCGTACCTCTCACAGGTGCAATGCGCGCGACGACATCGAGTGATGCGTTCGGCACCAAAAAGCCTACGACTGTCGAATACGAGATCCGGACGGCACCGGGCTTTGCGCATACGAGCGTGATAGACATATCAGAGAGCCTCAATCATGTCCGCGATAGCCCGATTCATGGGCTGCAGCTTCCTGCTACGCTTCTGAACATGAACCCTCCAAACCAGTTGATAGCGGCCATCTTTGGTCAGGGAGTCGGCCTTGGTCTGGATGACAGTACATCTGAGCACGAGACGACGATGACGGTGACGAAGA
>NW_003315032.1:578535-584053 GCF_000150825.1 Verticillium alfalfae VaMs.102
ACCCCCCCGATGTCGTTCGCGCGTCAACTTTTCCGACGAGAACAAAGGCCAGCATCCCAGGGAACGGATCGGTTCCTCGCCAAGAACTCCGCGTCGACTGGGTACTGCCGACGCAGACGGACGAGGACGCCGGACGCAGGCTCGCGAGGGCCGCTTTACGGCATCGCCGTCGGGCCTGTGCAGGAGGGTGGCGCGGAGGGTATGCTGCTGGCGCGGCCAGACGGCAAGACCACGGCCGGGCCGGGGTCGACACGATATAGACTCATGCTGCACTACAGAGACCACACCATTCTATCGTACGAGCTCAGCCGGAACGACGATTATAGGCTCGAGATCGTTTGAGCGCCCTGGCCTCGGAGGACGGGGCCACTCTCGACCCCGTGTTCGGCGTTCGTGGTCTCAACGTGGGTGGATTCGACAATCAACTCGCCCCCTATTGATGCATTGGCGTCGCATGGGATTTTGGGTTGTGTTTTGGTTTCAGCATTATGCTGTGGGCGGGGCTGGAAAACAGCGCTCTTAGGTTCAGTACGTCCACGCCGTCGCTTGACGACGCAACGAGGTTATGACGAGAAGATACCCAGATTAATGAATTTCTTCGATCCTTTGTAGATGACTGTGGACCTCTATGCCTTGCATGTGAATATTGCGCTGGTGGCACGTACTAGAACTTTATCTTCATATCCTGCGGTTGCGGTGTTTGACGTTTCGAACTCACGACTCTCCTTCGTTGACGAGCCGAAGTCCCATCCCCAAGCTCGTCTAGGGCTGTTGCGCAAAGTAGGGAAATAATTCTTGGGGCGGTGTGCACCCCGTGGTCACTGGCCTGCGCTCCTCTGTGCCCTGGCAGTGCTCTGAGGCTTGGTGTCGATGAGTCAATATATTCAAGGGAGTTCAACATGACCTCGTCCTGTATCACTTGGGCCGACCGACAGCCCCATGGTGAATGTCCTGCTCAAAACAATTGAGGAGACACCGAGTCCTCTCCACCAGAACTCAATACAGAGAGGTGCGCACAAGGATTCGAGCGCGTTCCCCGCCCCTCGACTGGTCGTTGATGCAACAAACTGCCTGACATGCCCCCTTGTACCGTGTCTCAGGATACTTTCTCCCCATGACAGCTGTAGGAAAGTGTGATCGGGTTCGAAACCTCTCAGAATCCAGCATGAGCACGGAGTCGTCGTGTTGCGAAGGAACATCCATTTCGACGCCAGGTTCGAGCAATGGGTCAACCACGTTCTTGAGCGTCGCCGACGTCAGTGGCCGTGAGCTATGTAGTGCTGCGCACCACACCACCACCACAAAGCCGCAGCAAGCGATACGTGCTGCCCGCGGCACGAGCTCCTAAGCCGTTTTGACGGAAAACAGGACAGTGTCGGCATGCTGGGTAAGCCAGTAGTCGATAAACAGGACTAGACGTGTTGGTTCCTGTCTCTTATTCAACCATTCGTTTTTCAAACAGACGTGTCTGTTACGTGCGGCAAGGATTAAATTGAGTATCATCCCTTACTCACGTAAGGTTCCATTAAATACAGTTGATGCTATCCAGCTGATGCAGACATGAGAGTTCAGGCGCACAGCTCGGGCACATTGGCCGTACGCTCGGCATTCCAAGGCGTCGGAAAGCTCCGATGTATTCGGTTGAGCACCAGCGGTGAAGAGCTGGCAAAAGAGCTTTATCACCGAGACAGTCGCTGGTACTCGTAAAAGGGAGAAGGCTGTTCCGCCTAAGAGGAGTGGTGATGCCAGTTTTTTCTCAGAGGTGGTGGATGTGCGGGCTTCAAGGCTCTTCGTCCGCAGACCTGTTACATTGCCAAGATCCACGATACGACATTCGCCTTGGAACAAGTAACCTTGGCGGTCGGAAAAAAAGGGCAGTAAGGGATATTGAACTTAATTCCTGGAAGCTCGGTCTAAGCCTCTATTTATTGCGGCCTAACTAGGATGACGCATTCGCAGGACGAGTAGATGAAGGGCGAGAACACGACAAGGAATCAGGGTCGCAGAATTGCTAGTTAAGAAGCCTTGTCTTGCGACAGGACGGCGAATCTGCGCATCGTTTGAACAACTTCCGCCGATTTCCAGGAGGCTGATTGATGCGATTCAGCTCCATAATGCACATCAATGGGCTCATCTCTTCATGCATATCACCTGACCACCAGAAACATTAGAAAAGTGGCAGACCTCGCATGACGCAGTGCCTGCAGCTTCATCACATGTAAACAGATGACCTGCCTATGTCTCGTTCACTAGACTTTACAATTTATGCTGTCGAGTAGCTACGATGACTAACGTTTGTGACGTCTGCTACGTATATGATCTAAGCTTTGAGTTCTTCTACGCGAACTTAATTAGGGCACTTAGCAACACACGTTGTATCACACATTTAGAGGTGGAAGGGCGCGGATCGAACCGATTTGACAATCGCGTACGTTGATGCACACGGCCGTCGCACACAGAACCGCGTCGACTGCATCCAAGATGAATTGTTGCTCAGAGTACTCAAAAGCATGGGTCGCGTGATGCAGCTTATGTAGAAGTATCTGGCATGTTTCTAAGCCACCTTCAAGAGCAACGGCAATGGGCAGGAAGGAGGACTGTGCGGTCACCGTGTTCGGGAAAATGACGCGCGATCACATGCTGCCCTTTTTCGCTCATCGGTCCATCTCCCCCCAAAACACCTATCATTCGACCGATTCAGAAGCGTGTCCATTTGGTGACGCGCAAAATCGAAACCTTCCAGAAGGGGAAAGCCTCGACCTCGGAGAGAGTCGGAAGCATCCAAGCAGCTGGGCAGCAAGAGGTGACAAGTGCATTTGACAAACCTGCCTAAAACAGCTCGAAGGGAGTGGGTGTGGCCGGACCGCTGGCTCGGGCGTGAGATAAGGCTAACGCTGTCGACGGGACCGCCGGTTTGGGAACCGGGGGCAGTTGGGGCGAACGGGACACATGGGGCGAGAAGGGCGCGGCGCACGATGACAAGGTGGAAAATTTGAGGGGCTCTGCGATGCAAGGCGGGAGGCGCGTTTTCCATGTCAAACGCAGGACGATACAGAGGCGGCTCAAAGAAGCCGGGGTGCAGGTATTTGAGGTCGTTCGATCTTGGAGTTGGGATGTTCAGGGTGTCGATAGGGCGAAAACACTACGAAGTCTAGACGGGATTGCAATTCGCCATTCAACGCTCAGTCATCCGTGGCCGAGGGCGAGGGTTTTCGCAGCGGTCAGACGCCCTCTTATGACGGACACTGCGTCAATCGCCAAGTCGATCAGCAAGCTGCTCAGACCGAGATGGCAGGTTCTTCGGAATAATCAGCACGAGCCTACAAGACACTATCAAGGGAATCGAATCTTGAATAACGTCAGTCTTTCAAATCGGAGGGCTCCATTGGGCATCGGCAGCCCACTGCACAGCCGAAGACACATGCCCCCCCTGTCCTGAGCGATCGACCCGTGTCTCCCTCCTTGAGGGCTAAGCTTTTCCTGGAGTGGATGGAGCCAAGAAGGGAGGCACCGCATTGGCTGGCAGCTCGGCCGAGGATTGCCCTTTTGTCAGGACAATAACAAACTGTTGCGTAACAAAATGAGATGGGCGCCTTCCAAACGCGTGGGTGAGCGACAGCGGAGGGCCCAACATAAGTTGGCAGATCGCGAGCGGTGTGTTCACTGTCCGATGAGACGAAGTAGACTTCTTCATATGACGGAGATCCGATGTCGCTGCTATTCGCCTGTCTGCCGCCGCTCCAGAGTTCGCTACAGTATAGTTGATGAGTCGTGGCGATTTGTTGATGAGATGTAAAAAGGTCCTGTCAGGAACGGTAGATCAGCACCAAGACTGCGACCATTGGTCGAAGCTGAATGCTGGGCAGGCTGGGCATTGCGAAGAAGCATTGTCGAGTGGGTGGTTCAACTCTTGTCGTCCAGTCGAAGGCTCTCGCGACAGAGGAAATCCCCACAGAACCCCCCTTTCCAAGCGTAATTCGCGTTATCGCCAGATTCGATTCGAAGCGTGACGAGCCGAGAATGTCATGACAGCTGGACAATGGGGGAATTTGAGGTGCTTGAAGGAGCATGGCCATCCCTGGGAAGACTGAAATGGGGACGAGCGTGAGCCCTGTACTGGTGAAAGCGGACCAGGGGGGTAGTTCGCATGCTGTGATAGCATTACGTCCAGATTCTGGACTCTGGCAAAGCGCGACCAGTGAGACGTGGTGGATTTTGGTGAGTCAGCTGAATGGCTGGCCAACGGGGGGGTTCGATTGATACTCGATTGACGTGTATGGTGGTGTCTGTGATTGACTGGATGCTTTCTCTTATCTTCACACTGCCTCATTAAATGTCAAGCATGGCGCCCGGGCGTGGTTCGATCAGGCTTTGCTGGCCAATTCCTTGAGGTAGTTGGTCTCGAGACGTCTTGGCGACAGCAATTAACGACCAGCGCAGGTGCCGTCTTTCCCCTAGCGATGTATAGGAGGAATAGGGCACCGATAACTTGAGCTGCTGATGCTGATGGTGAATGGGCTGGCTGGTTTCACATGGCTGCGTGCGTGGGCGCACAACATGGCCATGATGCTGTCTTCCATTCCAGGCTGGTGTTCAGGATGGATAGCGGTAGTACCTGGATTGCTTCTTTTAGGTGCTGGATGAGGTGAGGCTGGAATTCCGCTGGCGCTGACCGTTTGCAACCCATGGCATTGGGCTCCGGGGAACAAGTCCCACCCCACCTTGACTATCCCACGATACCATGGATTGCCGTCAGCCCGACCTGTCCTTCTCTAACCCCGGAATAATTCGACAAGAAGGGGTGGAGGCAGTCTGTTGCATCACGAAGCGGCATTCGCCCGGGTGCTTGGTTAAGGTAGGCGAGTCGATGTACCGGCGCATCAGACTGGAGGGATGACATCCACTTGGGAGTTGGGGGTCCTGGTTGGTGGACCACTATCATGAGAATGAGCATCATGACAACGGGTGATTTGGTGAGATGCAGCATCGAAGCGGGAGCAGGAAGCGGGAGCAGCAAAGCAGGCAGGACCCCTGCCGAGTCCCGCACACAGGAAAGTGCGTGGGAGGCGTGCCTGCTTGCTGGGACCGTGCTTCTTTGCTGTACTTGGTACCTACGTACCGATACCCAAGTGGGGCAGACCCCTGCTGAAGCGAGCCTGCCCAGCCGGCACGAGTCGAGGGCGCCTGCTTCTCTTTGTACAGTACGCTCCTTCCTAGCCTCGTCCCTATGCTTCAGTGTCGCTGCCGTTCTTTTTTCTCCCATCTCCTAACGCACCCGGTCCCAGCTTCCAGGCTCCCGAGCGGCACCCCCCCTTGGCAGGATCAAGGCCACACCCCCCTTCCCTCTCCATCACTCACATGCCGTCCAGCTGCTATCTATCATTTCTGGTCGGTCAACTCTATTATACACCTGCGAGCAAAATCCGCGACCCTTCTGGCGCGCCCCTTGCCCTTCTCGTCTGCAAGACCCTCCCACACGCATGCACTTCCGGATCTCTCGTTTCTCACACCCTGGCCC
>NW_003315032.1:584153-586130 GCF_000150825.1 Verticillium alfalfae VaMs.102
GTCATGAATGGGATGGGTCGCGGGATGGGATGCTCGACTGAGAGATACGACGCTCCGTCGCAGAGCAAGGTCCGCTTGGAGGTCCTAACTATCTCTGGGTCTTCTCTATCTTTTCCCCAGACCGCGCTGCCAATGGGCCCCTCCCCTACCACCGCATCTGGTTCATATATATCTCTTGCGTCCATCCCTCCTCGCTGTCCCGTCTCGAAAGGTTTCTCGCTCTCCAGTCTCGACTCCATCCGTCTCTGGTGATACCCCACTTCCACCCATAGAAGTCTCTTGTCTCTGCACCCCGACAAAGACTCACACACCCTTCCGACAGTCGAACTCTCGACCACCTTTTCCCTTCATCGACACACCTTGTCCTTTGACATCTCTCACACACGACACAGCCCATCATGTCGTACAGTTGGGTGGGAGCTCCCACGGAGTTCAATGGCACGAATCCCGATACTGGCGGTGATTCCGGTACGCTGAAGCCCCTACTGTGATCTCCTCACGACACCACTAACCAAGTTCGCCCAACAGTCACCGAGAACCTTAACCAGTGGTATCAGAGCGGCGACCAGGCCTATATTCTCGTCTCCGCTTGCATGGTCCTCATGATGATTCCCGGTATCGCTTTCCTTTACTCGGGTCTCGCCCGTCGCAAGTCGGCTCTCTCGCAGCTCTGGGTCGCCATGATGACCTTCTCCGTTTGTGTTTTCCAATGGTACTTCTGGGGTTACACCCTTCGCCTTCAGCGAGACCGCCACCAACGGTTTCATCGGTAACATGCGTCACTTCGGACTCAAGAACACCCTCGGACAGCCCTCGCCCGGCTCGCCTCTGGTCCCCGCGCTTCTCTACTCTTTCTACCAAATGATGTTCCTCGCCGTCACCGCCGCCCTGACCGCCGGTGCCACTGCCGAGCGCGGTCGCGTCATTCCCTGCATGGTCTTCATCTTCTTCTGGGCCACCCTCGTCTACTGCCCCCTAGCCTGCTGGGTCTGGAACGTCAACGGCTGGGCTTTCAACTACGGCGTTCTCGACTACGCCGGTGGTGGCCCCGTCGAGATTGGCTCCGGCATGTCCGCTCTCGCTTACTCCTGGGTCCTCGGCCGCCGCAACGAGAAGATGATGCTGAACTTCCGCCCTCACAACATCTCGCTCATCACCCTCGGCACCGTCTTCCTATGGTTCGGCTGGCTCGGCTTCAACGGTGGTTCTGCCTTTGGCGCCAACCTCCGTGCCGTCATGGCTTCGTGGAACTCGTGCCTGACTGCCATGTTCGCCGCCATGGCTTGGTGCCTGCTTGATTACCGCCTTGCCAAGAAGTGGTCCCTCGTCGGCTGGTGCTCAGGCACCATCTCCGGTCTTGTCGCCGCCACTCCCTGCTCCGGCTTTATCCCTCCCTGGGCTTCCATCATCCTCGGTGTCGTTGCCGGTGTCGCATGCAACTTCGGCACCAAGGTCAAGTTCATCCTCAAGATTGACGACTCGCTCGATGTCTTTCGCTGAGCACGGCATCGGTGGGATCGTCGGCCTCATCTTCAACGCCTTCTTCGCTTACCGAGTACATCATCGGCCTCGACGGTGTCAACAAACGGCATCCAGGGTGGCTGGATCGACGGCAACTGGAAGCAGATGTACATCCAGATTGCTTTCATCGTCGCCGCCTCTGCTTACTCGTTCGTCGTCTCGGCCCTCATCGCCAAGGCCATTGACATGATCCCTGGTCTCAAGCTCCGCGCCTCTGAGGAGGCCGAGCTCCTCGGCATGGATGATGACCAGCATGGCGAGTTCTCGTACGACTACGTCGAGGTCCGCCGTGACTTCCTTGCCTGGACCCCCCACCAGACCGAGCCTGCAGGCGAGGGTGTTCGCTTCGTGCCCCAGCACGGCATCGAGGAGCACCAGGTCATGGCCGACCGCAACTCGAACCCCAGCTCACCAGAACCCGAGGTCAAGGCTGCGCCTGCTGACTCGGAGGCTGGT
>NW_003315032.1:587655-588742 GCF_000150825.1 Verticillium alfalfae VaMs.102
CGCAGAGGGGCCACTTGGCGTGGGTTTCTGCGGGCGTCAGCGAGTCTTTACGGGTCACACGGCGGGGGATGGGGTTTTCTTATTTCAACTGCTGTTGCGTGAAGAATTCCGCGAATGCAGGGTCAAGAACAAGATGTAAATCAAGACGTCGATGAATGGGACGAGGTTGAAAGAAGGTGTTGAGCCGCATCAGGGACCAGTCGGGGGTCTCGTGAGGTCGGGGGGGTTTTCATCGCGTAAACGTCTCGTAACGCCGTGGGTGGTGAGTGGTGGACTGGGACGGGGGGCGCCTGGCACGAGATCTGGGGTGCTGGGGCCCCGCCTAGACCCTGAAATTGTTTCTGCGTCTCCTTTTTTGATGGATGACTCCGTCTCCGTGGTGAAATGAGGTCATGAAGCTGATGTTGCGGCCGGGTTATGGTGTTGAGTCTGATGCATCGTGAGGTTGTTCCCCGGTTGGGCGGCCACCATGCGCCTAGATATGACACGATGTACTACGACCCACAACGCGCGCAGCCGTTGCTTCTCCAGGGCATGCTCCATGGAGGCTTGCCATGCAGGCATGACGGCCATTCTTAGCATTGCTTACTTGCAGTTGAGCGTCTATGACAACGGCTCGATCATCTTCGCTGCCATCTCCCATAGGAGCCGCCTCGTGCCTCCGAACCGTTCCGACCATGGCAGAGATTGGTAGACACAAACAGCTCCTGATTTACCGCCGCCGCTAGAATGCCTAGCTAGGACATATTGGCGCTTCGTCCTCGGCTTCGTGAAGCATTGCCCTCGGAGCATACATCAGCCATGCTCAATCTCTATGTTTACGCCAGCAGTTCCACGCAACCACCTCTTCACGACGTCGTCGGACTCAAGTTCGTCGACAGCCTCTGAAGGTCTCGGTGACTGTTCGCACACGACCATCCTCGAGCTGTTGATCGAACATGGAAGGTGTGGCTAGACCACCCGCGCATGATGAGGCTGTCACTCAGTTCGCACGAATGTCCCATCCGCCACGCCATCGGCAAGGCAGCCACAGACAAGGCGTCTCGAGAAACGCTCTATGGTCCGTCCTTGCCAGTGGAGCTCCAGT
>NW_003315032.1:590083-590872 GCF_000150825.1 Verticillium alfalfae VaMs.102
TGAGATCGAGCGATGTCGTGTCGTGCGAGAGTCGAGGTACAGGCTCTGATTCAGGGAAAGGTCTCTTCCGAGGAATCGAGGGTCGTGTTGATCTGGGAACCCGGAATAGCCAAGGTATGGGTCTTTGGGCGGGCGATAACTTCTTTGCTGGAGCCCAGAACCACGGCACGCTGAAATTTCCGTCCGCAGGGGCAGAGTGTGGTGCAAAACGTTTAGGCACTTACACCGGTGGGGTTGTGGAACATATTGTTGCCTGAAAAGGCGAGGTCCACGGCGTAGGAGAAGCCGAGCCATTCTTCGTAGGTGAAGAGCTCGCACCAGCGACTATAACCGTAGGCAACCTAGATAGATCAGCGTCCACGCGTGCCGGTGTTCACATGCTGAACTTACCGTCTCGTATGGGCACATTGTCTGCGCAGCGTACGTATCCTCAATGGTCCAATCGTATCCCTCGATAAGCCCTTGAAGGCGAGTGGTGGCTGATTCTTGTCAGCAACAGTATCGATCAAGCTCTGGAGCAGAGTGTCAACTGACCGTTCGCTAGGTAGCGCGACTGCCAGTCCAGCGAAGCCTCGGTCCCAACTTGATGCTTCCAGGCATTGGGACAATTGAGATAGCCAGCCAGGGGAGTTATTGAAGCCACCCTGTTCGATGATTACCTCGATCGTTGCGTTGTTGGTCCTTTTTCGCGTGAGCGGAGGCTTCAAGTCGGACTACCACCCGGGCAACTTACCACTCGAGCCCGAAGGAACCCCGCAAGAAAAGTACTCAGCAGACTTGAGCATACGG
>NW_003315032.1:591246-593591 GCF_000150825.1 Verticillium alfalfae VaMs.102
GGGCTGTTGGGAACGAAACTTCCAGTGGGCACAACACGGGGTTTGCCCCAGGAAAGGGGGCTCGCCCCCTTGCAGTCGGGCCGGGCCCACAACCTGCGGCGATGTTCTGGAAGTACTCCGGTACATCAGCCGATGTTTTTTTTGACCGCCACCCCCCACCCCCCGTTGAGGGACTCGGGCAAAACCGGCCAAAGCGGGGGTGCCCGTGTGGCGTTGCCAAGGCGAGCTTGAGCACGAGGCCCGGCGAAGGAAGGCATCCGGCGAGGGCCCCCCAGAAGATCATGGCGGGGGCGCCGGCGGCCGGCGAGGCCGACAGTTGTCCCGGGGCCGGGGCTCATGAGCATGGGTGCAGACGGCGGTGGTAGGGCGGGCAGGGGCTTCTCTGGAAGCTGACGGCCGGTGTACGGGTCGCTCGGACCGGCGGGCGTGTCCTGATACCGCTGCTGGCGTGGATTCTGGCTCTGGCCTTGACGTTGTTCCAACTCCCATTCAGGTACACGCTGGTATCCGCCAGGGCGGAGTCGACTGGACCGTGCCGCAGCCGTCATGTTTGTCCTCGATGCAATAGGCGAATGTCACGAGAGAGGCCTCCGTCTTCCGGGGAGGGGCGTCTTGAGTCTCGAGTGGTGTGGGCCCAAAATTGTTTGCTCGTCTGATTCCGGGTTCCAAGCTCAGGAGAGAGCGGCAGTCGTACCAGAACGCTATGTACCGTTGAAAGGTGTGGGCTGATGCTGCAAGGCGCCCGGAGGCTGGTGCGGGCTGTGGTGCGCGGGCGACAGGTGGTGCAATGAAACTGACCAGGTGGGGGGAAGTGCGATTGGTGATCCGACCGTATCACAGCGAATGGGCTAGCCGGGCCAAGATCGAGAAAGTAATCAGGAGCCTGACGCAGATGCAGACGCCGACGCAGTCGCAGGTGCAGACCAAGGCAAGGAAAAGGGGCGGTGGGCCAAGACCCAGGATCCGGATGGAAGAAGCAACGAGAGGCCCCCCTGGTAGGCGACAGATTGGTGTTTCAATAGGGTCATGTACGCCAGCGGACAAATTTCTGATTCTCCGAGAGGAACGTCAAGATGAAAGTTGTGTCAAAAGATAAATAATGATGTGGCGTGGCGGCGGTGATGGTGGTAGTGTTGATGTTGATGATGATCCAGACAGGGTGTCAAACGAAAAGGAATTGATGCCAAGCGAGACAAGCGATGGTAGGACGGATGAGAATCCCTGATGAAATGTCTTCTGCTGCTGCTTGAAGAAGTCTAGGCCATGTCCTCCAGTATTGTTATGCGATGCGCGGGACTCTTTGATCCGGGGAGGGGGGGAGGTTGCTATGCGATGGTCGAGTCGACCGGTGGTTGAGGTGGTGGTGATGGAGGATGAGCTGAAGTGAGGGCTAGCGCGGCACATTGGGTATAGGGGCCCGGAGCTGCTGGAGCTGACGCTAAATCTGCAGCAGCTGCAGGAGCTACCCAGCTTAGGTACTTACCTAAGGCAGGTAAGGCAGGGTTAGGGGGGCACCTGCCTGAGGTCGAGAGACCTCCCAGGACCAATAGAAGAGAGAAGAAGAGATGACAGGTGGAGGAAAATGCACCGCCTCAACGGTCTCTTTGCCCCATCCTTACCCACAGTCAAGCCACAGCCGGAACGACATGTCACGACTACGTCCCTCGGTCGTAGAAATTCGCGGTGTAGTGCCTGCTTGGACGACGCACCATCTTTCGCGTCTTGATTGTTCGCACAAAGCACCTCAAGTTTATCATCTCTGGTGAATGTTACAACCATGACGACATGCAACATGGGCCCAGCGTCCATGTGCTTGGTGGCCGGTCTGCTTTCCCCGTCTGTCCATCAAACCGTTCCATGAGGCGCCAAAAGCCGCTAGAACAGTACAGGATCCTCCCCTCCAATGCTTGCTTTTCCTCTCATTACCTACCTACCTAACGCCCCTTAGCGCCAACAGTTCAGATATTGGCACATCACGTCTTCCCACAACACAACTTGTTACTAGCACCAGTCGTGCCGGCACCTCGGTGTCCATCAAACAGCCACTTCGTCAGCTCATGTCCCTCCTTCTGTATTTTTTTTTCTTGTTCTGATCTTTTCCTCCTTACTTCCTCTATTATCCGCGAGGACCATTTCCAGACCACACCCACGCCCACGCCCACACGCCCCCCCCCCCACAAAAGACAGAAACGGCTCACATCAACTGACATGGCCAGGATGAGCGGCCCCCTTGCTTGATTTGTGCCTACCTACCTTCGTCCCTGTCTCAGAGTACCATTGCTCACCGCGCCCAAGCCGGAGATCTGGATGCCTGCAGCGGCCTACTCACTCACACAGACTGCATC
>NW_003315032.1:596097-597620 GCF_000150825.1 Verticillium alfalfae VaMs.102
GTGGACTGGTAGCGCAACATGATCAGTCGCCACACCCAGAAATGCCGATGACAGCACGATAGTTCCAATACACACTCACCAAGCATGTTGCCCTTCTTGTCTTGTCTTCCTTGCTCGTTGGCAATGTAGACTTGGATACCCAGGTACAAAAGCGTCAAGTCCTCAACACAATATTTTCTGGGATGCAGGCCACGGACCACTGCAAATCCTCGACCAGAAATCACGTCCTGGGAAACCTGGCACAGCGTGTCGCCGAGAACAGGTAGCTTGAAGGTGTCACGGGTCACATTGCCGCCATCTTGGCCGGAGTCTGAGAGCAAGGTTAGCACTCCTGCGCGGTGTGAGTCTTCGAGGGGGGGAAGGGACGTACTCTTGAACGTTTCCAAAGCATTCTCTAATTCCTTGATGTTGGCAGCCGACAGGTTGACAATGTATTTGTGTGGATCAAGACTGAAATCCTGGCCAGTCCACGAGGACTCAGTGTTCAGGACCGCTGGAAAGCCGCCTGGAAGGCCGAGCATATCAGCAGCGGGTCCGTTACAGCCATGGTCTTTGAATTCCATCTGAGAATACCCAAGGGCAGGCCCGGCTATTTTGAAAGACATGGTTGCGGCTGTAGCCGTGCGTTGTCAGTAGACGTGGATGATGGGAGACGTATTTTGGGGCTTTGCACCTGTGACGGATGACGGCTGTGCGTGTGCTGAAGGAAAGAGCACAGAAAATACAGAGAGTAACAGTGAAGAGGGAGAGAATGCTCTTGAAAACGATCGTGGGCTCTAACAAGATCGTACAAGGATGTCCAGCTGCTGAGAGGCAAAAGCTGATGTTTCTGATGAAGTATGATGATGAATAATGGAGAGGGATTGAAATAAGTTGATGGGAGGAAGAAGTCGGCCGCCAGAAGTACTCAATGCAACGTAGCAGCTCGGCAGTCATGAACAGAGGCTGGGTATGGTCTTTCTATAAGAGGTCAGGGTCTCATATCGAAGCAAGAGGACACGAGCAAGGCAAGGGACGACAGGCAGGCAGGTGCGGAAAGGAAGATGAAGGACGTAGCTTCTTTCAGAAGCAAGGACGACTTCACTCGTACCCCTGGGGTGATTAGAAGGAACCGCTCACGAGAGGCTTGAGTAGAACTCGGTCGCAGCGGTCCGGGTTTTCCTGCCTTTATAGATCACAGCGTTCCTTTTATGTTTCACAGCTCTCGGCTCTCGAGCTGGCGATGGATGGCGGCGTGCGGCATCATGGCGGTGGGTTTGGCCCCGACATGGATAATTGTGTACAAGGGGGAGGATGATATAGATGTGCAGATAGGAGGCGGAGAGGGTGTATAAATGCGAGGCAGGGCAAGGCAGGGAAGCGACTCTTCAAGGAGGACGTCCAAGACGACCCGGGCGGGACACAGGGTACCAGAACCTCTGCCTCTGCCCGGCCCAGAAAAGGCGTTTTCGAGGTTCAAATTTGGACATGGACGAGGGCAGGAGGTGAGAACTCTGACTTCCGGTCCAGTCAGTTGGGTCATG
>NW_003315032.1:598009-605333 GCF_000150825.1 Verticillium alfalfae VaMs.102
ACAAAGGGCAAGTCAGGATCAAGATTGAGGACGCGACAAGGAAAGAGGAGGGGTGTGAAGGATAGAAAGGAAATCGATCTCAACTGGTACTCACTTGATGTGCGGCAGCCGTTTCACAGTGTACAAACCTAAGACCTCCCGGTATTCGGCAAGGCGCGTCGCACAGCAGACGGCGAGGGCGGCCGGTCCAGGTATGGGGCCCCGGCCGAGTGCGTGGAAGGCGAGCCTAGATCGATTCGGCGAGATGAGATGAGTTAGGCGGGTACGTAGACCAGAAAGGTAACGGCAGACGTAGTATAGTAGACGGGTACTGGCGCTACCTAAGCCTGGTGCAAGCCTGGGTATGAGCTTTATCAGCCAACGGCTCCTCAGGGAGGAGCGGCAGCGAACGACAAGTGATGTGACCCTACAAAGATTTGTCGACGATCCTTGGCGGAGATTGACGAAGAAAGATGGCCAGCAGGAGGGGAGCATCGGCAGATAAGGCAGGTGAGGCATCGAAGGCACAAGGGAGAACGAGAGAGTAGCAGACTAAACCTTGACAGGATATCTTGGCTGGCGGGCAGGTAAAAGAAAGGCATGGCATGTGGTGCGCATTGTGGCAGGCAATTCCAAGCCAGCGAGCTGGCCAGCAGATGCATGGAAAGCAGGTGCGGTCTGATAGCAACGGGAGGAAGGGAGGAGCAACGGTAACAGCAATTGCAGCATCAGCAGGGGTTGTTGAAAGGTGGCAGAATGGAGTCAGAGAGTGGGTGGCCTGGAGGAAAGTAGGACTGCCAGACCGGTCTTACCCGCGACGGAGACTTGCCCCGATAGCTGGAGTCGTCGTTCAGCTGCGTGTCTGAGAAGGACGCACCAGTGTAAGTAGCTTGGAAGACTCATTGTCAGCGCATATGCCTCAGCAAGGGACGGCCCGGCTCTTTCACTTGGAGGCGCACAGCATCCTGGCTCAAGATTAGAAAGGAGGCTCGAAGGCAAGTGATCCCTTAGTGTTCATTAGACGTGTTGGAAACCCGGTACTTGGATCCTAGGTTCGCCTGAAGGATCAAATCCCGGTATCGGTGCGGGAAAAATGGCCTGCACCCATCATGATACAGAAATGGCAGAAAAACCGGCTGGCTCGCACGACGATGTGTTCCCCGCCCTCGCCCTGCTTGGGCGTGCTTCTAGGAAATGCTTGAACAGTGATACAGGGGGGGGGGTTGTAGACATGTTTTCTTTTTTTGGACCCAGAACGGCGCATGCAAGAGCCCGTGCAGGCGACTTACCCACAGACCCCAGCCAGGTCGTGTCAACCTCGCAAAGTCAGGCGAGGACCTCGGTGTTGGCACGCTTGTCCGTGGTTAGCGGCAGCCGCTCGATTGCGCATCAGGCTCTCCTCACCTCTCCTCGTCTCTGTGCGTGTGCATGTCGTGACGCCGTGCCCGCCGTGACACCACAATTTGAGACCAATTCGATGACGCCCGCCTGTGGAACGTCGGCCGGGTCGCTAGCCGTCTCCCCTGTCAGCCCAGACGATCCGGGTTCTCAGTCCCGTGGCCGTATATCGGTAAGGTAGTCCGACGAGATGTGGTGCTCTGACGATGTTCGTAACCCGATCGAAGCTGCAAGTAGAGTCACAAAGCAAACAGAAGGGCTCTACCAGACATTGTTGTGGGGACATGATACGGATCCGGGACGTAATCTCAATCGTCGGTGAGCACCCGTGGTGTCAAACCTTGATGAAGTGGAAAAGTACATTTCGAGAGACGTGAAGAAAAGAATCGTTGGATGGGCAATGCTATCAAATTGGCGCTGGGCAAAATGCAGACGGTACAGTACCCGTTCTGGAAATGGACCAAAACACGAGGGCAGAGAAAAGAAGAAATATCTCACTAATGGACGGGGACGATGACCTGCATGGTGAGTAGATGTGAGTAGATATGTGTCCTTATGGTTCTGCTGCCTTGGGGCAAGGTCTCGGTCGTGTGCGTAGATCGATTGATAATCGAGGTAATAGTAGGATGATCCCTTCGGAAGCTGAGCCGCGTCAAGAAACGACAGTCGTCGAAACCTTCGTCACCCTTCCCCCTTCCCCCCACGGACGTGGAGCCGTAATCCATAACCATTAAACCGCTGTGAAAGTCATTGCGCACCGCCTCATATTCTAAGCCATTACACGACACAATCGAGTTGCACAATATTGGTACCCTTGCGCTGTCATGGACACCGTACATGAGAGACTGGTTTGCTAGCAACGTCTCACTGATACTCATGAACAATGAAATACTAGAACTGATCAAGCTGCAGCTCCTCATTTGCTCCTCAGCTGGCTGAATCCAAGATGTCTTCTTCAGAATCAATATGTCGTACGCAGTGCGCTTTATTCCAGCATTACGATCGTAGTGATGCCGTGGTCAATCGACAGGCTCAGCGCCATACATTATTTCGTGGCCTTGGTGCTAGCGTGGCGTGTCCCGCTTGCGACGACAGGTGGGGGAAATTGCAGGTGAAGGAGAAGAAGAGGAAAAAGAAAGCAGACGAAGGGGGCTGAACGTCACGCGCGGGATACTGGGACCTGGACACGTCTACTTGGTTTCGTCGTCGACTTACCCTACCTACCAAGCCCTACAAAGCACAGGAGCAGGGGGGAATAGACTGGCATGTTGACTGAAGCCACAGAGTGGATGCTCGGTCAAGGCTGTGGCGAACCATTTCGAGATGATCCTGACCGATGTGGAAGCGATCTCCGCTCCTGTAGGTCGCCCGAAAGGGCTGGACGTGGCCCACCTGCTAGCGTCCGGCTGGTAGTATCCGGACAAGCCGGCCCCGAATCTTAGCGCTCCCCCGTCCTTTCCCCACCCCGTTTTGGTACGACCTTTGTTCCTGGCGTATGTACGTACCTCATCTCCCTAATCCGATCTGCTCTCGATCATGAACGGACTGAACGGTGGCCATCGACATCTGCGATTTGAGTCGTTGATTAATTTGTCTTGCGCACATTCGATCCGAGTACCTGGTAACCCCAATCTAACTCGCCACCGTAGGGGAAACAATCAGAAGGAAGGAGAGGTTCCGAATTAGCCAACGATTTTGTCCCGATCTATCACAGTCATTGACTTGTGCGCCGTTCAAACAGTAGGCGGTCGGAGTACGCCCAGGTTGTTCCTGCACTGCACTCGACCTTTGGTCATTGCTCTCACGCACACTACGACTGTCCACGCCGGGACTGGACTGCTCAGAGCCTCGACAATGTGGGCGGCAAACCTGTGGCCCATATCTGAGCCTTCGAATGACGACCACATTATCTACCTCCTGTTTTCGTACGCCTGCATGACGCCTGAGCGTTGCTCCCGATTGAAACATCAATGGCATCGGGATGGCACAAAGGAAAGAAAGCCACGTTGCAGACTTAGCCACCCAAGAATCCCTGGTCGTCCTGGCCACCCCATTATAGCTCCACACCCGGCTGCCAATTGTGCTCGTACAGTGGCTGACCCAGAAGTAAGCTATCTTCAAAAGCTTTCTTCGCTGCAGCTCCTCCCACTGTCCCTCTGCATGACGGTCAGCGAGTCTGCAGCATACAGTCGATCCTGCCCGAAAATTGACGGGCCTTGCGGTAGTGTCCCGCCTCCCGAGATTTGTCGGACCCTCAGTGCGGCAAGCATGGGATAAAGAAAAAACTTACTATGAGACGTGGCCCAGCGTCTAGTCTCATGTACAAAGTGCATCGACTGATCATCGAGCTCTGCAAGACCCCGAAGGTCTTGATCCCGACATTCGTCTGAGAAAGGGAAAATGCCCTTGTTGCAGTAGTGAAAGTAGGCTAGCAGAATCGTCGCACCTGTGGTAGAGGCAAGATAGGCCACCCTGTTAATGCTGTGCTCTATGGTCTAGTGTGCATATATGTCATCCGCCCCTCCACTCACCTTGTTGGTATTGCTTCACTTCCTCCTCCCGCGCATAGCGTCTCTGTTTAGCCATATCTATCAGCATCGCTTCATCGTCGCATGTTCAGTTCGTACATCAATCAACGCGTCCTTCCTCATCTCCGAAACGGGAGGGGGGGAGAAGAGCGACTTTCAAGACGATGATGGCATGGAAGGGAGTGCCCACCTTCATTCCATGCTTTCGTGCATATCTGGCATCGTGATCCGTAATCATGGCTGTGTTGTGCAAGAGAATGAACGTGACGAGGTAGGTAGTGAGCCAAGTCTTCTGTTTGTTAGCTTGCGTCATCTTCTGGAGCATGTCCAGCATCTCACGCCGCAGCTTGGCTTGGATGTGTGTGATTAGGACGAGGTCGATTTGCGCGCCCATGACCGGTGGGAGAGGTATCTCTCCGTGTTGAGGGCTCGTTTCATTCAATATCTTCGCGGGCATCCCTAGGGTGTCATTGCCGACAATGACAGTTGATGTTGTTGTCAAACGAACGGCCATCCACAGCTCGAGTACTTTCTTGAGCAGACCTGTCTCTTCCTTATCCAAGTGCTGGCTGTCACTTAGTTTCCACGCTAGATAATAAGTGCCCCATAGAAGATTTCTTTCGGCTCCGAGCACTCGGTCGAGAACAAGCACAAAGGAGTTGCGGATGCAGTTCTTGATGTACATTGTGTATGCTCGTTGAGCTTCATCCAAATCGACAATGGCATACGGAGGAATGGTAACGGAGTGTTTGATACCATCCTTAGCGCACCAAGAACGATCCAATTTGTCGCCTTGTTGGGGAATGAATCGTTTGACACGCAGTTCAACCGGACTGTTTGACAGACCCTCAGAGATTTGGATTTTCCTCTCGTCTGGTGAGTCCCAATTGGCTATGTTGTCCACGATGCTGTCCTTCCAGCGCTGTGTCCATTCGTAGCCGTGAACCTGACCGGGCTTGAAGAGCTTCACGTCAGTCAGCTTCGCGCGAAGGCAGGGCAGTCGCCAGATCTTCGAGTTTTGTTTCGTGCTGCAGGTCAAGCACGCTCCATGTCTATCATTTTCATTTGCTTTGCACTAAGCAGAATCATTAGCAAACCACGGGCGCCGATATACGGTCTCGCAAAAAAAAAAAAAATTGCTCGGGGTTGACATTGAGAAGACATACGCGTATGCGCTGCATTCTACAGCGAATACAAGACCCAATACGCCGAGTTTCAGCTGTCTGTTCTCGCTTGACCTGATCGGTGAAAGGGCCCCGCTTTGCGGCTGCAGGTTTGCTGTTTGTGAAAACGACGTCCAGATTTCGACTCGTCCCCTGTGCATCCGAATGCTCCCGTTTGATGTTTGAGTCCGAGAGGGCGTATGAACTCGCCATGTTGAAGGTTGTGTCAACGACAGGCGTAAAGGGTATGTGAAGGTTGACAGTAGGTGTGTCGTCGCTGTAAGGTAAAATGGGCGCTTGGTCGTCAGCCAGTTGCTCTTGGTTGTACATGGAACCGCCGGGCAAGTTGGCAGTATGGGTGACTTCGAAGACAGAATGGGCGGCAAAGTAGCCAGAGGCTGCCGATGTCGTTGGGAAGAACATAACGTCTTGCGACACTGGCTGCGGGGCAACCTGATTGGGTTGTGGGACGTCGTGATAGTTTGGGGCCAAAGCCCGATCATCCCCAGTAAAGCTTGACTGGGGATCTGGACCGATGGTCATGGGCAGGTAGCTCTGGTCCTCCGAAGGCAGAGCAGACGGCTGCTTCTCTGTCTCGTAGGGCCTAGACGACCCATACTCTTGTGGAACCGAGTGTGCCAGGGCCTGATAGCTCGCTGGAGTATCGTCAGTTTGGTGAATGATTAGTAATGAAAGGGCGTTTTGGTAAGTACCTTCAGGCGTTTCCAACCGCGTGAGGCAGGTCGTACACATGAGCATTTTCAGGTGAGCGAGAGAGTCACCGAGGACACCGTGCACACCGCCCAACGATGGCACCTCCATTGATGACCGATGAAGGGTGGCATTGTGGACATGTCGATAGTCGTCCTGCGAACGCTTTTCCTGGCTGTCGTGGGAGAAAGCGTCGCTGAGGTGAGAAGTTGACATGGAGAAACCGTAGGAAGATTTTTGGCGTTTCTGCGCTTGGTCGAAGACGGCTAATTGGTGAAGCCTGAAGCCTGTAAGGCCATAGGGTAAGGCAGCTTGTTCAAGATGAAGCTGATGTTCGTAAGGCAAGGAGGAGAAGTCCAAATCAGGTTGGGAGAGCTGTGAGGGATACGGGGGTGCCGGCTCTAATGAGTCGATGTCGTCATGGCCGAAAGGGCGCCTTCTCTTCAAGCTGGGATTGTTCTAAAGGAGACCATTTGTCAACCATCGACAGTTCGCCTCTGGTCAAGGGGATCGGAAAAGTCTGAGGGTGGGATGGAACAAGAGAAAGCAAGGGATGACAGGTTCGGGACAGGCATCGATGTGAGAGGGGCTGAGGCGTGAGGATGTGGGTGGATGGGCCATCAGGCTGGGCTGGAGGCGTGATTGATATAGGTATCCATGCAGCTGCCGCCTACCGGGGACCAGGGACGATTCTTACCATGATGGATGGAGGGTGGGTGTGTTGGACAGAAGCCGGGCTGTCAGTAGGAGCAACATGTGCAAGTACCACGGCTGGTGGGACGTGCCGGAGCAGAGACAAGCAGAGAGCAGGAACAGGCAGATACAGCTACGCACAATCGGTGCGAAGTAATGTGCGCCTCACCGGGAGGGGGTGGGGAGCTACGGTCTCACGAGAGCCATTGCTGCACCATGACACCCTTGCGCGGAAGTGGAGCGCGGCAAAAGAGTAGAGAAGGGAAGGGACAATGGATGGCTCGATGAGCAAATGTCGGGGAGGCGTGGCAGAGTAGCGAGGATGTGGATGTAGACAGGAGTCGGGGTAGAAACGGAGTAAAGCCAATTCGGCTGTACCCAGCAAGTGATGGGGGTTGATGAGAGATGGAAAAAGTGAGTCCGCTGCTACTGGAAAAGGACCCTGCTGCTTGTGCGTTGATCTGCTGCTGCGGCTGCCGTGCTGCTGACGCCGACAATGCTGCTTCTGATGCTGCCAAGTCTGCCTGCTGCCGCTGTTTGACCTCTGGCTGGTCTGTTCACTTGCTGCCGGCCTGCCTGTCTGTTTGTTTGCCCACCTGACGATGCTTCGTTTGACGCCTAGGCACGGAAAGCACCGTAATAGCTCTCAGGATGCTCAGCAGATGGTGGCGTGGGATTTGCGTTGTGCAATGTTTCGCCTGCCGTGAGCAGTCAAGCCTGCGCGTTCTGGGATGTGAATAACGTGCCGGTTATACGTGTTGGTGACGGCGATTGGATATCTCATGAACTGCCTTCATCGAGTTTGTCGAGGCTGAGGAGAGGAAGTCACACCGAGATCAAATGCTGCACCCG
>NW_003315032.1:606545-610129 GCF_000150825.1 Verticillium alfalfae VaMs.102
CAAATTCGGTGTTGATTTTATTTCATTTCGGGAATAGACATCTTTGGTGGTGTGGAAGCCACCTGATGCTCGTTGGATGCTGTTCATAAAGCCTGTGATGACTCATTTCCGGTCACACGATGTGATCGCATATGTGTGATTCCAGACGGTCAGAAGTTGCCCAATCAGTGGCTCGAGATGTCTTTGCTAGCCTGGGCACGGCCTCTCAAGGACCGTGATCCCAGCAGAGGGAAAGCTTTCGGTGCCCCTGCTGACCCAAACAGCGCCGCAACCGAAAGCTGGGGGCAGGCTAGACGTCTGACCGAGATTTCCATGCGTGAAAGCTGCGGTCGAAGCATCTCCCTGCCGGTAGCTTTTCTCACGTAGGAGTGACCAGTAGACGACCACATGCTGAGGTCCCCGGGATGACCTGTGTCTCAATGATGGCCGGCAGGCTAGGCAGGCATAGTCTTAGGCTGGGTGCACAGTGCAGTGAACCCTGCACATCGGTGAGGGCGGACGACAGAGAGGGCAGCAGGGCCATTGTATTCAGCACCAAGGTGTGAGTGTAGCCCCCCCCCCCCCCATGGAGAGACTCAGCATGGCTTCCTTCGCCGACGTTCGTTTCCGATATTCCGGGGTTGCCAGTGTGGTTCTCGACGGATCGATCTTAGTAGCCACCCGTGGCTTGAGTGTTGAAGCCAGCGTGGTATGCGGCCGTCGAAGGTCTCACTCAATTTCGTGCTCGTCCTGTGCCGTTCAAATGGCACGACCCCACGTCGAGCCTCCACGTAGGTACGAATATGTCCAGGCATGGCTCGACTCCTGCAGGTCGCATATCGGCGAGAGAGTGGGGGTTCCAGGGCTACAAATAGGGACAGTGTTGAAAGTCAGCGGGGAGGATTGGCCGCAGCATGTTGGTCGTCTGCCAGCCGATGCTTGCAAAGGTGAGAGATGACAGACAACAGACGTGCCCGCGGAACGCACCGTGGTTACATTGATGCTGGTGGGGTCCGTCTTCCATGTACCAGAGGCAGGCAGCCACGCAAGCTTGCTCGTTGTTGCGAATGAGTCCCGGAGCCTGAGTCAGGAATGGGCGCCCGTTTTTCGTTTGGCATCACGTGGTGTGAAGACATCCATCCTCGCTCTTCGTTGGGACATCAAGTTCGTCATTATCCATAGGTCGACCTTCTCCATGTATGATCGTCAGAGCACGGCAAGCTGCGTGTATGGCTGTGTGAGGTGAGCGCACCTCATTGCGTGAACTCCCAACGTCCTTTCTCCCACATGCGTCTCATCAACCTGTGGGAGAACCTTCTGATCATGTCGGCAATCAATCAATGCCGGACACCAACTAGAAAGAGTGTTGAGCGACGCCGATTGGATCGACCATTTCGCAAGCTGTCGTAGACGGCACTTCTCCTCCTCGCTGGGGGCATTCAGCGCCTGATTGCCTACAACGCACTCGATCGGACACCGTGTTCTGCACAGAGTTCGTCTTGTTGCTGCTCCCAAGGTGACCAAAGCCCCTGCGCGATTCACTTTGGGGGTCGGGGGATTGGCTGCATCCTGAACGATGCGGGGCATTATCAACCCGACCCAACAAAGAAATCTGGGCGCGCCGTTTCTGCCAGCTGTTGAAGCATGGCCCAACCAGCACCTGCCCTCTGCATCTGGATACCATCCAAGTCCTACAGGGTGTGTTTGCTCCGGTGCTATGCCGTGCAAATGCGGCCATGGTCTCATGTCTCATGTCTCATGTGAACTTTGCTTGCACGACGGCCCTGTTGAGCTGGACAAATGCTCACCTCGGAGCCTGCCCATCGCCTCTCTTGCGAGAAAACACGAGAGGATGGAGGTTCCTTCACTGTGCAGACTGGAAGGCTCGTCCAACCCACCGTGTTCCCCCAACATGCCTAAGTTGGTACCTAGTTGTCTCCTCGCTCTTTGCGTGAGTGCCTTGCATGAGGCTTTCCTTAGGTGAGCAATTTGACAGGTTGGCAGGACGGGGACGGACGAATAGCCGATCTTTGCTGCCTTGTGTGACAGGAGCCATGGGTCGATGCAGGACGGATGAAGAAGGCTCAACCGAGCCCGGGGATCGCTGGCCGTCATCCGCGCCGCGATTCTTCTGCAGTCGAAACAACCAAATACGTGCAGTCGGCCTGGCCGCGAGAGAAGAAAAGAAAGGAACATGCTTGATTCATCAGCTCCGCCCACATCGAAAGACTTTCTACCCATTCCCACACTCCTCAATCGAGCGCGTGGCAAGCTGTCTCATCCGCCAGCTTCAGCACCGGCCACACTCCTCCCACTCCCCCCCCCCTCGCTCTTTTGGCTTCCCGATTGACTTGACTGACGGCGAGGGTCGAAGAAGCAGCGACTGAACCACCATGGAACTGAACCCTGAAACCATCGATACGGTCATTCACCCTACGGCAGTGTTAAAGAGAACCACAGTCCCGCCATCTCAGCCTAGGTTGAAGGCTCTCTTGCCGGTCCCCGCAGACATCGCCTGGGATCTCTCTCAGTTGAACCCCAAGAACCGTATCGATAGTCTCGCGCCTCTAGTCACCCCCTACTGGAGGATCGATGGCTGCACATCATGGGGTTCACAATACTATGCCACGCCTCTTTTCATGGCGTCTGTGCCCCCCATGAGAATTGACGTCTTCGTTCCCGACCTGTCCCTTCAGACACGTCTCGTCCGAGACCTACTTGAGCTGGACCAGGCATTCCACACGAAAGATCGAGTCAGAGTTTCTCGACTTTCGGTATCGATGCACATACTCCGACGACTACAGATCTGGACCATGACCATCGGCGGAGCCGATCAGGAGTTCATCAACGGTGACGGACCAAGGCGTCGTCGTACTCACTCCGAACGATTCGAGTATGCAGAAAAGTACCTGTGCCATCTCCCGTTTGGTTCCCGCATCGTTTTCGATTCTCTCTCTCTGGACATCAATCAGATTAACATTACAGTCGTCCCAACCTTTGCTCTGGAAGTTTACCATTTCTCTGTGCGGCAATTCGAGGCTGCCTGGGGACATGATGTTACACTCCCGCCTTGTGTCAACATAACGCAGGTGCAGCTTGTTGAGCAAATACACGACAGCACATCTATCGTGCGAATCGACGGCCAGTCTTATATCTTCAAGGCTCTGACAAGCTTTCCAAAGTACCTGTACCACGAGTTACGAATCCTACTCACCACCAAACCGCACCCAAACATCATGTCTCGTCCTGTCCACCTGGTCACAAAACGGACGAGATTCGGAGGAAAGAACGCTGTGCTTGGCTTTACGTTGGAGCTGCATCGGCACGGTACATTGCGTGACATTGTGCCGTTTCTCAGTTCCAGTAACGCCCTGAGGACCGAAGAACAGTTCAAATGGGCATATCAAATCACTTCAGCTGTGCTTTCATTTCAGAGAAACCTCGGGCACATTTCTATCCCGACCTTCGACTGGACAACATAGTGCTGTCTGAATCCAGAGATGCCATCATGGTCGACTTTTGAGCAGCGCGGTGTTTGTGTGTGAGTTTGCATCGCCCAGAAGTCAATGCCATCGAGTACATGCGGGATTCTTTGCCACAGCCGA
>NW_003315032.1:610309-613519 GCF_000150825.1 Verticillium alfalfae VaMs.102
TACTCTGGTGTCTCTTGAGGGCGTCAGTGCGCCACAAAAAGCACCTATCTGGGTCTCCTATCGTTGGGGAGTCTCACCTACAATTCCCTGAGTACCACCGAACGCCGCCACGGCTACGGCAGCTCATTGACGAGTGCACCAAGGGCCGTCGCGAGACGCTCGACAATCAAATACTTCGTGTCGGCAACAAGCTCGTACTACGCGCCGACCTGGAAGCCAATGTGGACACCAACCCCGAGGTGCTTATCAAAGTGGCGCGGGACTGGTGGGAGAAAGAAGTCGGTTGGGCGGAGAAGTACCTGGTGGACAGAGAGGCGAAGAAACAGAATGGGACGTGGGATGATAACCCATATGATCGACCAACGATTCGACAGGTTCTCCAGAGCCCTGGCATCCATTCGTACAGAGATCATGGTGTAGTAATGGGCCAAGAAGCAGAAATTTGGCATACGATTAACGCAGTAACGTCTACTCTCAAGGGCAGTCCTTAGTGCCACCCCTACGTAATCTTTAGTGCCCGAGCAGTCAAAAAAGCTAGCGGCATTGGCACCCCGCTGCCTCGCATTTTCTCCTTCCTCTCGATTTCATAAGTTGGTCATGAGTATGGTCTTGACGCCGTAGCGCGCACTTCCAATGCAAGGGGGCTGGATCATCAGATTGTGACAAGAGAAGATATTCATTGTAAGCGCTATCGAGGCCAAGCGAAGCCATTTACAAACAGCAGAGGGAAATATGTATACCGCCTGTTCCACGCCATGGTGTGTTCGGAAGTTTGAAAATGAAAAGGGGGGGAAGGGGGAAGGGTCACAATTAGCAGGACCTGCTGACACGATGATGAAGAAAAAGGACAGAGATAAAGAGATCCAGATATGGGCATATGAATGTCGAAAGGAGGAAATCGACCTAAAACAGAGAGGAGGAGCTATGCCTATGCCTATGCCCTCCCACCATTGGAACCCCCCCCCCTCAACCCCCAAACAAAGCAGGCCGGAAGCGCCGGCGTCTCTGGCCCGCTGTATTGGGTGCGCCAACTCGCGCGCTCACTCGCTAAAGCAGCTCAGGCAGCTCACTTGACTCTCTTGGACCCGCGGCCCTGGGGCCCTTGTCCGCCGGAGGGGTCCTGCCTCTTCGATCCGCTGCCGCTCCGCGCGGGCTTCTTGAGACTGGCGAGCAAGCGTGACAGCTTTTCGGCGTAGGCGGCCGGGGCGCCGTGGACGCCAATGGCCTCAGCGACGGTCTCGAGGTCGGACAGGAAAGGGGCTGCCGCGTCGGGGAGGAGGAGGAGGGTGTCGATTATAAAGTTGGGCCGGGCCGCGTCGCCGATGAGACGGGCGTAAAGGTTCCGGTCGAGAAGGGTCGGGCCCGGGTGTGCGTCGCGGTTTCGGGCGGTGACGGTGGCGAGGATGCGGACGAGGGCGCGTGCTGCCGAGGTGCGTTCGCGGGACGTGAGGGGGGTGTCGCGCTTGAAGATTGTCGTGTTGATGAGCGTCGTCACGCCGAGGATGTGGCGCGCTGCCCAGGCCACGTTGCGAGGACCCTCACGGGACGGGGAGGAGGAGGTGCTGGGGCGGGCGGAATAGGCGTCCAGGTCGCGGAGCACGCGACGGACGCGCTGCTCGAGTTTGTTGAAGGGGTCTTTTATGGGGTCTGAGGAGCGAGCGCGGGAAAGAAAGTAGTGGAAGAAGTCGTTGTTGTCGAGGAGCATGCGGAAAATGGTACACTCAAGGTCGCGGCGCTTGATGATGTTGGTGCCGGGCGTAGGGTCGGTGAATATATCTTTACGATACTCTGCGGGATCAACAACGGCAACTGAGGCCAGGAGCTCACGAGCTTCTTGCACTCGAGATGGATCAAGATCTTCGTCGTCGTCGTCGTCATCATCGTCATCATCGCCGGAGTCAGGGTAAACAACTCGACAGCGCAGGCTGTCGGCGAGAACGTCGAGGTGAAAGTCGGAGATGCTCGAAAATGGGTCGCCGAGCTCCTCGGCAAACCCCTTCGGCGTCATGGTTAAGGGTGAAGTAGGGTCCTGGTCGTAAAGAGTTTGTTTAACCAGCTGATCCAGCAGCCAGAGCAAATGCTTGCAAGGTCCGTTTTGTTGGCCGCAAGAGCATCGAGGCGTCGGAAACTTGCTTTCCGATGAGCCGATTCGAATAGACCTGGGCACCATCTCTGTCATCTGAAAAGCATACGTGTCGTCCTGTAGACGACAGTACTGCAATGATAGTCTTGGGGGGTCCTTGAAAGCTTCTCGGACTGTAGAGCGGGTTTCGTCCGAGAGCCTGTCGATCTTGTAAGTGAGCTTTGTGGGCGACCTCACTATGGCCGGGGTCTCGTCCTCGGCGCTCGAGTCTTCCGAGTTGTCTTCAGGATCTGAAGTCGAGTCGGTCTCTGAGATGTCCAGGGGAAGCCAAGGTGTTTGTGATTTCGATGTTGAAGCCATGTCTTCAAGTGAAAGCTTGCTAAACCTGGAGACGGGAGCAGACATTGGAACAAGAAGGGAATAAGAAAAGGATGACTGTAGGGATGAGGTGGGAAGGAGGTTATTCAAGTCAAATGTTTTGGCGGACTGGCACTTATACTTGACTGGTGTCAAAGTTGGGACCAAGATGGACCGGAAGAGGGCCCCCAGTCCGTTGGTGGCTTCCTCTTGATCAAGGTCAGAGCCACCGGCAGAGCAAGATGATGGCTCCTCCGATGGACGGGGCTGAAGGCAGTTGTCAAGCGGTCCCAGTCAGCCAGAGATCATGAAAACCGTCCCATGATGGTTGGCAAAGTCCTGCCCTAAGGTATCCAGCTAAGGTACCTAAGGTAATTGGGCCAAGAATAGGCTAGGTCTGAAAGTGGAAAGACGGGAAGCTGGCGCCTGGTGAGTCTGGGTACTTGACGCAACATGACATTGTTCGGAGGCTGTGAGAGGTCTCCTTTCGACAGCCAGAAGATGCACATGAGACGATGAGGGCCTTGCAAGGGGATGGTGGACAATTGACAGGTGCTTCTGCAAGGATGCGGGTGGGTTGTTTGAAAGTCAGCTCCAGTACTATGACGGCATCTAGGGAGGGGTTGTAGCGGTCGGATCTTCCAGTTCTGGTGCTTGGAGGGCCGGTTGTACGGGATGGAAGTAGAGAGCCTGGTATGGCATCGTTAGTCTGGTCATCGTTGGTGGTGGTGATGATGAGGATGGTGGTGAGGACGACATCAGGGAGGGAA
>NW_003315032.1:613846-626774 GCF_000150825.1 Verticillium alfalfae VaMs.102
CGGCCAGACTTGCTAGCACCAGGGCCTCACTGTGCCCCTCGCCGTCCGAGGGACTTCCTGAGGCACCTGAAGCTCCTGAGGCATTCTTCCTCGTCGCCTTCGACACACATCAGTGTACACCGACATGGCTCTTCTTCCATCCTTCCATCCTTCCGACCTCGCAGCGTCTGCTGGTCAAGTGACAAGGGGCCCACGAGGCTGTGCTGGAAGAGTGATCTAACTTGACTTGAGGCAAGAGAAGCAACCCACCCCCTCCCCCAAGGCTCGCTACCTCTCTACGCACCTTAGCTTGCTACACTTGTACACACAGTCACAGGCCAAGTCCAGGCACCTACCGGCGCCTCCGAACACCACGTCGTCATGTCGCCCTCTTGCTTGCCCTTCGACTCGAAAGCGTCGACGGCCTCAATCCCAACTGCCCTTTGGATACCATGTGTACCTCGACTGGCGGCCTCCCATGCCGGCCAACGCGGCTGCCGGGCTTGTTCATTATCGTGACAGCATTCAGATCGGCACGCCGCCCTCTCCTCGACTCTGACGGGTGGTGGTGCACACCGAGGCGTCTATCGCGCTTCCCCCCTCATGTTTGACGCACCGTGACACGTTTGTTTCTATTTGGGGGCCATCCCGCCAGACTGGTTGCCCCCCCTCCGACCTGATGGCGATCGGGGCCGCCCTCCGCCCTCCGCCCCCCTTCCAGTGCCGGAAGGAGCCAGCGGCTGCCATTCAAAGGACAATGTCTTTGTCTGTGGGCGGGACGTCTCATGGGTCGCCAGAGTACACGAGGCGTTGGGCCGCCAGGCCACCCAATTCCCATCGCGGAGCTGCGCGTTTCGAGGCCTTTGGCTTGGTGGGGGCCCTCGCGATCCGGGACAGAGGCCACAGGGCCGCTTGAGAGACCGCATTGGCCGGCGTCAAGGGAAGGCTGAATGCGCGCCTCTTGGGCTTTGCACGTGAGAACATGCAAAGTCAGCCAACTAGAAGGACGGTCTGGCGATGTATGACGAGACGGTCAGCCCATGGGCAGTCCGAGGGAAGGCGTTATTGACTCTGGTCGCCCATTTGAGGGAGCAATGCCACCATTCAAGGCAGCATTCTGGCCCTGCCCGGAGCGGCAGTCATAGAAACTCAGAGGCACCTTGCGCTTCCCGTCCCGAGGCCGTCCCTGGCGGCGCTGTCTTTCGCCCTCTGCCATACCATACCCGACTGACCAGCGTCTGGTGCAGAAGGCCTGGTCAGGCCTTTGTGCACTTTGACATTGATGCTGATGGTCAGCAGACCGTTCCACTGGCTGTTTGTCTTTCCCTTTCACTCACTCTCTCTTTCTCTCTATCTCTCTCTCTCCCTCTCTCCCCCTCTCTCCTGGAGTAGACTTCAGTGCCCCAGCTCCCTGCACGAACCCAAAGTGAAGCTGCCGAATAGGGAAATGGGAGCCAGAAGCCGCCGGGCCTGGTCCCAAAAGTGCCCACACCCGGAGGAACCCCCCAATTGTGCCCCATTCAGCCATTTCTTCTGTTTCTCCAGCCTGCTTCCCCGCCTCGAGCCCTACCTGTACCCACCACCACAACCGGTCGAACATCAACAATCCCTGGTGGCCCAGCTGGTTAAGGCGTCCGACTGTTAAGACAACAACTTGGCAAATCGGGAGATCGACAGTTCGATCCTGTCTCGGGGAGTTCCAATTCTTTTGCCATCGTTTACTACGATTACAGGCTGCAGGATGTTTGGTCTTGTTTGATCGGATTGGGGGGTCGAACCCTCACTTTTGGCTAGCCTCGTGGGCTGGCAGGCAGGGACTGGAGAGACACGGGCTGAGGTGTGGTCCATCATGCTCGTGGCCTGGATATGACCAACTGCGTCGAATCTCTAGATCTCTCTCTCAAGGAAAGGATTCGAGACAGGAGGATCTTGTCAACAGAATGGGAAATCATTTCACATCACGTACACCACTTCCTGAAGCGCAAGAAAAAAAGACGAGTCAATTCGGGCTCCTTGGCCACGGTCATCAAGTATAAAACGCCGATCCCATGCAAATGCAACCATGATGATGACGAATGCTTCTGCTGCTAAAAATCCCTTCCCTCACTGCGTCGTCGACGAGTCCTGCACCTTGTCCTGAATCTGGGCCTGGACATGCTCCTCCCTGGCCTCGACGTTGGCAATGGCGCTCTGCATGGCGCTCGTCAGATCGACGTGGAACAGCGGCCTGTTGAGGCCGTGCACGACGACGCCGCGCCTCTTCGCTCCGACGTGCACGTTCGTCCTGCGGTCAGCCGACCCGCTCGCCTTGCGCGGCTCGTCGTCGTCCTCGGCGAGCTTGAGCGCCGCCTCCTCGTCGGCGGCCCGGCTGAGCTGCGACGCAAACTCGCGCTGGTTGGCCTGCTTCTCGGCGACGGCGGCGGCCGAGTCGGAACCGCCAATCTCGGCGACGCTGAAGATGGAGCGCCAGCGGTGCTGCATGCCCGAGTGGCTCTCGGTCGGGTAGCCGAAGCCCGCGGCGGCGAGGGCGCGCTTGGTCCAGCGGTTGTTGATGCAGGCAATGTGCCAGTCGACGACGTCGGGGGACGCGTAGCGGTCGAGCTGGTTGCGGACGTCGATGAGCTGCTGGACCGACGTGATGTCGACGTTGTTGACCGAGCTGAAGTCGAGAATGACGGCCTTGAGAGTCGGGCGGCCCTCGACGGCCTGACGCTGCGCCGCGGCCTTGGTGGCCTTGCGAGAGGGGCCAGGGTCGTTCCAGGGGCGATCGGCGAGCTTGTCAAACGTCTCCAGGTTCGTGCGGCGCGTGCGGGCAAAGATGTAGTCGGCGAGGTACTCGAGCGAGTGCGCAGCGTTGGGGTAGTTGAAGCCCTCGGAGAAGCGGTAGATGAAGATACCGGGATAGGGGTTATCGAGTTCAACCTCGGGGTTGGAGCCGTCGCCGTGGTCCACGGGGAGGAAGACGTTGCGAGCGGCGTTGTCCTGAGGGTCGAAGGTGCCGTACTCGCCAACGATCTGGCGGTGGTCCTCGCCGATGACATGGTCGCCAATCACGGAGTGAATCTTGACCTTGCCAAGGATGCGGCCCCTGCCACGAAGGATTCGCCAGAAGAGCATGGCAGCCGAGATGGCGACCGTGGCATAGATGCCGTTCTCAATAGACGAGAAGATGGTGACAAAGACACCAATGAAGAAGATGATACACTCGAGCGGGGACACGCGCCAGAATCCGTAGACGGTGTTCGGGGGCGTGATCAGATCGCCGACGGCGTGGATGATGACGGCCGAGAGCGATGCGCTGGGAATGTAGAAGAAGACGGCAGTCAGGGCATAGATGGCGAGCAGCACGACGAGACCGGTGATGACACCAGCAAACGGCGTCTTGACACCGGCCTTGGACTTGATGGCCGTTCGGCTGAAAGAACCTGTCGAGGGGAAACCGCCGAGGAAAGGGGCGAAGATGTTGGTGACACCAATGGCCACGAACTCCTGGGAAGGGTCGATCTGGTAGTTGTTGACACGGCCGAACGACTTGGAGATGGCAATGTGCTCGATGACCAAGACGATGACGGTGGCTGGAAGCTCTGATGCGAAAGCGGAGATGAGACCCTGGTCCATGCGAGGCACACCGACGTCCTGGAAGCCTCGCGGCACGTTGCCGAGGATCTTGAAGAGAGGGTGTTTGCGCCTGTTCATGTTGACGAGCCAGCTGATCATGGTGTACAGCAGAATGACAAAGGCGGTGCGCAGGGTAGAGAGGAAGAAGAAGAGGCGCTGGCGAGCGGGCCACCTCTTGGCGGCGTACGAGCAGGCGGAGCGAATCACGTACAGCATGGTCAACGCTGACAGGCCCATCGCGGCGTCCATCTTCGTGCGGCCCAGGCCCTTCAAGGTGTTGATGAAGACCTTGTAGGTAGCCTCCCTCGTCGAGAAGCCCTTGATGCCCATCATGGTGGGCGTTTGGCCGACAGCGATGCTGATGGCCGAACCGGTCATGAAGGCGGACAGGGACGTGAGAGAGATGACGTTGACGATCCAACCCATGCGGATGAGGCCGATGAACAGCACGATCGCGCCAGATATGATGGCGAGGGCCGAGGCGATCTCATGGGGTGCGTATTGCGGGAATTCGTCACGCGTCCTGCTGATAATGTTGCCGACGACGGTCGACAGAACAGCGACGGGCTAAGACTCTGTCAGCATCTGTCGTCGCACGAAAACCACCAGCTTGCTACAGAAGACAGAAGAGGAAAACCTACACCAATGGTGATGTCCTTGGACGTGGCGAAGAACCAGTAGATGAGGACACCCATGAAGGAGGAATACAGGCCAAACTCCGGGTCGAGGTTCGCAAGCAGTGCGTAGGCCATGCCCTGCGGCACGACGACGGCGCCAACGGTGATACCGGCAACCAAGTCGCCAATGAGCCAGCCGACGTTGTAGTAGCCGATCCAGTTGATGAAGGGGAACAGCGACTTGACGTATTTCCTGCAGAACTCGGCGTCGGGCACCAGCTCGGCAAGCCATTCGGCCGACGTGGGCTGCTCCTCAACGAAGCTCTGAGTGGATATGACAGACTCGCCGCGAAGCATCTCCTCCTGTGGCTCGTTCTCCTGGAGCTTGATGCCCAGGACCTTGGCCAGGCCGTGGCCGATCTTGGTTCGCGTGCTCGTCATGGCGGCGAGACGGCAAACACCTCGGGGGTGTCGGGCGCAAGTGACGAGAGTTGCAATGATGGTCCTTTATGCGCTGCCAGGCCGGAGAGATGTGGTCGATCTCCCGTGACTTACACGCGTGGGCGACCGGGACAGAGAGGCGGGCGCCAGGCTGAATGGGGAAGAAATGATGAATGCCAAGAACAAGGCGAGCCAACAAAACTGAATGCCAAAAAAAAAGAATCCGCTGGGTGTATGAAGCAGACGGCAAGCAGTGCACGGCAGCGGGGGAGAGAAGGAGGGAGGTAGAAGAAGTAGTAGGTAAAGGGGAGGACGGACGGGTTCACACAGGCAGAACGTGCAGGCAAAATAGACTGGTGCCGGCTTGATGATTCTTCATCATGGGAAGCAGAGACACGAGGTGAAGTACCTTTGCCTCGAGCTGTGGGTGGGATGACATGGCTGACTGTTTTGGGGCGTAAAATGTTCCGCGTTGACGTTGCTGCCGGTCGAGGTTCGGGGACGAAGTCGATGTCGCAATCGAAGCTTGACCGTACCAAGTTTAGCGGCCCCTCTCACGGACGGGACCATGGGTAAGTCGGAAGCCAAGTCGATGCTTGAATGCCCATGGCAAACAATTCCTATGCTGTCATCCCAAAGCGTCAAATGCCGCATGAAGGCCCTCTGTTCGTGGGGGCAATTGGTGGTGAGTCGCAGGTGCTGGCGAGAGACATGGGGTGGGATGATGGTGGCAGGTGATGAGGAACATCACGGCTCGGTTTGGGAGCCTTGCCTCTCTGCCTTTGCCTGCCGCCGGTTGGTCGCTAGAAGGACATGACATGGCATGGCTCGCCCACCGCAAAGCCTAGCAACGATCGCCACGGCCGCCCCCCCTCCCCCCCAGGTGGTACTTTTCGGGTGGAGAATAGTGGGCAACGGTCGAAGGTTCTTGATGGATTCTCGCTGAAGAAGACCCAAACAAAGGGCCCCAGAGAAAAGAACCTGTTGGTACGTGAAGCTGAGTCGCGCGCAAACGGGCCAAGTACCGTGTTTGCATGTATGGACGCCCCCCCCCACCCGCTCAATCCAAGACATTTGCTCCAATCGAAGCTCGTCGATGCCGTGTCGTAAGCTGAACAGACCTGGATGAGCCTGAACAACCAAGACAACAGGTGCAGGCCTGGCGCCCCTCCAATCATCTTGAGCTTCCGCTATGATGTAACTCAACCCTGGAGATGATGCCATAGGACAGGACCGTGGGGATAGCTTCTGCGGAGCTTCCGAGAGTCGGTCACTTTAGGGCGGCTTTCTTCCACATAACCTTATAACGCACAACGAGTGCCTGGCTACCACAGAGGGGCGACGCCGAGAGCCCTAGGTGATTCGTTTGTGGGTACTGAATGATGTTGTCTATATCCGTGCTGCCACCCAGAACTTGCTTACAGAGCCTTTCCGCATCTTGCGCCATGCTCCGGTCTCGTCAGCGCGCCCCTGTCATCAAGGGTCGGCAACTCGGCTTCTGGGTGACTGTGTTGCTGGGAAGGGATGGCAACATGCTTGACTGTGTGGTAGCAGCCGATGTCTGGTTGCGAAGGCTCATTCCGCGTCGTACAACCCCTTGAACCCCCACCGGCCGGCGAGTGGCCGACGCGTCATGAAGCGATGTTTGTGGAAGGACGAATCTCGTGTGAAAAGCCACGTGCGTCTGATGTTTTGGTTGCATCACCCTCGTTCAGTCGTCAGTCACAGAGAATTGCGATGCACTCCAAAGGACGGCGAACATTTTGCTGGTCATCCGTGATCTTTTGGAGTTGCGCAGAGTTGATGGGCTTTTGGGGATTTGGTGTGGCCCAGCCTGAGACACAGCGCAAACAGCCACCCTTGCCACCTCACACCACTGAAGGATCACGTGCCGTTAGACAAGCAAGCGTGCCCAGCTTCGCCGCAACCATCCTGGAGCCATCCACAACACTTGACTTGCCTTGACTGTGCCTGCTCTGCCAAATCTCGGTAGCCTCCAGCCCCACGGGATGGCTAAGAGTATGAGATCAAGATAAGGGAATACCCTCAGGTGCACGTCGCCGGATCACCAGTGCCGGAACGCGCTACGCTACAGCACGGTGTAGGTGGGGGTTGGGCGGCGCCTTAACACACTTGGTCCAGGGTTCAGACATCTTTCGCCGGTTGTTGAGATGGCGGCTGAACAGAGGCAAGGCACCGACCAGGGGAGCCAGTAGCCGCACGATTGGGCAGGACGACATTGGACATCTCATCTCGAGTCTCGGTCGAACTGCCCTACTGGAGGATCGTCAAAGTCTGTGGCTGCCGAGCTAATGAGCCGTAGCGGACGAAGACCAAGAGAAGCGCCGGTCTCAGAGCTCAGCAGCATCGGGCACGACACCAGCCAGGCCATACCAACAGGTGCAATCATCGGCATCGCGAACCCGAGACCCTTGTTTTTCGAGACAAGGGGAGCGCTTGCGCCATTCTTACTATCATGGCCCAATGGATCAATCTTTTCCGATCTTGCCGTGAGCGTGAGGTTAGCAAGGCAGACGTGGGATATCGCTGGCGCTGAGCTTCGCCCCTCAAGAGCTTCGTTTTAGAAGGATGGCTTTTCTTCGCCAATGAAGGGCGAGTTTCTGGCCATCATGGTGATAGCAGGGTGGCCGTTGAAGAGACGGCTACTGCTGGCCAAGGCTCGTTGATACTCGACAGGTAGGGGTACCGAATACGAATCATGCCACAGTCAGCCATGCCGCGGGCTGTCAGGAACAGTTCTCATCCTGTGCCCTCGAGGAAGACACATGGATGTAGTCACTCCTGATCTGGGACGCAACATGTTGTGTTCAGCGCCTGCGATACCTCCCGTCACTCACCAACCAAGCTCGTGGTCATGGCACAGCCACACCGAGTCGGTGAAGGACAACCGACCGTTGTCGAGGCTGATGGCCCATGCGCGGCCCGTCAAGCCAAAGCCAAGCCAGGCCAGTGAAAGACACAATCAATTGTAACTGCTCCAGCCACCCCATCTCCATCAACGGCTCTGCATGGCTCATGGGAATGTTGCCAGGCAACCTGCCTATCTTGCTGGGAACGATCAGTCGGCGCTCTGCCGCAGACAAATACATCTACGAACACCAGGAGGCACGACTCTAACCCACCTACATCGCTGGCAACAAGAGCCAGTGACGCGAGCCCACATGTGCACAGCATCCTGCACCACCACCGCCTGGCGCTAGGCCAGGTACAACAAACATACAGCAGCCTCCAGGTCCCACCAGCAACACCAACCTCCTCTTCCACCGTTGTCCGCCGTCATCCACCGCCCGTCCACCACGCAAGTGTGCCACGACTGCGCGGTGGTGCGAAGCTTCTTTCTCGTCACAACACCATCGTCGCACCGTCGCCGTCCTTGTCCCATCCTATCGCCATCGCCCTCGCCCTCGCCCACCATGCCGAGTCCGAGTCCCACCAAGGAGTCCCTGCCCGCCTTCGTCACGGCCCACACGACAGACCTCCTGCCGCCGCCGTCTCCACGAACACATCGCGCCCTTCGAAAGCTTCAGTCCGCCCACAACCTCGGGTCGAAAGCGGCCAGCGGTCCCTCCCTCATCGCGCAACAGCGCCTTCACCAGCGAAATATCTCCCCGACGCGCCGGGATCTCAGCAGCCCGACCGCCCACAACACGCGCTCCCCCGCCCGCGGGCGCGCCAACAGCGATGCCACGTCCCTGGGCGCCCAGGTCAACCCCATGGCTGCCAACAAGCGCGGCATGCTGAGCCTCAATCCAAAGTACGCCCAGGTGCCCCTCGCTCAGCTCGTGCGTGACGGGCCCGGCGCCGACGAGGACGCTGCCGAGGCCCTGAGCGCCGCCCGCCGCAAGGTCCTCAGCGAGGGCATCAAGAGCGACGCCGACGGCATGTCCAACCTGCGCATCTACGCCTGGCTCATCTTCCTCGACACCCACATACTCCCCACGGACGAATACCTCGGCCTCATCCACCGCGGCGCCTCCCCGGCCTACGCCAAGATCCGCAACGACACCTTCCGCACCCTCACCACCGACCCCCTCTTCCGCCGCCGCGTCAGCGAGGCCTCCCTCATCCGCCTCCTCAACGCCATCGCCTGGAAGCTGCACGACGCGCGCGAAGCCCAGCGCCTCAAGGACCGACCCCCGACGCGCGACAGCATCGCCTCCTCCTCCTCGGCCGCCACCCCGACGACCCGCCCCTCCACCTCCCACTCCCGGCCCCAGTCGTCGGGCCAGCAGCAGCAGCAGCAAGGCATCACATCCTCCCCGGCTGC
The DNA here is from genome assembly GCF_000150825.1 of Verticillium alfalfae VaMs.102. NCBI lineage: Eukaryota > Fungi > Ascomycota > Sordariomycetes > Glomerellales > Plectosphaerellaceae > Verticillium > Verticillium alfalfae. The sequence continues at coordinate 622,790 of NW_003315032.1, forward strand.
CAAGCACCGCGCCCGCGCCCTGACCCTGACGACCGAGGGCTCCTCGACCGACCCGGCTCTCGCCTCCGAGCCTGGCACCTACGTGCAGGGCATGAACGTGCTGGCGGCGCCCTTTCTCTACGCCGCGCGCTCCGAGGGCGAGGCCTTTGTCGCCTTGCACACCCTCCTGACGCGCGAGTGCCCGGGCTACATCCGGGGGCGCCATTGGACGGCGTCCCACAAGGGCCTCGCCCTTCGTCGACCCGCGTCCTCGCCACCGTCGACTCGCGCCTCAGCGGCCACCTCCTCGCCAAGGGCCTCACCGCCGAGCTCTACGCCTTCCCGAGCGTCCTCACCCTCTGCGCCTGCACCCCACCCCTGCCCGAGGTCCTGCGCCTCTGGGACTTTCTGTTCGCCTACGGCCCGCACCTCAACATCCTGTGCATCGTCGCCCAGCTCATGGGCATGCGCGACCAGCTGCTCAACTCGCCGAGGTTGGTTCTTTTCTCCCCCCTTTTGCCCCGTTGATTATCCCCTCCCCCCCCACCCCGCACAGCGAGATGAGGAAAATGGCTAACGAGAGGGCAAGTCCCAACCCGGTTGCTGAGGGCCTTCCCGTCCCTGCAGGCCGACAAGGTCATTGAGCGCACGCTCTGGATCATTGAGCGGATACCCGACGACACGTACGCCGCCATCGTCACGCACGCCTTGTAGCGACGAGGTCTCAGCATGCGGCGCTGCTGCCGCGGTCAGGGCGTGTCAGCAGGCTCGATCCTGACATGGGAATTGCATGATCAGAAATGGCGTCTTTTTATTTTTTATTTTGTGTTTTCTTGGGGTTTGGATCATCAACGGACATGCGGAAACGGAGGGTCACGACTGAGGAAATCCATGCACCGTATTATTCGAACGGCTTTGTTTATGACGCATGGCAGGGAAAACTGTGTACACTAGCTACAACACGACATGGAAAGCTGGGAGAGCTGGAACGGGGCAGGTACAAAACACGAAGTCATGAACGTTTTCTTCTTCTTCTCTCATGGTTGCGCTTCGAGACATGCAAAATATGTACATCATTAAAAGTAGTATGTGCCATGCTATGTGCGGTTGGTATCATAGACGCCATGCGTCATGCCTCTTAGGCAGACGGGCGACGGCATTCCCGCACCGTCTCATCATCTGCTTCTGGGCTTTGGAGACAAGACGTGGGCGGGCGTGTGTGTATCATGTTCGCCTCTGCATTTCGTCCGAGTGTTGTTGAAACTCGCCGCTTAAACTCGTCCGGAGCATCCTGCACAGGGGCAGGGCCGGTCGCTGGGAAACTGCTTGGCTCCTGGCCCTCTTGGTGTTCAGGCTGCAGACAGCTGTCATCGCCGAGGGTCAGGCTTGCACCTTGGTGCTAGGGTCCCGCCACGTTCCTATTTTGAGGAATCCTCTGCGTTCTCAGCGGGCGTCGGACGTGGTGCCACCGTGCTGTCCGCGGCGGCGATGACCTGCAGGGACGCTGGGGTCCCTCCCGTGTTTGCCGCACGACAGCTCCACGTGGTCCGGTATCTCACATGCCTCCGTACAACGACTCCTCAGTAGACGGAACACTCGAGCTCCGCCCTCCGGAAAGCCCCTTCGAAGAACGCCTGCATCGCGCTGTAGTGGAACAAGATGCCGCCGAGAACAGCGAGGTGCCACAGGTTGTGGCTGCCGCCGATGTAGTCGAAGCATCCAGGCCACCAGCGCTCGGGAATCTGGCTCGCGTAGACAATGGCGCCGACGAGGTACACCATGATGGACTTGCCAATGGGCGAGTAGAACTCGACCACAAAGTCACGGCCGTGGCTGTACCAGAGCTGCAGGATGGGCAGGAAGCCTGTGGCACCGAGGCCGACGAAGAAGGCGACGCGTGCCCAGGCCATGTCAGCCTTGTTGAAGGTCGGGTGCCAGGGCAGAATGACGCCAATGATGCCGAGGGCAGCGGTGCTGACCATGTAGGACCAGCGGCTGACGGGGTCGCAGTAGAATGCCGTGTACTCGGTCGTCATGATGGAGGCGGCAATGAGGAGAGAGATGCCGGTGTAGTCGACACAAGCGAAGAGGGAAATGGCATTGACGTCAGCGACGGCATTCATCGTGTGCCAGATGGTCGAACAGACGAGCGTCAGGCAGGCTGTGAAGAAGAAGACGGCGGCGATGAATATGTCGGATTTGCTGCTGAGGGTAAAATTGGTGTTGCGGGGGTAAAAGTACAGGGCGACAGCCAGGACAATGACGAGGCCGATGGCATGCGACCAAATGTTGAACAGCTCGTTGGATAGGCCAAAGGCGGACGTGATACACTCAATCTTGGACTCGGTGAACCGGTAGCCCTTTCTGATGTGAGGGTTGACCCTCCACGGCACGGGCAGGTCGTCGTACACGATCAAGCCGGTCTCTCGGGCTCGTCCGACGGCGTACTCAATCTTCTCCTCCAAGCTCATGGCGGCCCGCTTTGCGCGCTCGATACCTTCGTCGACAACCTCGCGAGCGCGATGCATGCTCTCGTCAACCACACGGCGACCTTCAGACATGATGGCCCCGGCTGCATCGGCGGCACCGGCAAAACCATCCTCGCGGAACTTGTATGCGCGACCCTCAAAATCGGAGAGCATACCGTCGAGCAACTCAATGCCGAGGCGCGCCTTTTCGTTCAGGGATTCGGCCGAAGCGAGTCCTTCTTGATACCTCGCCTCGAGTGTCTCGACCATGAGGTGCAGCCTTCGACGGCCCTCGCCCAGAACCTCCTCTGATGCCTGAGAGCATCTCGCGCGCACCGCTTGCAGGGTGGAGAAGGCGCGGGAGATACTCGAGTCGAGTGTCAGATCGCCATAGTTTTCAATGAAATCAAGTCGTCGCTCGAGTTCGGAGAGAAAGAGGTCCACCTAAGAGGACGCACGAAAATCAGCAAAGAGTTCGTGTATCACTGCGAACTGTAGTTGTCTTCCCACCTTGAGAAGCAGGCCTTCCTCAGTCTCCATAATGTGTCCGACAATCGACTTCCGCCTCGGAAGAAAAAAGGAGTGACGACGGCGCTGCAGCATCTGGCCGCGGTCAAGCTGAGCGCCGGAGGACTGGCCGACAGACTCGTCGTCCTGAACAGTGCACACGCATGGCGATGACATGGCGGCCATGTTTGATAGGGGTTCCATGGCCGTTTGCGACCGGGCTTGCGTCTCGGAATTGTTCAAGCAAAAGAGGTGGGCCGCTCGCCCTTTTTGTTGTTGTTTGGGCTTTCGATGAAAGTCTGTCGCTGAAGTTTGATCGAACCTCGCGGGATGGAGATTGGCCGCTGCGAATGGGTTCGCAGGTAGGCCCACGAGGGGAAGATGTCTCTGATCAATTGGCTCGAGTCTTTGCAAGTGAGCCCGGCGACGGCCGAGGGGTGCGTGGTGTTGGGGCGGAGGTGGCGAGCGATCTCAACAAGAGTCTTTATCGATTGGCCTGGTGCAGCAAAGCGGATCTTTGGTGGAGGGTGGAGGGCAGATTGAGGCGGGCGGGACGTGGGAATGCGTGGTCCCCGAGAAAAGACCCTCCCAGGTACAGCACAGTGACAGGTACAGGCGTCTGCGGCAGGGGCGGGTGCAGTGCTGAGTCGATGTCTCAAATGTATGTCAAAATGTACTGGCCGCTTTCACTCGTACATATGTTGAAGCGACAAGTCACCCGTGCTGATGATGTAGGTAGGAAAGGGATGTTTGTTGCACGCGACGAGAATTGCCCCGTGACATGTTGAGGAAGAGGAGCAGGTTATGACGTGCGGGGGATGAGCTCACAATAAAGGCAGGCGCAGACGAGAAGAGAAGGTCCTCCGAGCGCATTTTCAGAAGGACGGAAGGGGACGAGGGAGACAGTCCTGTCTTTGGGGGCAACCCCACGACAGAGGCTTGGCCTTCCATGTAGTGCCCAGTTTTCTCTGGTAATTTGTGGCCATGTCGGTCCTTGATCCGGAAAAGCTCGGTGCTATGCCTGGGCTTCT
>NW_003315032.1:626874-638254 GCF_000150825.1 Verticillium alfalfae VaMs.102
TGATGCGTGGAGATGAGTCTGCACGACATGGCAATGGGCAATAAGGCGAAAACAGTGGGCCAGGATCTGACTTTTTGCTGGTAGAGATACAGGCGGAATGATGGCATGCTGCCTTTTGCGTTCGAAGGCCGTTGATGATACTACCTAGGCAGGAACCCTGTGATGGCTCTCGGTGGTGTATGATTTAGTACTCTCAGTCCGGTGCTTTCTTCGTCCTCAAGTGCCATCTTCCCATAGGACACTGGGTGAATCTAAAGGCCACCCACGTCAGCGACGAGAGATGACCAGTAGCACACGACGGCCAGCATTCCTAGGCGCCATTCTACGCTTGCTAGGTCGGCACCCAGGTAGGCGTACCTAAGCGGAGGCTTCGGGCTCCGACTGCCACGCAACGCAGCGGGGCTGCCACGCTGGACCTACAGGGCCTTCCTACCTAAGCGAATCGAGCTGTTCACCATTGAGCTGTCCTATCACATGGCCGTCTGTCTCCTGGTCCATGCGTCGTCGCCCCAGGTGCAGTGCACTGTACTGTACCTGAATGCAAGGCCAGCTGGAAGGCTTCTGTCAGCCTTCCCTCCCTCCCCGGATTTTCAATCCCACCATTGCCCGTCAGCCTTCCGGCGCTTCCGCCATCCGCCTCGCATAAACCCTCCGAGGCCCCGACCGTCCTTCAACATACAAGTCCCCGTCTGCCTGCCTGTTCAGAGCTCATCCTCTCTTCGTCGCCCTCCCGTAAGCCGACGTCCCTACGCCGCGTCCCGGCTCCGACCCAGCCATGACCTCCTCGCAACCCCAGGTCTCCGACCTCCGCCTCGACGCCGTGCTGCGCACCTCTGCCGAATCCCGCGAACAGGCGGATGCTCTCGTCGCCCTCCTGTCCACTGCCGATGAAGCCGGCGCCCGTCTCCCTGCCGACCTCGAGGCCACCCTGTCTAAGCAGCAGAAGCTTCTGTTCACCAACATAGCCCACCTCCGAGGCCTCCACCGCGCCGCCCACTTCTCTGCCCGCGAGACGAAGGCGACTACCGCCGAGGACCGTCAGGCCGTCGACACCCTGCACCTCCAGCTACAGAACCTTTACTACGAGCAGCGCCACCTACAGGGCGAGATCGCTGCCTGCGACGAGTACGAGTGAGTTGCTCTTGCCCTTATCCTGCTCGTCGCCTCCTCCGCAATGCCACGGAAGACTGACATCAGCGCAGCCACTCGCATCTGCGCCTGCCGCTCATTCCTGTCGAGGACTTTCTCGATCAGCATCCCGACCAGGCGACCGACGACGAGAACGCGCTCATGACGGCGCGCATCGCTCACGAACGCGCTCAGCGTGAGACCCTCGAGCAACAGAGACAGGAGCTCCTGAAGCGCAAGCAAAAGCTCATCTCCGAGAACAAGAAGCGCAAGGATGACCTGGCGAATCTCGACAAGGACCTGGAGAAATTTATTGATGTTTGTTGTGCCCCCGTCTCCTTCCCTCTCCTGGCTGGCGCCTGCACCTAACCCTTTCCTCTCCTCGACGCGTATGCTGACTAGGTCGCGCAGGCCGCGAAGCCGATTCAGGTACTTTTCGAGAAGGTGGTGTGATTGCGGCCAGCGACGAAATATTCTTTTTACGAGAGGGTCTGGCTAGGATGCCGGAATCCGATTACAGTTTGCTTAGAGATACCCCCCTCCCTTTCTCCCAAGGGCCGAAAAAAAGTACCTTGTCGAAAAGGAGTTTACGGCACGCCCAATTGAGACTTCGACCTGAGACTGTTTGACTGGTACCCTGCTACTATCTGTCGCTATTTGACTCCTTGAGCGAATCCAAAACGTCTGCCTGGAGCATCAGTGGCTATGCAAATGGAGAACTCGACGCATTGGGCTGGATTTGAACGGTTGCCTGGAGTGGACAACGTCGCGCCCATATGGGTAGCCGACGCTTAAGAGTGCCGGTCCCGTCGCAGAGCCCAGACGTGGGGTCACTGGCGGGCGGTGAAGCTGACAGCACAGAGCACAGCACTGGCCATCTCGTGTTCCACTCAGCTCCGCGACAATTCTCATATTGCTCAGTGCCTTAGGGCCGATTCCTATTGACGCGCACACTTGTGGCGCAGGATTCATGACTTTTCGGAGGCAAGTCAAACGGCTCGAGCAGAGTGAGGTGGCTCAGGCAGTTTTGGTTTTTGAACGCTGAACGCGTCCTTGCGGGGCCTTGACGATATGTCCAGAATCGAAGCACAGCTTCAGGCAACGAGATGACTGCCCACCCCCCGATATTGTCTCCGTCGCAATATTCCCCCAAGCTCGAGGGGACCCGTGACGGCCTGCCAGACGGCAGTTCAGGCCGCTTTTCCTTGCCGAACAAGCGGAGCCAGCATGCACCGGTGTCTGATCCACTCAAGCGCCGTCATTTTTCACGTGGGAAATGAGTCGTCTTCACTGCACCGCCCCTGAACTCTATCGTTCAGCCGAAAGAGGCCATCCAGCCGTGGGCGTGCTTTGGGGATTGGAGGACATTTTCTCTTCTCATCCGCCGATCGCGCCGCCTGTCTTGCACTGCGCGCTCGATGCGATGCTGTTTGGGGGTATCACGGAGCTCTTATTCATGCGGGCAGGGTGATCACGATGATGCACATGATAAGTTTTGGGCCGCACATGTTCACAGGTGGGTGTGGTCTCGATTGCTGTGCTCCCTCCATCTCTCTCTCTCTCTCTCTCTCTCCGTCCCCCTCGTCTGATGTACACAACCCTGAAGGAGGAGAACTGTAGCATCTGCTCGCGCTACCAGCAGATGTTCACCCGAATCGGTACTCGGCGTGACTAGCGAATGAATACAACAGGGCAATGCACATCGCGATATAAGTACCAGGGTCTTGAACTTTGTCAGCCATGCCACAGCATTCCAGCAAGCGTTGACGGCATGCCAGCCAAAACAAATAGAACATGGATGCTAACACGGACCTTGGAATTGAGACGAATCAACATCAGCTGAAGGTGCGAAAACGGGAGGGGGGACAAGTCTGACTAGGGTCCAGACAGGACGCACGCCTGGGGGCCAGCCAACCCACGAGATCTGGTCCCGTTCTGGAATACCGAGCCACTCAGATGTAAGCTGGAGACAGATGTGGGGGCCACTGGTGCTGTTAGTACGGTCGGTAGAGGAAATGCAGTGAAGCTACGACGACCTCCCCAGGCGGGAAAAAGGAGGGGGTCCAGGGCCCCAAAGTCAAAATGGCCGCCCCATCAGAGGGAATTCAGAAGCGCCCTGACATGATTCAACGCGCGTCCCATGCGACAACGCAGAAACTCTTCCTAGGCAGCAGCATTCGCCCATCGGCAAGCCTGTCCCGAACCATCGCAAAGCCCATCAACAAGGCTGTGCCGCAGACCGACGCTACGAAACTCCTTCAGATGGAGTTGACGAACCTGGCCGAGGCTCTCAAGTTCCGCGGTCACTGTCCCCTAGACCAGCCAGACACTGGTGCCGCGTCGACGAAGTAAGGACCGTTCGAGAACCCCTTCGGAGATTGACGAGCACCGCGGGGTTCGTCTGTCTATTTGGTTGGCTGTCTCTTTGCCTCGCCATGTGAGTCGTCGAAATCGAGAGCGAGGGGTGTCAAACAACTCAAAGCAAGCCCGTCTACTCGAGGTTAGCCCGTCTCATTTCCCCTGGCCCAAGCCACGTCGGCTGGACTCGAGCGTTGGTGCAACAAGATGCGCTTGCGGCCTTATTGGCTAGAAGGGCTAGGTCGTCGATATCGCCTCGTTTGTCATGAATACTGTCCCAACTGCTTCAACTTGGGCACACTCAGGTCTACTTGGAGGACTTCTCTCTTGTTGGCGAGTCAGACCGTACTGAGCAAGCGAATAGGCTGGTAAGAGAAAGACCAGGACAAAGCTGTGCTTTCTGGCACGAGTTGTTTCTTCGTACGTCGCAATGGCGTATCTTGTATCGTGCCGGGTGTGAACAAGTTTCTGCGCTTTTGTACGTTTCTTGAACCTGTCCGGCTGCATGCACTCATTTCCCAGCTACCTTTCCCTACCTTACCTAGGTCGATGACATGGCAGTGCCAAGGAAGTCTCCCAGATCAATCTCGACGACAGCATCCAACCCGTTCCAGCACTGGGGGACCCTACCTACCTTCCTGGTTCCTCTGGGGAAGACCCCCACAGCTCTGTACCTAGCTCTGGTCCCTTGAGAACAGGAGGTGGGACCAACTTGGTGCGAACCACTTCATGTCGGCCTAGGAGAGGCAGCCGGTGCCATTTCCCAAAGAAGGCTCGGCTGGCTCAACGAAGTATCGTGATCGAGACCCCACAATGGCTCCAACACTGGCAAAAAGGGCGTGCATCACGCAAGTCTAGGAGCATTGGGCATTGCCTAACGAGCCCTTTCTCCTTATACTCCTACCCCCTACCTTCGGAGAGAACCCTGTCCTTGACACCCAATCCCATCACCCCCCACCGCCACACGAGGTAGACCTGCTCGTGTACTGGACGGCGCAACCCTCTAGGCTTACCAGCCCGCACTGGCATCTCATCTCTCTACAGGTGATCGTGATGATGGCCCCGTTCCGAAGTGGCACTGACGGCGAAGGGGTGCTTGTTTGCCAGAAGCTTGGACAGGACCCTTTCCCCCCTCACACCCCCTTTGTCATAGGTACATGATGGACGTGGAGGTACCTTAGTCTAGGTAGGTACACAAGGCAGATCTGGTCGTTCTTGCTTGCTATATGGAGTATCGTGCCGCTTCTACAGGTCCTGGATAGCTCACACTTTCCCTCTGTCTCAGACCGTGATGACCTGCCCTCTCCCATATCAAGAGCTCTCCGCCTTTCTTGTCATACTCAGCACACCAGAGCCACTTGGTCTTATTCTCTCTTCACTCTCTCCCTTCTCTTCCTGCCGGAACCAGCAGTGACGCTGCAATTTCATCCTTCCATCACTCCTCCAGCACACTAAAGTCAAAGGGAGTTGAAGACGACCCTATTCGATCTCCTACGCAACTCGACTCGTCGCCCCTCACCCGCGAAACAGTTGCAACCCTAGATCTCTCATCAGTCTTGGAAATCTGGAAGTCTTCTTGCTTCCAGGCATCTCTTCACCCGAACCGTCACCAAGATACCGGGTGCCTTCCCTCCTTCCCCCAGACCCTCACTGGGCTGGACTTCACCACACGTCACAGCTATACCACACACGATTGTTCGTCACGACTGAGCCATGTCGCTCTTCGCTTGGTGCAGCCGCCGCGCTGGCGGGCTGGCCATGATCGCTCTCCTTGCCCTCAGCTACTGGGTCATCTCGCGGGCATCGGCTGCATCGCATCTCGCCTATGCGCATAACTTTCGACACCCCGGGCCACAGCCCGCTAAAGGCCCGACATCATTCTTCGCAAAGGACTGGCCAACCATAGTGTTCGCGTATTACTGCTTGTTCATCCACTTCCTGGTCTTCGCGTTCCCCTTTCGTTCATGTTACGCCGTCATCAGCATGACTTGGAACCTCAAGAAGACTGCGCTCAACAAGAGGCTTCGCGACTTTAAATTCGCCCACCGCCGCCGAGGTTCCTCCTCCTCTCTCTCTAGCTCAGAGACCTTGACCTCGTACTACGCCTGTTCTTCCATCACCAGCCAGCCTGGCGATCCACAGGTTGAGGCCTATAGCGAATCGTCAGACTATGTTGTCGACCATGTCATCCACGCCATCATTATTCCTAACTACAAGGAGGAAGTGGACACGCTCAGGGAGACCCTCGAAGTACTCGCATCGCACCCGCAAGCGGTCAACTCGTACGACGTAAGTGGGGTTTTCTTTTGATTGTGACGGTCATGTTGCTTTGGTTTGTGCGTAGCTGACCATAGCCTATGCATAGATCTATCTCGGCATGGAGTCTCGTGAAGCCAACTGCGAGCTTAAGGCTACCTCACTCATTCAAGAATTTCTGAAAAAGTTTCGCAACATCACTTACACCGTCCATCCATCCGATATTCCAAACGAGGCTGCCGGAAAGGGCAGCAACGTGGCCTGGGCAGCACGGATGGCGAGCCAGAACTACGCCTTTGCGGATCGAAGGGATGTCATTTTTACCGGGATTGATGGTACGTGGTCACCTGTCAGCACCTTATAGCGAGTGGCTTTGCCTGGGGAATCCCTGAGAAAATACGTTCAAGCACGATGCGATGGCTATCATTTGCTAACACTATTTTTGTGCAGCGGACAGCCACCTGTCAGCCAACTACACGGCGCTGATCACCACCATGCATATGGCGCATCCAGAAAAGGCTGATACGACGTTGTACGCGGCACCCATCATCTTTGATCGCAACGCGCACATCGTCCCCGCAGTCGTACGTGTTGCGGACATTCTTTGGGGCGCCGGTGGTCTTTCCGGGCTTTACAAAGGGTCTTCTGTAGCACCACCAACCTCAGTCTACTCGCTCCCCCTGAAGCTTGTCGACCGCGTGGGAGGGTGGGACTGCGACAGTGAAGCCATCGGCGAAGACCTGCACATGTACCTCAAGTGCCTCTTTGCTCTTAACGGAAACCTGACCTGTCGGACGGTGTACAGCCCAGTCAGCCAAAGCAACGTAACAGCTGGTAGCATCAAAGGGCTGCGTGGCGTTTATGCCGATATGCAAGCACGTTACAAACAGGCCCTCCGACACATGTGGGGAGCTCTAGATACAGGATACGCCATGCGCAAGTTCGCGGAGCTCCTTCGGGAGAGGAAGCATACTTCGAGGGCATACCGACCTTTGCATACGCCCTTGGATAACGATTCAAATGTTTACGTCCCCGAATTACAACCAGACACCAATCAGTCCCACGAGAGCGGTGTCTTTTCTGACATCACTCAAGACACACTGTCAGGTCCCAACTGGTGGTGTCTCCTCGTTCTCAGCCATCGTCTTTTCGAGGCACACTTTCTCCCGGTACAGATGACGATTCTAGTCATCGCATCAACGCTGTTTCAATGGGTCGCCGAAGGAAACGAAGACCCTCACAATCTTGGATGGATCTTTACCGTCTCCAACATCATCCGCACAGTTGGCATTATGGAGGTCGCCTTGTTCTTGTTCCTTTACGAACGATACCACGACGTGTGCGTACGAACGAGGGAACGCGAGATGATTGAGGCGGGTCTGGCACAGGATATGAACTTCTCATATCGCTCGGTGAAGAGAAATTTCGTTGATTACGTTATGGTGCCGTTGGTCGCGCCACTGTATGGCTCGATTCCATGTGCGCAGGCGCAAATCTGCCACTTCTGGACCGTGGACCTGGTCTACACTGTGAGCGGGAAGATAACACGCCAGAGATCAAAGTCCGTTACGCCAATCGAACAGATGGCATGATGGCTCGGCTGCTGTTTGAGAAAGAGCGCTTCTCTCAACCGGCACTGCAGTGACGAGCCGAATACTTTTCCACCCTTCTATTCGCCCTCGCCATCAATTTCGAGAGTATTCACCCGATACCGGCTTTTAATGAATTTCTGCTTTCGGGAGGACAACTGCAGGAGCGTCACGTGTACAATGACCATTATTTCTTCTTCAGCATCGGTCTTCGTTCTAAAGTATAGACACATTTCACAGCGACGAGGGTGTTGAGCGGATGGATGAAGCTTGAGGATGGACAGGCAAACGTTGCAGTAATAACAGCAAAGTTACGGGCTTTGGGTCACAGGGTAAATCACTCGAACAGGGACGGCTGAAGAAACTGACAAACACTAGACGTAGCGGGCGTATGTTTCACAAGCACTTCGTAGAGGCTTTGTGCAGCTTAATTATTACCTTGGGATGGGAACTCCAAGTAACACAAAGTGGTGATCCTTGTCCTTGATGATATGGGTAACAGGTTAAGAATGAAGCAGGCTGACTACATGATTTGGGGTCCCGGCCCAAAGTGGTTCTCTGGGAGGGTACTCCTATACAATAGCGGGCACGACTCTTAGGTGCGGCTTGGCTCTTTCGTGTTTAGTGAAAGCAGACCGTGGCTTCGGAAGTTACATACAACATGCATTCGTGTAAGTGGTGGACTAAGCACGCGAAAGCTACCAAACAAAGTCATCTTGTTCGACGCACCTCGGACTCGGTGCCTCGCAATAATGAAGATGGCAGCCACGACCGCCAACAAGGTCAAGGTGGACGTCTTGGGCCCGACCGAGTGAGAGATCCTCTGCGTCACCTCCAAGGCCAACGTCGAGGCACTTTTCTCTGACAATAGGCCTCAGAGGAGCGCCGACACACCACGTTGAGCACGACGGGTGGACCCTGCGGCGGTGGGCATTGTGCTCGTGCCCGGGCCGATGCTGGGTGCAGGCACGGGGGACGCAGGCCGGGCGTGGCTCAGTGTCCAGCAAGCCCCTCGTCTGAGGTAGGCGAGATGGCGCATGCTGTGGCAGAGGCCGGGGGGCGGTCGCGGGTGTAGTGATTCAGGTCGGCGGCGTGGCAACGAAGGAGTAGTGAGTAGTGTGTAGGGGTCCCTTCTAGGGTAGGCTGTTGCGAATCTTGTCTCGCCCCGTCGATCCGAAAAGTCAATTCAGTTGACAAAGCCGCTGAGGCCTGGAACCAGCCCATGCTTGATGACAGAGAATGGCATCATGTAGCACCTCACCGCTCCGGTCCTGCCAGTGGATCAATCCACCGCGCCTGCCAGTGCTGCTGCTGCTACTGCTCTGCCACTGCCGTATGGTGGCCCACTATCAAGTACCCTGCGCCTGCCGCCTGCATGTGAACCCACCGCACTGGCCAAGGACTCGAGATGGATGGAGACGGAAGCAAAAGAGTTCAGGCGCTCAGGTGTTTGCCTTCCCCAGACTGTGCTGGACCTCTGCCTTGCGCAGGCTGTCGTCCCGCCGTTGCCATAGGCTCGATAAGAGGGCTTATCAGGCTAGCGCCATCCGTAGTGGGGTGCCGCAGAGAAAAAGTTCTGGGACACCCTGAAGCGTCCAGGAAAATTTTGGACTGGAGCTCTTCAAGCCGCGCCTTGCCCATCCATCCATCTGCCTGCCTCTTGACAATCTTCAACGCAAGTTTCTTCACACCTTGCAACGAACTCCGTCCACCTCCCGGATCCTGTTCCTACCACCACACGAACACACATCAAAGATCCCCTTCACCTCGCGCGCATTCACTTTCGCGTGACTCTTCCTACCACCTACTTCATTACCTCTTTAATTCACATCAAACCAACAAGATGGCCCCCCAGCCTGTCGCCATCTATGGCCTCGAGGTCCGCCCCGGCAAGCTGACCCCCGCTGGTCCCAACTTCCCCGCCGGCGTAAGTCCTCCATCACTTTCCTCATCATCAAAATGGCTCTGTGGCTGCCATCATGGCGGTTCATTCTGCACATGCCCACCGCGGCAAAGCCGACATGCGCACGTTCGGGTTGACCGTGGCCTTGGCCCGGCGCTGTGCCATGTCGCCTGCTCGCCGCCTTTTCAGCAGTCTATGCTGTGCTCCCCAGCTTGCGCATCGCATCAAATACTAACATGCTCCCAGTACCGCATCACCATGGCTGCCATTGACCCCACTAGGCCTGAGGGTCCCGAAGACGAGGACTCGGAGATCCCCTCCAAGCCCCTCGCTGTTCTCCGTCTCCTGAAGATGCCCCTTGACGACGATGAGGAGGAGGACTCTGATGACGAGGAGATCGACGAGGAGTACCTCAAGGCTCTTCTCGCTGCTTCCCCCGACGACGAGGAGGACTCTGACGAGGAGGCCAACGGCGGCCCCAGCGACCCCAAGAAGAAGAAGAAGGGCGCTGCCCAGCTGATCGCTGCTCTCAAGGGCGAGGACTCGGACGAGGATATGGCCGAGTCCAAGACCAACGGCAAGAAGGGCAAGGGCAAGGCTTCCGACGAGGACGATGAGGATGATGAGGAGGACAGCGACGACGAGGACTCGCCCGACCAGCTCGAGCAGTACGTCCTGGCTACCTTCGACGGTGAGCGCGTAAGTCAAGACTCGACCACAGCCCCTCCTTTGCCAGCGCACTACTGACAACCCGACCAGCACTTCCAGCAGGCTCTCGACATCTCCGTCGGTCCCAACGAGCAGGCCTGGTTCCTTGTTGACGGTCACTTCTCCGTCCACCTGACCGGCAACTACGTTGTCGACGACGAGGAGGAGGATGACGAGGATGAGGACGACGAGGATGAGGAGGACATGTACGACCTCGCCTCTGACGAGCTCCTCGGCGGCGAGGACAGCGACGAGAGCGATGAGCTCGACGGTCTCGATGACCCCCGCGTCATGGAGGTCGACAGTGAGGACGAGGAGGCCCCCAAGCTCGTCGAGGTCAAGAAGGGCAAGAACAAGCGCGCCGCCGAGGAGGCCGAGGCTCTCGATGACCTCATCACCAAGGACGACGCCAAGCTCTCCAAGAAGCAGCAGAAGAAGCTCAAGAACAACAAGGGCGAGGCCGTCGAGTCTGAGGAGCCTAAGAGCAAGGCCGACAAGAAGGTCCAGTTCGCCAAGAACCTCGAACAGGGCCCCACCGGCTCTGAGAAGAAGGGCAAGGCCGCCGTCGGCGTCAAGGTCGTCCAGGGCGTCACCATTGACGACCGCAAGATCGGCGAGGGCCGTGCCGTTAAGAACGGTGACAATGTTGGTGTCCGCTACATCGGCAAGCTCGAGAACGGCAAGGTCTTCGATGGTAAGCTCATCACTGGGATTCGATCACACAAGAGATTGACTGCTAACAATTTTCTCTCTTCAGCCAACAAGAAGGGCAAGCCTTTCTCCTTCAAGGCCGGCAAGAACCAGGTCATCAAGGGCTGGGACATTGGTATCCTCGGCATGACCATTGGTGGCGAGCGCCGCCTCACCATCCCCGCCCACCTGGCTTACGGCTCCAAGGGTCTCCCCGGTATCCCCGCGAACAGCACTCTGCAGTTCGACGTCAAGCTTCTTGAGATCAAGTAAAGGAAGAGAAATGTGATGGTGGCTCGGGCTGTCCGACGCCACGCTCCACTGTTGCCGTCGCCGCCTGGAAACAACCACGAGCCTGCATTGGGTCTTGCGGCGGCTGTATTCTACATACACACGAGCAAAACCGGGTCGGCTCTGTCCCGGCTGCTCAGCCACTTTTCGGCCTTTCCTTTATATTCTCATCACCGCAATGCCGTGTTGAAGAGTCTCCGACCTGCGGCGGTCCGCGATCTGATGACGCGGTCCATGTCGGATGGGGATGACGAGGCGAGGGCTCTGCATTGCATTGGTCGGCGTCAGGGGGTAAAAGCTTTTTTTTTTGCTTGATTTCCTTGGGTAAAGTCTGCCTAGGTCTCGAGGCTACCTCGCCGTGTAGTAGATAGATGGTGTGCTCGAGTGGCCAATGAACTGAATCTTGAATACTTGGCTTACTAATATTGTGTGCATTGTGCCTGTTGTGTGCGTTGAA
>NW_003315032.1:638446-641383 GCF_000150825.1 Verticillium alfalfae VaMs.102
TCTGCAAACTGCTCACTCGCGGCAACCCGACTCCCCTTCCTTTCCTACAACCTCCACATCCATTTCGTAGCATCAGCCGTTGGCGGCATCGCCACAGAAGACGTTCTCAATCATTGCATTTGCATTGCTCGTTGCTCGGTCTCTCTTTCGTTATCCCCATATCATAAAACATTCGCCATTGCACTGCGGGATACGCATCGTTGTCCCCCGAACACTACCAACATGCAGTCTGCGTTTGCCTCTCCGCACCCTGGCTCTGGTCATCCAGGCCAGCATGCTCACGGCAGCGGCATGGAAACAAGCTCCCTACCTGCAACGAGCCAGAGCCGCGGAATCGCGGGCAGAATCCACAGCAGACTATATCGCGTCTCAAAGCATCGTAGTACGAGCAGACTCGGCCACTGCCAGCGAAAAGCGAGCCATACACTGACAGGCACAGGTCCGAGCTCGCTGATACCATCCCCTGCTTCGTCTCTCAAAGGGTTGGTCAGGCAGAATTCTTGGTTCTCTGCTCTGCAGCCCAAAAGCCTTCCGGAATTCGCTCGTCATCTCGTCGGTGCTCGTGTAACAGGACAGGCTTCGACCGACGGCGATAGCAGCTCGTCGCCGAGTGTCATCCGGTCCTCGCCCAACGACACGCAAGCTTCCACACGCCAAACCTCCATTGGCTCGAGCCTGCGCCGCACTTCCCAGTTCGATCGAACGGGCCAGCGTGCACAGTTCGTCATGGACGTCATCAGGTAGAACCATATGAACCCTGGCGTAGAGGTCCCCGTGTTGTTCTATCCCCAGGACGTCAAGGTTCGGGCAATGGAGAAGGCGGCCACTGCCAAGGCTCACTTCGAGACGTACTACAACGACTTGTTGCAGGATGGTCCATCACCTCGCTCCGCAAGGCTTGATGGCATAAGGTCCGTCCTAGATAGCAACCCCATGGTACTACCTGAAGACAGGAAGGAGCTCGAAACCGCATTTTTTCAACAGGAAACCCATCATCTGCGGCAGTCCAGGGTTTTGAAGTGGGAAAGTCTTCGCGCTGCTAATTGCCTTGTCGATAACGGCCAAGGACCATGCGTGAAGAACTACTCGACGCTCAAGAACTTGGGCAAGGGCAGCTTTGGCGTTGTACGCCTGGTTCGGGAAAAAGGTGATGGAGACCTCCAGAGTGGTCAACGGCGCCAGAAGAATGTGTACGCCATGAAGGTCATCAGAAAGACAGACATGATCCGCAGTTCACAGGAAGGCCACCTACGTGCCGAGCGGGACTTCCTTATTGCGTCCGAAACCTCCGAATGGTGAGGCAGCCCAGAATCAGCGCTGTTGGTGAACCGTTTCGGACGTGCTGATATTTTGCAGGATAGTCCAGCTGATATCCAGCTTTCAGGATGCTACGAATCTCTATCTCGTCATGGAGTACATGCCAGGAGGCGACTTTCTTGGTCTTCTCATCCGTGAGAACATCCTAGAGGAGCATGTCGCCCGCCATTACGTCGCTGAGATGGTGGTTTGCGTGGGAGGAGGCCCATCGTCTGGGCTTCATACATCGTGATGTCAAGCCTGACAACTTTCTCATTGATGCCCATGGGCACCTGAAAATTTCGGATTTTGGACTGGCTTTTGACGGTCGATGGCAACATGACACGGCTTACTACCTCTGGCAACGCGACGACCTTATGCGTAACCTGGGCATTGCCGTCGAGGGCGATGCGACCGATCAGAAGGAGGATACAAAAACGTCAAAGGCGCACAAGCGTCACCAAGATCGGGTCGAAAGAGAGAGGCACAAGCCTCCGTCCTGTTTCCGGGCGAACGCCGAAGGCGGTGAACAGATCCCCCTCGTGGGCAGCCTGCTAGATTGGCGGGCCACCAGGAATCGCACATACGCCAAGTCTGTTGTTGGCACCAGTCAGTACATGGCTCCTGAAGTGATCGAGGGGAAGAGATATGATGGAAGATGCGACTAGTAGAGTATTGGCATCATCCTGTATGAGTGTCTGTACGGGTGCACGCCGTTTCTTGCCGAGGGAGGCCGTCATGACACAAAGAAGAAGATTCTCGTAAGTGGCCGATGCAGGTTTGGGTTGGTCATATCATTGATTGCAGTATCCTAGGCCCACGATGCATCGACCTTTGAGTTCCCGAGGGACATACCCGACGTCAGTTACGAGTGCCAGCACCTCATTTTACGACTACTTCAGAACCAGGAATCCCGTTTGTCATCTCCAAAGTACCACAGTCAAGACCCTCTTGCACCGCAGCACTATGTATTTGCCGAGGATGATGCGATTGACATCAAGAACCACCCCTGGTTTCAGTATCTTGATTGGAACCATCTGCACCGGATGACACCTGGTTTCTTACCACACCTCCATGCCTCGGACGATACACGCTACTTCGACGAGGATGAGCCCGTCTCGGACTGGTCAGAGACGGCGGAGTCGGAAGAACCCGTCATTTCGCCGCACAAGATGAAGCGACTGCTGCGGCGTGAAGGGTTCTGTAGCCGGTCCATTGGCAGCTTCATGGGGTACATTGCCACGCCTTTCGACACGACAAGACTACGGCAGATTGACCAACGAATCGAAGGCAAGGCGCACTTCAGCGAGGAAGACAAACACGTTCTCAAGTATCTTGTGCGAAAGTTTGGATGCAAAGAGCGCAAGGGGGCGCGGGACATTCTTTTGCGAGACCCCACGACGCGGCGAGACGTCATGAACGTGCGAAAGCAGAAGGCTTTTGTCGACTACACGTGGAAAAGGGCGCCGGCGCTGCCTTGCGTGCCGGTTACCGCGGTAGACGATGATGGCGTGTGGTACAATGAGGAGGTGACGGAGACGTCCCAGCAGGAAAGACACGCGTACGAGGCCTATGCCGCACAAAAGACGTACTGGGAACTGGATGGACAGTATGAAATAGGCGGGGGCCCGTACGCCATGG
>NW_003315032.1:645585-647311 GCF_000150825.1 Verticillium alfalfae VaMs.102
ACTTGCCTTTTCGCCCAAAGGGCAACGTCCTCGCCTCGGGCGGCCCACGACGAGGCCGTCTTTCTCTGGGACGTCCGCGCCGGTCGCCTCATGCGCTCCCTGCCCGCCCACTCCGACCCCGTCTCCGGCATCGGCTTCTCCCACGACGGCACCCTCGTCGTCAGCTGCTCCACCGACGGCCTCATCCGCATATGGGACACGTACACCGGCCAGTGCCTCTCGACCCTCGTCCACGAGGACAACCCCGCCGTCACGGCCGTCTGCTTCGCCCCCAACAGCCGCTTCGTCCTCGCCTTCAACCTCGACGGCTGCATCCGCCTCTGGGACTACGTCGCCGGCACCGTCCGCAAGACCTACCAGGGCCACAAGAACGCCGGCTATGCCGTCGGCGGCTGCTTTGGCCTGCTGCCCGACGGCGGCGCCTTTGTCGCGTCGGCGAGCGAGGACGGCGACGTCGTCCTCTGGGACGTGTCCTCCAAGGAGGTCGTCCAGAGGCTGCACGCCCACCCCGGCCTCGTCTGCTTCTGGGTCGATGTCAGGGGCGACACCATGGTGACGGCTGGCCAGGACGGGTCCCTGTGCGTCTTTGTCCACGCCACAGAGGCGACCGCCGCGCTGACGAACGGCAGCGGCGGCGCCCATGGGCACGCGGAGAACGGCGTGACGCCGCCATTGGCGCCCGCCGAGACGAGCCGGAGCGCCGAGCCGCCCATCAAGATGGAAGACGACGACGTGCGATGGACGGCACGAGCGCGTGAGCATAGGCTGCGCCGTCTAGCCTGCATCGGCGTGCATGAGTGATGAGAGCCTGTTGAATCTGGAAGACGTAGAATTCCCCCTTTTATCTTACAAAGTTAATACTCATCATCATCTCGATTCACCGTACGTCTCGCGAAATGACATAGCGTTCGTTCATCATTGGTGTGTCTAAACCAGGGGGGGGGGGTTACACGGATACAGCGAGAGTGAGACAGAAACGCCCTTCATGCTCTCCGCCCCCCTTCCTTTATGCATTTGTCCCGTCTCCTGTAAGTGATGCGTGCCCCTTCAATACGGTGCCCTCCACTGCACTGCGCAGAGGGGCTCTCGACGAGCCCCCTTTACCTAAATCGTCTCCCACCCGCCGTTGTTAATCTCGGCCTCGAGCTTGCGGCTGATGAAGCTCGGCACGCCGTGGCTGAGGAACGTGTTGCGCAGCATCGAGTCGTACCGCCGCTGGCTCAGAAACAGCTGCCGGCCGTGGCGCAGGCCAAGGTCCGTCTCGCCGTACTTGTCAATGTAGGGCGCGCTGCTGTACGAGCCCGACATGCGGGAGAGGTAGAAGATGCAGCACTTGCGAATGTTGAGAAAGAGGCCAATGTTCTTCTGGCATCTGTGCCTATCTGTAAGCGAGCGATTCATGACCCTTCACAGAAACGATGAGTGTGTGAGAGGGGGGGGGGAGGGAGGGGTCAGTCGGGTAGACGGAGGGGAGTGAGGCTTACTTCCGCATGTGCTGCTGCGACCCGCCGATGCGCTGCGCTCCCGGTTGCCCGACAACGCCTCCTCCTTGAGGCAGCAGACGGCCTGACCGCAGAAGACGTCGCCGCACAGCAGGCAGATCATGGGGTCCGACACGTCCATGCCGGTCGAGGGCACTTGCGCTTCGTCGCCTCCTCAATGAGCGTGTCAACGTCTTGGGCAGCCCGACGAGCTCAAAGATGGCCGGGTGGCTGAGCTGCGCGAC
>NW_003315032.1:647689-653738 GCF_000150825.1 Verticillium alfalfae VaMs.102
ACACAGAACTCGGCAAAGTGCTTGAGCGACGCGTCTCTTCTTTTGGAGTTGACCAGATAGCCGACCCAGATGTGGGACGGAATGTTCTTGCTCATGTGATAGACGACCTTGACAATCTCGGCGAGGTAGCAAAGCTTGAGAATGTGGTTGACGTCGTACTCGTGCGCCTGAACGAGACCAAAACAACACTCGTTAAAGAAGAGGAAGCTGTCCTGGCTCATCAGCGGAGGATAAATGTCGACGGGACGACGAGTGTTGTCTGTCTCCTCTCCGAAATATTGCGACATGAACAATTGGCAGTGCTGCCTCTCGCTGTCTCTTCGGAATTCTTCCTCGACGCGGTTGTCGCCGCGCGCCTTGAGGCCGCCTACAGCAATGTACGAAGTCGTCGTCTCGGAGAGGATTCGAAGGTGCGTCAAGACCTGCTCCGGAATCTTCTCCAGAAGCGTCAGACCACTTTGAGCCTCCACACCTCGCTGCTGGATTTCGGTCGCCGAGATGGAATTGCCTACAACCCGCACCAGCACATCACTGTAGACAATTTCATTCCTTTCCCGCATCTCCCTTGGGTCAACGGGATGCCTCGTCTGGCAGCCGTTCATCTGCACGACGTCACGCAGACGACGGTAGACCCGCACGAGCTCGCCTAGGAGGCCGCCCGCGTCGTTAGAAGTTGAGCGGCGAGACGTCACGGGCGTGTTCATGGCCGAAAACATAGAGCTCAGTGGCGTGACAAGAGGCAGCTCGCCGCTGGACGAGTCTTCTGTGCTCCATGCCTCTTCGTAGAGCTGGCTTGCCTTGTCTGCGAGCGCCGTCGTGATAGCGTCCTTTGTGTATCTCGCGAACGAGGACTGGAGCTGGTCAGGCGGCCGGGTAGCCCCCCGGACGTAGTACGCACTGCGCATTTCCGTCTCAAGGAAGTCGGCAAAAGATCGCGAGCCCTGGTCAAGCACGCTGGGGTAAGATTCTTCTTGGCCCTTCCAAATGACAGGAAGGAATGCATTGCCCAAGGCCTTGCAGAGAGGGCAGACGAACTCTCGCCGCCGCAGGTCTTCCGGGTGATGGCGCGCGATCTGGTGAAGGTGTCTTCGGTTGGTCGCCTCGACATACGTCTCGAAGCAACTAAAGTGCATCATGTGGCCGCATCCGATGGAGACAGGGCCGGGTCGGGACAGCTTCGCGGGGAAACCTTTTCCAATAGTTTGACGCTCAGCAGTGAAGGACTCTCCGTTCGCATTGACCTTGGTCACCTCCTGGCGGTTCTCGTGCGCCACACCGAACGGGCGAATGTCTTCGGCAGACCGATCAAGGTTGGCAGGAGTATGGAATGCCTCGCGTACAAAGTCGGGGTCCTGGAGATCGGTTTGTCTCAGTATCGAGCTCTGGTTGAACAAGGCAAAGGTGCCGTAGAGCCGGCGGTCATCAGTGTCTTCCTGACACAGGATGCAAGTCCCCGTTGGATATTTCCATGTGTTCTTACGATCCTCGGTCGGCTTCAGCGCGTCATCATCTTCAAGATCAGAGCCCCAGTCTACATCGCCCTGGTTGTCCATGAAGCTCTTTTGCTGCTGCTGGAACTGGGCCATGACCTTGGCCTGTCGACTCAGCGCCGCCTTCTTCTTGCGTTCACGCTCTTCCTCCGCCGAATTGTTCGCCGGAGAGGCGGTCTCGATGCGATCGACAGAAACACCCAGGCGCATGTAGGCATTTTCAAAGCTGCGAGGCCGCTTCTGGCGCATTCGCTTGAGGATGAGGCCGATCCGGGGGTGGCATGCTTTGAACTCTTCTTTCGTCGACATCATGTCTAACAAGGCCACAATCGTCTTCGCATTGGGAGCCTCTGGCAGGAAATTGCTCCTGGCAGGCCTTG
Organism: Verticillium alfalfae VaMs.102; assembly: GCF_000150825.1. NCBI lineage: Eukaryota > Fungi > Ascomycota > Sordariomycetes > Glomerellales > Plectosphaerellaceae > Verticillium > Verticillium alfalfae. Next base: position 649,560 of record NW_003315032.1, read on the forward strand.
ACAAGGCGATGGAGATGAAAGACTTCAACGACTCTTCAGTCATGTCGTCCTCGTTGGTGTGGTCCTCTGATACAGCGATGAGGACCAAGTGCAGGACAACCTGCAAGAAGGTCTCGATGCGCGTCCCCGGCACCGTCGGAGTGAACTTGGCGGCGACCAGGGGATACAGAAGCGAATAGTAGATGGTCTGCGCGAACATGCCCGCGCCGGTGAACGCCGAGAGGTCCTTGAACAGGCCAGAGGGGATAGGGCGTAGCTTCGGCTCGTAGACAATCTCCTCAACGGTCTTGCCTGTCCTCCTGGCCATCTTTTTGCGGTAGGCCGTTTCTGACTCTTCTCTCTGGTTCTTGTTGTAATGGGCAATGTACGGGTCGAGATACTCAAGGTACTCGTCTTTGAGCTCGAACGTGCCCACATCAGAAACACCTTCAGGGGGTTTGAAAGTTGTCATCTCATCCAAAATTCGGTGGAAGTCCTCGAGCTCCTGGAACTTCTCCGGCAGCTTGTTGGAGATCTCGTTGAACGACAATGGCTTAAAGCAGAGCGTGTGGATAATGTCGCGGCGAATGGCCAGTGTGCCTGGGTTGGGCTCGTCTTCGACGGTGATCAATGATGTCCGATCGCTCAGCAACACAATCAGCAGATGGATCATGTCTTCCACAACGTCCAAATGCTGATTGTCGTCCTGCGCGTTGGGCTTCTGCTCGAAAAGGCCCTTCACCCACTTCTCCATGCCAAAACGGTCGATAATGGCAGTTAGCACACGATTCGGATCGCAGATTACCATAGCGGTCTGTAGCAGGAAGATATCACGGTGGTGTGACACATCGCGCTGGTTGACTCCGCGATACGTCGCCGCTTGGTGTCGAAGACTGATGCCGTTGCGAACCCACATGTTGGCCTTGATCTGAGCCAACCAAGCACAAACTCGCAGCGGATAGTCGATCACAGCCATAAGATGGTCCTCGGGAGTATTGTCACGCCTTGCAGTGCTCTTCCGACCCATAGACTTGGGCTGGAGCAGCAGGTCCTGGGGGGTGAAACTCAGCAGCGCCCGCATGCTAGATGCGGGCAGCGACTTGCCGCACTCAATCAGCCACGACAGAGTGTAGTGCAAGGCATGATGCAGACTGATGGGGTCTTCCTCAACGGTGAATTTAACGACATCGTACCTGGCTGACTCGTGGACAAACTCAAAGTCGCCCAGCGTCTTGAACTTGACTTCGTCCTTGATCTCGGCCTGCTTGAAGCGGTGACGTTCGGCGCCAAGCGAGTTCAGGATAACCGTCTTGGTGGTCAGCCTGATAGCCCGCGCAACGTATTGGACCTCGTTCTCGGGAACGTTGCGGAACGAATCGGCGAGCTGTTTAGCCAGCCTGTTGATCTCGCGTGTGACCAAGGACGCTGTTATCCAGCTGTCCGTCTCGTATTCGACATGCTCACCCACCGCTCGAACATTGGGGCCGATGCCCTGGTGGAGCTTGACCAGGTCCAGGAACTGAAGAAGGTAACGTTCCTCACAACGCAACTTCTCCTGCACATGGGGTGACCCAAAGAGGTACTTCAAGTCGAGGTAGAAGTGATACATGCGCCTGTTGGTAACTGACCCAGAATCAAATGCCAGGACCGCGTTGGAGGAAACGTCCCAGGGGTAGCCGACCTGCCTGGTCGTGAGGAATGTGTAGAGAATGGCGAGAAGGCTGGTCATGAAGTTGCCCCGTTCAACAATTTCCGCAGTGATACTTGGTGTAGTGAGCATCTGCAAGGATAGGTTGATGATGGAGTGGTCTGGCTCTCGGTCTCCAATGAGATAGAGCTGAGCCAGCGTTGTGTAGAGCCCGGCAAATCGAAGGCCGAGGATGCGCTTGAACTCGGGTATCGAGACAACGGTCGAGATGTAGAGCGACCTCAAGTCGTTCCTCACCTTCTTCCACATTCGCAGATCAAACAGGATGAGCCAGTCCAAACGAACCCTCTGGAAGACGTCTTCGGCAGGAGGCATCTCGCCGCGGTCCATGTATCCCGGAGGCGTCTCCAGCCAATACCTGCCTGGCTTGGGAGATTGCGTTTTCTCTGTGTTGCCGGGCGTCTTGGGGATCTCGAGATTCGCCTTGGCGTAGACAGCCGGGGCAATGAGAGGGTCCGCCGTGTCGGAATCTGAGGGGGTGTTGTCGCGCTCTCTATTCGCGCGGCGCGCGGCTTGAGCTGGGGGCGGTGGCGGTGGAGGATACCCCGCCATGGTGGCCTCGTCTTCTTCCAAAGCCTGATCTGACCCTCGCCAGTCGATGCCCATTTCTCCAGGGTCCGGCCTCACATCAACCATCATGACATCGTCATCGCCCCCGTCGCCACCATCGCTGGACGGCGGCCCGCCTTCTTCGCGGCCCATGTCTGTGTCGTCTTCGTCGGTAAGCTCACCGTCGTCATCATCATCGTCCTGCTGGCCCGGAATGCCTCGCATCTGCAGCATCTGCAGGACAAAGTGGTGTGCCATGGCGCTCTGCATCTCAGCCTGCCTGAACAGCTTCTCCTCGTCGTAGATGCCGCTCTTTCCAACGACAGCATGCGTTCCAGGACTGCCCTTGCGCCACGGCTTCATCATCTCCTGGCAAACGAGCTGCCGGAGAATGTGGTGGTCGTTTCCGACACTGCATCCAGAAATGTCGCTCAACCAGTCGATGAGCGTGCCGCACATTTGCTCCCGGAAGGTGTCCCGCGAAGAGCGAATCGTCACCGTGACCTTGATCTCCTCCAGCTTCTTCGCCATCTCGAGCAGCCGATCGAGGTCGTCGAGGTGGTTGAGAATGCTCCGTCCCAGAAAGTCCGTCTCGGTGGCGCGTGTCAGGCCGACGGCCTCGGTGGTCCGGCACGCTCTGGCGACCTGCTTCTGCACGTCCTCGACCGTGTGCTTCTCGTCGTTCCACAGCACCAGTGCAAACTCGGTGTTGCCGATGGGCCCCTCTCCGTATGCCTCGGGAGACAGCCTCGACAGGAGCTCGTCTTGCCGTATGGTCTCGGCCGACTTGGCCTGGCGCAGCTGCTCGGGCGAGCAGGAGATGACGTCGCAGATGTAGTCAAAGACGCGGCCAATGGTCATCTGCATGCTCTGCACCAGGTCCTCCGGCAGTCCCACGGGCTGCTTGCCCTTGTCCTCACGGCTCTCGGTGGCCTTCTCGGAGTGGATGGTGCAGAAGAGGGGCCGGCGCCAGGCCTCGTCGTCTCCGCAGTCGCAGCAGCCGCTGTTGCCGACGGAGATGGATATGCGGACCATGTGGCCCTGGTGGTCGGTCGAGTCGAAGCAGCGGCTGCAGAGCACGCACGTCTCGTCGGTACTGCAGGTGCGGCACGAGTACGAGGCCTCGCCGGGCTTGAAGATGTGGCCGCATCGCTTGCCGCGGGCGGCTTCTGTGTACTCGGCGCCCTCCACGGCGCCCTGGGCATCGCGGAGCTTCATGTCGTGGGAGGGGCGGCCCTGGGGGAAGAGGAGGCCCATGTAGCGCTCGCCGCCGGCCAGGGACCAGAAGAGGCTCTCGAGGAGGTCAGTGGGGGCGGACCCTTCATAGCGGTAGTTGTGGCGGGCGGGCAGATCGCGGAGGAATTCGCAGAGCTGTCGCTCTTGTGTGGTTGTGGGGGGTTCCATCATGAGGATGATCGCATGGTCGGTCTAGAAACGAGAAAGGCAAGAGTGTGGAAAGATCCACCGGTCGGAAAACGGGTGGTCGAACTCGTGGTGAACTGCAGCAGCGGTCGGGTATCGTAGGAGTAAGTCGCGAGCTGTAGCTGGGGGGGAGGTTTGTTGGTCAGCACTTTGGACTGTCGTGAAGCTGGTGGCGGAAAATGACGAGTCCTCACATGGATCCGGTGCTGGGCAGAATACTGATGGTCCTTCCTTTGGAAAATTTCAATGGCAGAGTGATTCCAGAATGCGCGATGGACCGTCTCACCAGAACTTGCGGGCGAAGGCGTGTCGTGCTTGTGTCAAAAGCTCAAGCACGCTTCTATGCGCTGTGGTGCAGGTGCTGGAGGTGGCGGTCGGAGGTGGGGGGCTTCCACCACCAGCCGGTTACATCAGCGGGGGTCAACGCCAGGTCTGGCCGTCATGACAAGGACTGTGGTGCCTCCCAGACAGTTGTTCAGGACACGGGCACCATCTTGATTCACTTCACTAGAAATGGCAAA
>NW_003315032.1:653838-655099 GCF_000150825.1 Verticillium alfalfae VaMs.102
GCGGGAATCAATCCCGACAGCGTTTCTCTGGGCATCCCCTTAGGTGGCACTCACAATCAACAGATAGGACAAACTCAAAAGCAGACAGAGTCACCTCACTCCAACGCCTCCATCATCTCCACGCCCACTTCGTCGCCGAGCCAGGCGCACAAGTTCCTCCCCGCCGTCAAAACCCGCATGGGCTCCATCTCCTCGCCCTTGTCTCCCGCCGCGATCGTCTCCGCCCAATCCAGCAGCTGGCCCATGTTCTCCAGCGCCATTCTCTCCGAACGCAGCACATAGAGCCTGTCCCGCATCGCCTGCTTCCACAACGCCGTCGATATCCGACTGACGTTGGCCAGCAGCGAGCCGGTGGGCCTCTCGCCCGTCGAGCTGCGGCGGCGGCGGTGGCCGTGCTCGCCGTCGCTGTCCTGGCCGGGCGGAACGTAGGGCATCCAGCGACTGCCACGGGGCGACGACGAGGGGCGCTGCGGACATTGTCTGCTGACGCCGCCGCCGCCGCGGAGCCGCCAGTTGGCGCGGCGTTCGCTGAGGTAGGATTCCGTGGCGAGGAGGCAGATGGTGTGAACGTCGCTGGCCGGGTTGCTGGAGCTGGCGTTGTCGACGCTGACGATCGTTGTGCTGCAGCTGAGGCGGCCGTCGCGATGGTGGGCTTCACCCGAGGGGAGCACTGTGGCGGCTATGTTCGACGTGATGCTCATAGGCGAAGGGGCTTGGTGGGTCTTGTGAATGTGCTCGTTCATGTTGATGTTCGTCATTTGAGGCCGGTATGGATCATTGTGACGGCCGTCTGGTGGACAGAAGGGTTGCGCGGCAGCGGCAGGTACCTGCTTGAATCCCTCGGATTGGCCTTCGAAGCCCAGCCCGTGGGTTTCTTGGTTCGTTGTTGCTGCCCAGATGGGAAACGGGCTTGATTTGTTGGGTATCTGGCCTGTGGTATATGGGACGCCGATGCTTGTATCTTCGCCCTGACCGTCCAGAACCTGTCCGCGAGGATATTGTCCTAATCTCCAGTTCGGAGAATACCCCTCGAGTGGTGTGTTGGCGGGTGGCGCCGGTGGGAGATGGTCCAAAAAGCTATCATAAACATGGGTGTTCATCATGGGCGTCACGGACGGACGCTCGTAGATGAATTCGCTTGGTGATCTCTGTTGGCTCATGTCGCCGTCGTAAGTCTGCGCACAGTCATTCCGGACATGAAGAGGAGAGAGCTTGATCGGTGTATAAATGCCATCCATATACAATGAACCGGTCATGATCT
>NW_003315032.1:655199-657621 GCF_000150825.1 Verticillium alfalfae VaMs.102
TCCAGCTCAGAGAAGCAGTGCATCTTATAGACGTCTGATACTGAATCGGTGTCCCTGAAACATCAAAGGCTTTCATTGCTAACTAGATAGCTAGTCTAGATGGACCAGATGACAATCCTTCCATCGACGCCAGTGGCTGCATGGCAGGTCAGTATTCAATGACATTGTGAAACAAGGAAAGGAGAACTCTTTCAAAAAGCACTTACAGCTAATCTTAGTGACGTTGCCACCAGAAGATTCGTAGGCACGAATGGTCGAAATGGTGTTCTGGTGAACCGTCTTGAGCTTGGTGTCGTCCTGAGTCTTGCCCTTGAGATCCATCTGCCTGAACATGTTGAGGGCAGACTCTTCACGCGCCTCGCCAAGGCCAGGGCGGCCCTTGGACTCAAGGCTGCCCGCCAGCTGCCAGCCACTCTCGCCTCCCTGGAAGCGAAACGCCTCGCAGTCGTAGCCAGCAGCGATGATCTCGTCCTCGGAACTCCACAGGAGGCTCATGAAGGGAAGAAGCTGGGTCGCGATGTTGAGAACAGCCTTGGGGGGCTGGTCGGCGCCGTTGGGGTAGACAACCGTGATGCTGCTGTCATGGGCGGTGAATGCAAGGGCATCTCCGCTGGGCGAGAAGGCAACAGAGTGAACCCAGCCTGCAGAGTTGTTGAGGTACTCTCCGCAGACAGTATTGAAGGGAAGCCTCTCGCCCCAAACACTGGGCTCGGGCCTGGCGTCGTTGCCCTTGATAAAGGCAGAGAAGACACGAGCGTGAGCATCCGCAGATCCGGCAGCGAGGAGCACCGAGTTGGGGTGCCAAGCAACCGAAGTGATGGTGCTGCGGATGGGCTTCTTCAGGTGCTTCGACACCCACCAGTCGTTTTCCTCCTCGAAATAGCAAACGGCAATGAGGCGGTCGCCGGAACCGACGGCGAATTTGGTCTCGTCGGGCGACCAGCGGACGAATGTCGCGGCGCGACTGATGCGCAGAAGCACAAGAGTCGGCTTGTAGCCGGAGGGAGAGGGCTCCCAGACGAGGGCATTACGATCTAGGAAGGACGTCAGCGTCATGTTGGACCCTGTTGTGTGGGGTGGCCGGGGGTCGCTGACCTTGCGAACAGGTAACGATGCGACCGCTGTTGGGGGCAATGTCAACGCTGGTGACCCTCTTGTCGTGGCCCTTCAGCTCATCCTTCAGCTTGAAAGCACTGCCTGCCTTTCCGTAGAGTTCGATTGTCGAGTCGCGGGCGATGGCGAGAGTCGAGCGGTCAGCCGAGAAGGAGTGGTCGGCAATGGGGTTGTGGAAGAGATGGTGGATTTCGGGAGCAGCCATGATGATTACTATCTGTGCGGTAGGAGTAGCTCTCTACTACCACTGCGTATGTTCAGGGAGGGTGAGTAATGGTGGAGGATGAATTCGGACAGTGATGATGCAGGCTGGGTTCGCAGATGGTGTTCAGTGCTGCCAGAACATGGACACCACAAGTCAAGCTTGGTGGGGCTGCGCCGCTGAGGGGTTACGTAGCTCAAGGCGCTAGCCGCACCCTGGGAGTCCAGGTTAGCCTTGAGTTGAGCTGGGGTCGGATGCTGACTTCGATTGGCGCTGCCGGATGAGCATGGGATTTCTCTTCACCGCGAACTTTCGACAGCCTCGGCGCAACACCCAGAAGCACACGACCACGACGACGCACGGCGTGACAACGCATCAAGAACAATCGCAGTATTTCGACGGACAGATTTCTTCGAGTCAAGAGGACTTGCGCCAGCTCGTCCGCCATCCACCGCCATGGCTGCCGTTGCCCCTCCCCGCGGTCTTCCGCCCAATGCCTCCCTCCCCACCAAGGTGACCCCGATCGCACCTAACCAGACGTATGTTGAAGCTGTCAGATAGGCACCACAAAGGCTCGCTGACACCAGGCAGGCTCTACATCACGAACCTCCCTTCAGCAAAGATCCAGAAACCCGACTTACGCACCGAATTGTACCTGCTCTTCTCGACCTACGGCCCCGTGCTCGACATTGTCGCGATGAAGACCATGAAGATGCGCGGCCAGGCGCACATCACCTACCGCGATATTCAGACAGCGACACAAGCCATGAGGTCGCTGGAGGGATTCGAGTTTCTCGGTCGCCCACTCGTACGTTCACTCATACTGAAGTCATACACATCCCCGGGGTGGCCCCGTACTGACGTTGTTCCTACACAGAGAATCCAGTACGCCAAGAGCAAGTCGGACTTCATCGCCAGGCTCGACCCTAACTTTGAGCTGCCCAAGACGGGCGCCGCCAAGGTTGAGGTCACATCACTGCAGCAGAGCATCTTCAACGCGCCAGCGCTCTGGAACGGCTTGCTAAGCCGGCGCCCGCCGCGAACACAACCATTGAAGGATTGCGCGCTTCGGAGGCCGCCCGGGGGCGGAAAGAGGACAAGAGACCA
>NW_003315032.1:657721-661370 GCF_000150825.1 Verticillium alfalfae VaMs.102
AATTGGATGACGAGCGCACGAAAAGGAGGGTGGCGCCTAGGCAGAAGAAGAAGAAGCGAAGAAAAGGCTTTACGGAAGCTCTACGGGAAGTCCCACGACGGACGGGCTACCTCAGCCATCTCTTTGGGCACCCAGAGCCCAACACACCCGCCGACCAGCCCGACCAAGCCATCAGGTAGTTCTCCTTGGAGCACTCGAACCCGGCCATGGCATCGCCGAGCAGGCAAGGGTGGACGTAGAAGGATGGGACTCCCGTGAGGGGATTATGCTGCCGGACCTTGTTAGCAGAAATATAGGCATGGCCAAAGATAGTGCCACCAATCGACGCAATTAAAGCCTCTTCCTCCTTTGAAAGTGAAACTCACATCGCATGAGATGCCGCCGATGGGCCCTGTGCCGCGTAGGGCGCTCTTATACTGATCGGGCACCAGCCTCCTGAAGACCGTATCGATGTCGAATGGGGGCTCGTCCGCCGGCAACCCGTGCAGCGTGAACCAGAGACAAGGCATCTGATATGTGGGGTGAAGGTGAATCTCGTAGATAACATGTCCCGAATCGGGCGGTGCTCGCTTCCTGGGCATGGCGGCCTGTTCGTGATTAGCCACGGGACACGCCTATGCCCCGAGGGACTCGCAGTGATGTACCTCATCCGACTCTTCGGCATCCATCATGGCATGGTCGAGCTCCAGCGTGTAAGACTCTGGTTTCGCCTGGCTGCCAAAGGAGAAGCCGTCCAAGAACAATGACAGATCGTCAGGGTCCAGGGTTGCTTCAAGGGGTCGTATAATTTGGATATAGGTGGTGCAGTCGGCGCCCAGGCCAAATGCTATGTCAAAGGCGCTGAAGACTCTCATCTTCCATCTTCGACGAAGTGGACCCAATGTTGCCTGGACATAACGGTTGTCAAAATGATGGCAGACCTCGGCGAACTCGTCTCTTGTCAAATTGGGAAAGTTCTTGAGGTCGGAGCAAGAGGCCATGGTGCATGCATTTCGGGAACTACCCCGATCAGAATGCTGATTCAAACGTTCGGCTTGTTCTCAGGGATGTGCAGAGTTTCTTGGTTGAGATCAAATGGATATGGAAAGGCATTCATCGTGCAGGGCATGGTCAGATGGGGTCATGATCAGCTGGAAGTCCGATTGTCATTGGCTGACTAAATCACGATGCCTGAGAGAGGTTGACTTTAGATCTCATCTCGAAAATGGGCAACTAGATTGTCATTTCGAGAAGCTAATACTGCCCTTAGGAAGACCGTGTTTGCATCTTGACATCTCCGACCTCTACGTCTCGTTCGCTAGCTGACATCTCATGCTGACGTGGAGGAAAGGGAGGGTTTCTAAGGTGATGAGGCTGGAAGCATCCACTATGACAGAAAGGATGGGTGCAGGTGTCTGAACTTGCTACCACATGCAGCTTGCCCTGAGATCTATGCCTTTGAAACATACTCCTGTTCAAGACTAGCGATGTGAAGAATAATCGTCGTCGAAGATGGCCACTCTAGAGAATCCCAGCGCCTGCCTGGTGGTGTGTCGTCAGGGGGGTGCAGCCACTAACACCGCACCTTTTAAGTGTCCTCTTCAAGGGTCCCAGCAAAGGTATACCAGGAGCAGCCCCAGCGCGCTCTTCTATTCGCTGGGTTGCAAGCCCACCAGCTTGGCGATGACCCTGTCTCGTGAGCTCCAGCTTTCAGGCTTCCCTTGACAAACGAAGACCTGTCTCGCATTCTTGTCTTTTCCCCTTCAAGGTCTGCATCAATTGATACACAGACGATGCAAAGCCAACATCGCGAACCTCATACCCGTACCTGATCTCTACAACAACCTGCGCCATGCCACAAACCCCATTCTGAGAACGTCCGAGACCACGTCAAACCACACGACACACCCCCAGCCCACGTCCCACGGCCCACACATCACCAAGGACAGGTAGTGGTGTGGGGACCGCCGTGCTGCTCGCATAAGGCAGAGAGACCAGGAAGGCCACGACATACATTATACCACCGCCTTCCTATTCCCCTTTCGGTCGACGACATCATGTCTTTTACAGTCCCGAAGAATGCTCCGTCCTTTGGCAACCCGCAACGACTGATCGAGGATCACATGTGGTCATCCTCAGGCGTCACGGCCCGCGGTTCGAAAGCACAAGCGTCCGGCATCCTCGACGGCGTTCAGCACCGCGTGGACGATTTCTTGGGTACGCGCGGACAGCTGCCCATGTACAAAGACAAACCATATACCTATGCCGCGTCCAGGCGCCTGCGACCGGCGTGGCGGAGAAAAAGAACCATTCTGCTCCTCATACTGCTGGTGCTGGGCGGCTGCTGGTTCTTTGGCGCCTTCGAGGATGTCGACACGCCGCACATTGACCTGCAGCGGTGGATGTCATCCGAGGCGGCCAAGGAACCGAGTGGCAAGAAGGTAGACTGGGACAAAGAGGAAGAGAAAAGAGTGGTGGAAGCCTTTGAGCTGAGCTGGGATGCGTACGAGCGATACGCTTGGGGTAAGTGACCTCTGTGCGACTGCTGACAACAGTCAACTGACACTCGACGTTTTTCCCAGGCTACGACGAGTACCACCCCGTAGCGAAGACCGGCAAGCACATGGCACCCAAGGGCCTCGGCTGGATCATCATCGACTCGCTCGACACGATGATGCTCATGAACCTCACTTCGCGGCTGACGCATGCCCGCGAGTGGCTGTCCCAGTCGCTGACCTGGGACCAGAACCAAGACGTCAACACATTTGAAACGACGATTCGCATGCTCGGCGGCCTGCTGTCGGCGCACTACATCTCGACCGAGTTCCCGCAGCTGGCACCATTGGCTGACGACGACGAGGGCGCGCCGGGCGAGGACTTGTACCTCGAGAAAGCCAAGGACCTGGCAGACCGATTGATCGGAGCATTCGACTCGGAGTCAGGCGTGCCGTACGCAAGTGTCATCCTCAGCAAGGGCGAGGGTGTCAGCTCGCACGCAGACGATGGGGCGTCGTCGACAGCCGAAGTTACGACGCTGCAGCTTGAGTTCAAGTATCTTGCCAAGCTGACGGGAGAGAAGTACTACTGGGACAAGGTCGAGAAGGTGATGCAAGTGGTGGACGACAACGGGGCGCAGGACGGCCTCGTGCCCATCTACATTTATGCGACATCGGGCAAGTTCCGCGGGTCGAATATCCGGCTCGGCTCGAGGGGCGACTCGTACTACGAGTACCTGATCAAGCAGTACCTCCAAACGAACAAACAGGAGCCGGTATACCAGGAGATGTGGGAGGAGTCGCTCGGGGGCGTGCGCAAGCACCTCATCACGTACAGTGAGCCCTCGCGCTTCACTGTACTGGGTGAGCGACCATCAGGGCTCGACGGCAAGCTGTCACCCAAGATGGACCATCTCGTGTGCTTCTACCCTGGCACGATTGCGCTCGCGGCCACAGGCGGCCTCACGGAAGCCGAGGCGCGCAAGCTGTCGACGTGGGGCGCCAAACAGGAGGCAGACATGGCGTTGGCGCGCGAGCTCATGCATACATGCTGGGGCATGTACAAGTGGATGGCCACGGGGCTGGCGGCCGAGATCACGTACTTCAAGGTCAACGACCCGCCGCTGCCAGAGTCAGCCCCACACAAGGCGCCGAAAGAGTTGACTCGGATCCGG
>NW_003315032.1:661809-663240 GCF_000150825.1 Verticillium alfalfae VaMs.102
CCAAACGATCTGATCCCGCCTCGACAAGATTTTCATCAAACAGGGAGGGGACCCCCGTTCCCCCGGTTTGAACAGGGGCCCGTTTTTCTCGGCGGGGAGGGAAAACCCAAGCCGCCGCGATGAAAAAGGGCAGGTTCATTTTTTGAGATGGGAGACGATGAGCCGAGGGGCATGCCCCCAGGAGACATGTTTATCAGAGTACGATAGGGGGGTGCCGACAAATTTTGCAACGGCCGAAAAGTACATACGAGCATTGACTGCATCAATTCTGGTATTCCCTCCTGAAAACATGCCCGCGTGAGGTTTTTCCCGTTTATTGGGGGGGGGGGGGGGGCTGATTGCCTTTTTTCCTTTTTTCCTTTTTTAAGATTGGCTGTCTCTCCAAAATACCTCGGAAGAACACCGAGACGCATCAGAAGGTTTTGGTGTCGCGTGTCGGCCGGCACATAGGATCTTCGCCGTGTGGCGCCGAACCCAAGGCAAGTGTAACAGTTGAAGAAGTGAGCGGAGAAAAGCGAGCGGGCTCCAACATTCGCGTTCGGGGGATGCAGGTCTGTCAAACCATCGTCCCACCTGGCTCTGCCACTGGCGCAGCCACTGGAAAACACCTTGCCCAGTTTGGCATGTCTGTCTGGTGGCGCGAGGGAACCCTGTCAGCTATGGCCTGGCCCCAAAGAGCCCAGTGATTGTGACGGCAGGACCCTTGGCAAACCGCCAGCCATCCCACCGCGCGCCCTCATTCGAGGTACACAGTCCAATTTTTTCTCGCCCAAATGTCCTCATCCTGCATGCCATCAGCAACCTTTCTTCATCGTGTGCACTGCAACCCATTTTGTATTATATATTCTTGACTTCCATGTGACACGCGGCCAAGCGGCGGTCGCGGCCCCGGCCCTTTCCCGTCCCGACTGGATGGTCCTAGGTAGCAGTCATGACAAAGGTCGAATGTGGCTCGACCCAAACTGTGCACCGTGCACCCCAGGTGTCAGCCAAAGGGGCCTTCCAAGGTGCCTTCGGTAAGTCGGTGGTGCCCTATGGGCGTTAGGGGACCAGTCAGTGGATGGAGTGCTTGCTGTACGTGGCCGGGCGCTCTCCGCAATCTTGTTTGGTGGGGATGCTGTGCTGTCTTGCTCCTGATAACTGCTGCCGATGCCACCTCGTTCCCATTCTTCAAGCAGCTCTGATAAGCGTTAAATCAAGAGACCGGCCTCAAAATGGACACATTTTCGGTTGCCTCGTCCTGAGCTAGTAGCTGCGATTCCAGGGGAGAAAGAAGTAGGGACAGTCATGGTGAGGTCGATCAACGCTCGGGACCGATGCAGCTGGCTGCAGATAGCAAGAACGGCACCGCTCGGCTCTTGCGTGCTCCCAACGGCTGCCCTCGTGCTTCACTTCCCGTCCGCTCTTTCCCTAAACAACCCCCCACCCCAG
>NW_003315032.1:663340-665529 GCF_000150825.1 Verticillium alfalfae VaMs.102
ATTCTTCCCCCATGCCTGTCCACCAACGTCCGCCCATTTCCACCAGATGGTGCCTTCCCCCCCAGCCCAGCCCCCATGCATCCAGGAACACCGCCGCGTCCTTCTCTCCGTTCCTCTCTGTCGCCTTCGCAAGACTTCATCTCACCGAGTCGCTGACAACAAGACGCCCATCCTCATCCCATCCCTTGCGAAACGCTTCCGGGCGCTCGATCTGGCCTTGTCAGATCCCTCGAGTCGCCACGACCCACCACCAATCACCTCGCCTCAACTCTCGAACATTTGAACCCTCGAATCTCCCTGCTCCCCCTCACGACTCACCACTGGAATGCCGCCGTTCAGATACCCGCCCAACGTGTGATTATTGACCCTCCACATCGAATTCTGCCATAATCATTGCCGGTAGCCTTCATTGCTGCCGCTGCTGCCGCCAGCCTCCCTCTGCGGTTCCCAGGAGACGCTCCGTCCCGTCCCAAGGCGGGCCATTACGACCCCGCCCACGCCCCAAGCCCCAGGGACTCCCGCCGTCTAGACCATGGCATCGCACCGGGATATAGAGCTCAACACACTCAAGTTCAAAGAGGACTCCTTAGGCCAGGGGAGCAGCTACAGCATGCGCGACTTCAGCCTGCGCGAGCCCGTCTACGACGCCTCCTCCAACCCTTCTCGCTGGAAGCCGCTTCGCGAGAGCTTCCAGCGCGATCCCGACCGCAGCATCCTGCCCAAACCGTCCAGCGCCACCGGCTTCCTCGACGAGGATGGCGAGGAGCACGAGCTCGACCCTCATTACTATGACCTGCGCCAAGCCACTCTGCAGACCGTCAACTCGAACCTCGTGAGGAGTCTTAAGGGCCGTCACCTACAGATGATCGCTATTGGAGGCTCCATCGGTACCGGTCTGTTTGTTGCTTCAGGCCGGGCCCTCGCCAACGGAGGGCCAGCTTCCTTGCTCATCGCCTTTTCTCTCGTCGGCGCCATGCTGTACTGTACGTGTCAGGCTCTCGGTGAGCTGGCCGTGACCTTTCCCGTCGCCGGATCCTTCTCGGCCTACTCGACGCGCTTTATCGACCCCTCTTGGGGCTTCGCCATGGGATGGAACTATGCTTTCCAGTGGCTTATTGTTTTGCCGCTGGAGATTATCGCCGCTTCTATTACCATCAACTATTGGGATGAGTCGGTGACGCGCGCCATCTTTGTCACCATCTTCCTCATCGGTATTATCGGCATCAATATGTTCGGCGTTAAGGGTTATGGCGAGGCCGAGTTCATCTTCTCTCTCATCAAGATCATTGCCGTCATCGGCTTCATCTTGCTCGGCATTGTTCTCAACATTGGTGGCACCCCGGGCGAGGGTTATGTTGGTGGGCGCTACTGGCAAAACCCGGGCGCCTTCAACAACGGCTTTAAGGGCCTCTGCTCCGTCTTTGTCACTGCCGCCTTCGCCTTTGCCGGCACCGAGCTGGTCGGTCTCGCGGCTGCTGAGACGGCCAACCCGCGCAAGTCCCTGCCTACCGCTATTAAGCAGGTTTTCTGGCGCATCACGCTATTCTATATTGTCGCCCTCACCCTTGTCGGCCTTCTCGTGCCACACAACGACCACCGTCTAATGGCCGTCGAGTCCCCGATCAACGCTACCGCCTCCCCATTCGTCATCGCTATTGAGGAAGCCAAGATAAGCGTCCTTCCCGATATCATGAACGCCGTCATTCTTATCGCAGTCCTCTCCGTCGGCAACTCGGCCGTGTTCGGTTCCTCCCGTACTCTCGCCGCTCTGGCCGACCAGAACCAGGCCCCCCGCATCTTCTCGTACATTGATCGCAAGGGCCGGCCTCTGATGGCCATCGGTGCCGCCGCCGTTATCGGCCTCCTCTCTTACATCGCGGACATGCCTGAGCAGTCCGACATTCTTGACTGGCTCCTCGCTACTTCAGGACTGTCTTCAATCTTCACATGGGCCTCCATTTGCTATTGCCACATCCGCTTCCGCCAAGCCTGGGGCGCCGCCGGCCATCACCCGAGCGAGCTCGCCTGGCGGTCCCAGGTCGGCGTCACCGGCTCTTGGTGCGGCCTCATCATGAACTGTATCGTCCTCGTGGCCCAGTTTTGTGTAGGCGCATGCCCATCGAGGTCGACGAGCTTGACAGCAGAGGCATAGCAAAAGTCCTTCTTCCTGCGCTACCTGGCTGCCCCCG
>NW_003315032.1:665879-687676 GCF_000150825.1 Verticillium alfalfae VaMs.102
CCTCCTGTCTCAGCTGCACACGATATGATGAGACGTCATGATTGAAGGGCCCGGCAATTTTAGGATATGAGATACTATGATTGGTTCGCATTGCCAGATATAAAGCCGGCACTAGCGCGCCTTTGCTTTTTATTTCCATAAGAGGCAGGACATACCTTGTTTTTACTTTTGAACCCTAAGTCGGGTGAATGTTAGTAATATTGTCGTAATGAAAGTGAATGAACATTCCGAAAACCCGTGCTGACGCAGGCATTCTCATCACCAAATCTCCTTTTAGTAACAGCTCATTGAAGGAAACTCTGCAAGTGGATACGTCTTTTGTTCTTACTTCCTAGGCTATCAACGGACGTAATACAGGTAGACAACTTATAGTAAAAATACGCCCTCAAGACCATTCGTCTCACGGGAGAGGTGGGGGCGGCCTCCCCGGTTATCCAGCACGAACCGCCCCTCCCCCCCCCTCTCCTACCCCCACCCCAGATGGCGATGCAACAAAACAAATTCAGGAGGAAAAACAAAGGGGGTAAAGGGGCGAATCTGCGCCGCATGGAGACAAGAATCGAAAGCGAGGAAGCTCATGATTCATAAGCCGCGTGTCCGTGGCATCGTCAAGTGACAAATTGGTGGAAAGAACAGAGAGATTAAATAGAGTGCGGACAAGTCAGACTACTGTTGCCGCCGGTGCTGCGAGAGTCACTTAAAAGTCCCAGTTGAAGCTTGAGTTCTTCTGCGCTCCCGACGTGCCCTGCTTCTTGCCATTGTTGGCCTTTGGCGTCGGTTCCGAATCTTCGCCATAGAGCCAGTCTCGGTTGGTGCCCTTGCGGCCACCCATGCCGTCGCCGGCAATGTGAATGCCTCCCGCGTTCTCCTTCTTGGCCTCCTCGGCAGGCTTGTGCACCTTGCTAGGAGCAGGAGACTTGTCCTCAATGGCGAAGTGAGGGTCAAAGTCCTTGTGGCGGTCCGACAGGTTCGTGATGTTGCCCAGCGCTCGGTTGGGAGCAGGTGTAGGTGCTGATCCGTCTTCATTGTACAGGTTGTTCTCATACAGATGGGAGCCTTCGTTCTGGCCTGCACCGCGAGGCCGGCTAGAGACGCGACTTCCAGGCTGGGGAAGCCCATCGTCAAGGTATTCGAAATGGGCCTCGGCATCGCGGCGAGGCTTGGGTGGTGCGTGGTGCACAGGGGTCTCCTGAATACCAGAGTCCTTGTCCGCGTCCCAGTGGCGGACATCCTGGTGGCGGAACGCCTTTGAGGGCTGGGGCTTGTGGGGGGTGGTGAAGTCTTCGAAGGACCAATTTGCGCCGTTCTTGGCAGGCTTGGGCTTGTGCGCATCGCGAGCAGCAACCGCGGCGGCAGCATCCTGAGGATCAGAGCCATCGGCGAAATCGAAGTGGTCGTACTTGGTGGGATGAGGACGGTAGGCCTTGCTGGGGCTCATGGTGGCCTCGGGCGATTCGGGCTCCAGTGGCGCATTGGGGTCAGCGTCGAAAAGTCGCTGGGGCTGGAAGTTTTTGCCGGCGCCAATCTTGGGCGCTCGCTCGCCCCCGGTGCTGGGTGAGCTAGGGTCTTCCACAGGCGCATCCGTCAGGATGTCAGTGAATGACCTCTTGTGAGGGCGGGGGCCTGCGTATGGCGACCCGGCGGGCTGGCCGTTGGTCTCGTCAGCGCCTGCTGCTCGCGAGAGGCAAATAAAGACAAGGACGCGTGGGGGTCCCTCAGGATGTTCTGGGAACTCCGCGGGAACGAATCGTGATTTCGTTCGTGTCGGGTGCGCTCGCGATTCTGCCGGAGGCCTTGAGGGCAGTCGTGATCAACTTGGTTTGTTTCTTGCCATCGCGAATAGGCCAGTTGCGTCCGGACTTGCCAATGATTTCGAGCTGCCTCAGGAACGAGCCCTGATTCCAGGTCAAACGGATTTGTGTGATCTTGCTTCGGCATCGAAAGTCACGAAGTGAGTCTGGGCAACCAGAGGTCAGTACCCCATGTGGGCAACCGAGTTCGCGAGCTCTTGGCTGGCCAAACATACAATAGTGAAGTAGACCTTCTGGTCAGCCAGGAAGTTGTCGTCGAGACCAGGCAGGTAGGCACCACCGCTCGTCACGAATTCAAGGGCTGTCTCAATCTCGGCTGCTAGCGCATCACGACCCTCCACCACGTCGAGTATGTCCTCCTGGTGCTTCTTCAGCTGGTTCCGCTGGGTGCTGAGGTGCTTGATGATGTCGGTAGGGCCGTTGAAAGTCGAAGTGGTGGTGATGTAATGGAGAGTCGCGTTCGCGGCAAGCAGCGCCGAGTTGGGGGAGGCGAGAAACTGCCGGTACGCCGCCGTGGCAGACATGGCGAACGGAAGCGAGATGGAACGTGGAGAAGCGAGGTTAATGTTCAGTGTCTCGGAAACTTGTATCGGCGTCTGGTCGTGTGGGGTGGTTGTCGGTGGGTAAAGTGGTAGAAGATGGCTTGCAAGTATGGGAGGGAGCTAGAAGAAGCTGGTGACGATGAACTGAAGACCGATGTTGATCAAGGTAGGCAGAACAACAAGGGGGGGGAAGTGGGAAAAACAAGACAAGAGACAACACGTGTGACTGGCTATGCTTGACGTGGAGGAGGGCCAGAAGGGAGAGGGGGAAGCTACCTTGTGAGGGTGGATGGAGGAAGGAAAATTGAAGGGATTGCCCCTGTTTCTGTTGTTGGTCGTGGAGGGGGATGCAAGGGGGGGCAAGGGGAAGCCCGAACGCGACTCTGGAAGGTGCCGCAGCGTGGTGCCTGCCAGGCGTTCTGGCGCCGTGGCCACCCCTGTGGCGCGCATTGGGTTCAGGGGACTGGAGGCCACTAAACAGGTACTGTCGTCCATGCATAATATTGCCCTAAATTACAAGTCCCCGTTAGCATCACCTAGGAATCCCTTCGTCGAATCTAGAGCTGGGCTGTCGGACAGCGGGGGCAGGTGGTGAGTACGATGCGCCGCCATGAAGATGGCGCATGCTCGGCTCCCGCAGTTGGGATGGCAGGTCAAGGGTCAGGACAACGTGCCAGTTGGCGAAAGACATGGCATTGTTTGTTTGACCCAATCGAAAATGACACAAGCTCCATCTGTCCTCCCCGGGCATGCCTAACTCGTTCAATGTGCCGTCCATCATCATCATCAAGATAGCCATAACTTGTCAGTGGAAACGCAACTTGTCCACAATGATAATAAACAAAGCGAGAATCACGACGCGAACCCAAAGAAAGGTCTGGCAGGGATGTCGCGTTTCGGGCTGTACTGTGTTTCACATGGGCCGCCATATCGTAAACGGCTTAGCGTGGGCACCCCTACCTATTTGGGTTACACGCAGAACGGCACGGAGAGGCTCTTCCTCCACGACTCCGCGACGCCCGCCGAGCGTGTGGACAACGTCATCGAGGGGCGGATCTCAAGCCATGGCGGATGAAAATGGCCGTTATTTATTACTCAAGCTCTCACTCTACCTGATAATGTCTCAACTCGGCTCTTATCCGTTGACGATGACGCCGCCGTTGCAATGAATAACCTGTCCGCTTAGGGCAGAGCTATCTGTCGAAGCCAGGAACACGACGCACGTTGCAATCTCTGATGGCTGCGCGGGACGTCCCATGGGGCTTGTGAAGTTCTTCTGCGCCTCCTCATTCATTGTCGCTGGTATGAGCGGCGTCCACACTGGGCCTGGTGCGACAGCATTCACGCGGATGCCCTTGTCGACGTACTGGTTGCTCAAACCTCGAGTAAACGATACGATGGGCGCCCTTGGTCGACGTATAGTCAAGCAGGGCCCGGTCGTCCCATGTAAGCGTTGATGCTCGCATTGGTTGATAATGGTCGCGCCCGGCTTCATGTGGGGGCAGGGCATACTTGGACAGGAAAAAGAACGGGTGAATGTTGGTGTTGAAGGTATGCAGCCACTGATCCTCGGATAGGTCTTTGATGTTCTCTACCATCATCTGGTAGGCGGCGTTGTTGAAGAGAATATCAATGCCTCCGAGCTTCTCCAGTGCTTCATCGACGACTTTCTTGCAGTTGGCCTTGTCGGTAACATCGGTAGCCAGTAGATAGCACTTGCGGCCGTAGTCCTCGACGCGTTTCTTGGTTTCTTGGGCGTCGTCCTCTTCGTCGGGCAGATAGGCGATCAGCGTGTCAGCACCCTCCATGGCGAAGAGGATCGCAGAAGCGCGACCAATGCCAGAATCACCGCCGGTGATGATAGCCTTCTTGTCTTTGAGTTTCCCAGCTGCCTGGTAAAGTTTCTCGCCGCCGTCGGCTGTAGGGATCTTGTCGAACTTGGGTGTTGGGTGAGGCATGTCGCCTTCCTTGCCTGGAAAGCTCTGGCCGGTCACGGGGACCTCATGGCCTTGCAGGTCGTGTTAGAATCGCCAAGGTAGCTATTAGGGTGAGATGGTGTATGGCGTACCAGGCTCAAATTGCTCGGACATTTTGAACGGGTTATGCTTGCTTAGGATGCTTGAAAGTTCCTGTTCCTCTGAGGATACGTGCGAGAAAGTCAATATCTCAAGTTCTTCAACGCCTGTAGTCTTATGTTTTCATCGGTTCCAATGAATATAGTTGTGGTGTTTCGTCATAGGTGCCTCACCAGAAGACTTAGGCGGGTGTAGCGGGTCCAGGTAACATGGTCGTCATTGACCGGTAATGCCCTACTTCTCCAACCAGGTCAACCACAAGGAGAGGTTGAGACACCGTTGATTCAAAGTGATGTTAATCGTGCAGTGCTTGCTATGAGCCGCCAAGTATGCAAAGGATACATATTCGCAACAATGCGTAGAACCACTTATCACCTGCTGGCCCAAATGACCCCGCAAGCTCTGAGCCCGAACTCGGTGGCCACTAATTGTCTAGTTTCCATCATCACAATGATTCGTCTTATTGACAGCCTGCTTGTCGACACGTGCGGCGGGATAACCACGCATTGTGGCGAGAAACAACGTGGTGCGAGACGGGACGCGGTTGCGGGACGCGGTTGGTCAAGGTGGAAGTTGAGCTAACAGCGACGAGCTTCTCTATCATCGATTACCACTTACATATAGATACCTAGCCTTGAGTGGCAGAAAACTGCCCTTCCAGTCCCATGAAGGTTTCGGTAGCAGTGAATTGCATGCGCGAAACACCTCTACAGGATCGTTTGGTCCTCTCTGACGTCACGTCGAAGCCACGTGCGTGCTACATCAAGTGCTTGTTTTCGCCGAACATTATGTCAACCCCAAGCTTAGCCGATAATGCAGTCATGACTCCCCGAAATGAGGCAGTAGAATTTGGACCCCGAAAAGTCCCCTGACAGAGCACATTTTGGTATGCGGGAAAGTGTAGAATGGATTTTCCGAAGGGGGGACGGGGGACATCACGAAAATACATCATAAGAGAAAGTACCTTTAGAGGAAACAAGACAGCTCCGACCACGATTGACCAGAGTGCTGTAAACGGCCGGGCATATGTCCTAGAAAGACAAAGCTTGCGAGGGACGGGGGGGCTCCGATGCACGATGAGCCACTGACAGATTGGAAAAATGGGACAGAAAAAGAAATATACAGGGTCCAGCAACCAGGTCGAGATGGATGAATAGGAGGGCCGGATCGATATAGCCGCAGGATCGGAGTACTCATGCCTACCTACTAGGTAGCGGGCACCTCGTGAGGACGCAGAGTATGCTGCATTAGAGAAGAAAGCGGCCAAGTGAGGAGGCTTCATGGTTCGGCCAGTCCACATGGTCCAGTTAGATCAAGCAAGGCACCTGCTGGGGAAGGACGCACCGCAAGGTACCTACCTTACCTCGGCAGGTGAGTAGGTACCTAGGTGGGAAACGTGCAGCGAATACAAGGCACAGCCAGTCGAGGGCAGGCAATGCAAGAGCTAAGCTTGGACCGCTTTGTGATGGCTCACAGGGGAGGCAAAGACCATATACCTGCCAGGCAGGACGTGGCAGGTTTGACAGGTTCAAGGCCATATCGCACCGACAGTCATTGCCCCGATTTGCCGGCCCGGGTTGATGGGGCCTTCCGCGAATCGGGAGCAGGGTGGGTTCGGGGGAGGCAAGAGGCTCGAGGTAGGAAGAGGGAGGTTTGGCTGTCGTCGATTGGCGAAACAACCCCTGCTGGCGGCACTGCTTGTATCCAGACACCACGTTGCTTCCTTTTTCTCCAGCTCCTCCAAACTCCTGGTGTGCAGTCCCTCATCTCCCCCGATGATCATGAAGACTGAGAGGCGCCGCGAGTTCCAGGCCATGTCCATACCAAGAACCCCGCCATGAGCCTTTGTATCTCTACAGCCACCCGACGTCGTCCGTCCCGTCCGACCCACCCCACGTCGGTAAGATCTGGCGACATCTTGTCACGTCTCGACATCGCCGCGCCACAGCGCCAACAATACCACCCACACTTCCAGGCCACGGCACTTCAGAGATCGAGAACAGCTTGTGACGCCTAGCTTGTAGCATTGGCCAGTATTGGCTATTGGACGGCCTCGCCCTCGGACTCGTCTGATCTATCATCGGTTTGAGCACCGCGAAGACCGGTCTCAGAGCAACCAGAACTCTCTGTCGGCATGGGAACAAGATTACCCACCTTCAACGGCAGGAGTCGCAAACATGAGGTTTTTCCCATCAAGGTTTCTGTCAGAGGATCGAAGCAGCAGCGGGTGCGCCCACTTGGTCACTATGGGACGATGTTCAGGGTTACCGCCACGGAACAGGGATCTGGCGCAAAGGCGCTCGCAATCGTGGGCATCGCCATACTGCCAGAAGCCAGCTCCTGTGCTCCCCTCATCCGTAAGGCTTCGGCAAGGGGAGGCCAGAGGAGCTTGAGCAGCTTCATTTGTTCTTGCCTACATCATCAGCGCCGCTCTGTACCCCCACATACTCTTACGACGCGAAACATGGCCACCGTACATACTGTCTACACGATGCGACACACCATAAAACTGAAATCGATATGTGATGACTTTCGCAGCTCTCCCCCTCTCTACATCTCCACTTATGCGCTGCCGGATCGAAGCCGTGCTCCCCTGCCTGGTCGAGATCTTGAGATCAGCCATGATGCTGGGTCCGTGCATCATAGATGTCCTCCGCCCCTTCTCCGCCCTTCTCGCTTCACACGATACAGCCTCCATGGGTGAGATGCAGGCGACGACCGTTGGTGACGATGGGGGTGGAACGCTTGCGCCCCTCCTGCTTCCCCGTCTTCCCTTCCCGCACACCATGGCCTCGATGGTATGACAAGTCAGATGCGCTAGGACATAGATGTGTGACGACCCTTGATCCCGTGGCTGACTTCATCATCCCGGCACGCGACGTTATTCCCGCACGGTTCACTCCATTCACTGGCATCTTGCTTCTCCTGGCTTTGCCCGCAAAATTTGACCCCGGTACTCTCTTCACGCAAGCTGGTGGACGCTACTCAGTGACAAATCTTCGCCATATCTCCCTGCCGTAACAGATGACGACTGGTTCTGGTCTGATGTCTGCCACATAGGTGCGTGCTCTGGGCGAGAAACTACGTATGAATCCTTCCATCCCCTGCGTTCGTCCCCTGGTTAGACGTGTTTCCCGACACTCGTCCGCACTCTCAAACCTATAAATGCTCCATGTCCTCTTAGGTTACGAGTACGCACACGCCTCGGTCACAGCCAACGCTGTTGGGGGTTATCAGACGCCATAGTACACCCACGTTGCCCACCATGGAAGACTACTCAAACATCAAGTCAAGGGGAGTACAGATGTTCTACATCCAGCTCGTATTCCTGATAGTTGCAGGCCTCTTCGTCCTGCTCAGGGTCTACGTCAGGGCTGTGTTGGTCAAGAAAGTAACTCTGGATGACTGGCTTATTTTCCTTGCTATGGTCAGACTTCTTAGTTCTCCCATTGTGGCATGAGCTAACTCAGTCAGCTCATATATCTTGTGTATGGTGCTGTTGCTCTCGATGGCATTCGAAACGGCGCCACTGGAAAGTCCCTCGCCGAGCTCGAGATAGACGATGCGGCTGTCTCACTACGGGCTTGGTATATCTGCGAAGTTCTCTATGCTCCCACGACCTTGGCCATTCGCGCGTCAGTCTGTGTCTTGCTCCTCCGTCTCGCCTCGAACAAGATTCACCGTTGGATCATATGGATCAATCTTGCCGTCGTTAGCGTCGTCTCCATCGCCTTCTTCTTCCTACTGGTCTTCCAGTGTAGCCCCGTACATTTCTTCTGGCGCCAGCTATATGGAATTCAGGGCACCTGCATCGATCATAATATCGTGCCATACGCAACCATTGCTCACAGTGTCATCTCGGCTTTGTCTGACTGGTGCCTGGGACTGCTACCTATTGCGTTGCTTTGGAACGTAGATATCAACAGAAGAACGAAGGTCATCATTGCGATTCTCTTGAGCATGGGCATGGTGTAAGTCTTTGTCGCTTGCTTTGACGCCGGGTGCTAACAAGACGAAGTGCTGGAATCGCCCTCATTGTCCGCATTCCTTTCGTACGCCACTTGGACATTTCCATGGAGTTTCTATATGCGACAATGTAAGTCCCTTGATCAAGCTCCCGACATCACTACGTACTGAGAAACAACATCAGTGACGTAGCCATTTGGTCCATCATGGAACCTGCCCTTGGCATCATCGCAGCTTGTACAGCTACCTTCCGTCCTCTTTTCAAGAATTGGGGTTTTGGATGGACAAGTAAGCGAGACCCTCGCGACGACAATATCCACAGCCCTGACCAGAAGAGCACGGAGCTCTCGTCGACCACTCACACGGTATCCAAGCACCTGAGCCAGCTTGGACCCAGCGGCGAGTCACAGATGGAGCTCAATGTTGTCTCAATACCCAGCTCGCCGCGGGATATCGAGAAAGGGCAAATCCGTGTTAGGTCTCCATCACCGACATACCGAGCGTACAGTCCTGATGGGCCGAGGGACAGTGGAGAGGGGCATCCTGATATGCCGGCACCACCGCCAGCGCGGCGGTAGCTTGGCCCCGCCAGTCATTCAGAGCAAGCGTGACGATATTTGGAGGCGTTCCAGTGAACGTTCCGGTATGAAATTCATGATGAGAGCAGAGATAGACTTAGAGGGAATGCGAATCATGACTTGTTAATGACTCCTCTGCTGAAGTTACTAGAGATGGTCTCCAGCGAGTAGGAGCTGCAAAAAGTAATACTACTGCCACCTGACGATCTATGTAGCACTTACAGAAAAGGCCGCACCGCCCCCGAACCTTGCCAGATTCAAGGGCACATCGAGTGCTGCATCAAACATAATCTAAATCGATGTCCGTCCACATCATGGCACATCGCGAGGCGGCTAGCATCACGCTTGATACTTGACTCGAGAAAAGAAAGAAAGCAGAACAATAGGTAGATACCCAACTCGATTGTACGATTATTCTCGAACATGTTAGTGGTCGCCGCGTTTAACCAGATAACACAGGAGCTTGGTGAATCCCTACGCTAATTTCAACCCGGCTCCGGACTAGGAAGCCAGCATATCCTACACATCTTTTCAGCCAAGACTGGTTACTATTGAATGAGGCGACTTGTGTTCAAGCATCTAATGCTTAGCTGCTAGATGCTTAGCTGCTTCAACTCGCAGATGACCGTGCAAGTGGCGGGCTGAGGTATCGGACGTGGACAAAACGGCCCGGAGTGTGAACGGAGACTTCGAAAGCCAGAATACAGGCTTCAAAACTGCCTGGAACTACTGCTGAGCAGACTGATATGATGCTGCCAAGCCTGGACTTCAATGTACCGTACGCCATGAGCCGACCCTATGCCTCCCCAACAAGCCATGTATGTCACGATGAAGATATGCCAGGTAGGTCACACATCGAGAGCATAGAGCGCGCATCAGCAGCAGAAGCGTCATCACCATCATCACAAAAGAACGTTGCCCGGCATTGTTCAACTTCGGCAACCACTGACTGCATCAAGACCGCCGTCTCGTCGTATTGGTACACAAGGGGACAGCTCCCAGGCCACCTCTAGCCGTCGCTGTGCAGCCGTCAGCGCCCAGGCCGGTGTCGACGCCCTCTTCAAGATGCCTACAAAGCTCCGGAAAAAAAATACAAAGCAACATGCCAGAAAACGCCAGGAGAGAAATATGTGTGACGTCTCCTCTATTGTCTGCTCGACCGTCCTCCCATCCATCTCAATGATCAAATCCCCCCACCAGCCAGCCTTGGTATCGTATCGCAGGTCGCATTCGAATCGCCGCCGCCGCCGTCTCCTCACAGCGCAATCGCCCCCCTGCGGCTCTCTCGCATGTGCAGAACGCCCTGCATGCCGCAGAAGACTAGGAAGCCCTGCGTCGACACATTAGCACTAGTCATAAACTGAGACCTTTCAGGTCAGAGAGGAGAAGCGAGGAGAACTTACCGCGTAGATGATCACAGCAACGAAGATGGTGCTCGCGACAACGGGGCCGTTCTTGGGGTCCTCAATACCGCCGACCAGCTCGTGGTTGTTCGCCCTGAAGAGCAGACCCAAGACGCCGAGAATGAGGATCGCGAATACGGAGATCACCGTGCTGCAGTGAGCACACGCACGTTAGCCTGCTGTTGATGTTGCCGCCGGGCTTGTCGACATGTCTGGAGCTACAGATCGCGAGGACGAGAGGGATACATACCACGACCACGCCTGCATAGCACTCACGACAGGCTTCATGATTGCGAAGTCTGGTTTGTCTGGGGCCTGCGAATTGGTTTCGGTTTCTGGATGCTGTTGCAATGCCGGTCAATCGCGGATTTCAGGCTGTTGATGTAGAGCTAGCTGCCTGGAGGGTACGGGTGTGTCGTCAGTGGAGGTTCGCATGGGTGAGGCTGGAGCTAGGAAACAGGCTGTACTGTGGCTTAATCTGCACCGCCACAGACAGCAATTGCATGTCACGTGATGGTCTCAATCTTCTCGAGGAAAGCCCACATCACTACTCCGCAAAGTTCAAGTCAAACAAGCAAGAGACGCAACACTTGTAATAGTGTATTCATAATGATTCTACGTAAGCGTACTTTTTCCAGTCCATGCGCCCGCAGTCATCTAGCCCCCGGCTTCTTGGCAAAACAGTTGGGAGCTGGCCCCTTAAATCACATATCAAACACTGAGTAGAGCAATGAGCCCAACCATCGTGGAGATTAGGATTGCAGAGACACACGCTTTGTTGCCCAGGTTTTGATCGGCCTTGCTTTCTTTGCACTCCTCTGAATCGTTGTTGCATGCCCTGCACCACTCCTTTCGGCTCACGATCGCGGTCGGCTTGTATTCAGCTGAGAACTTCTTGTAGCGCAAGCCTTTGCCATTGGGCCCGAGAAAATGTTCCTTGAAGCCATCTAGCTTCGAATGAGTGTAGAAATGAACGAAGACGTCTTCGTGATTTCCGACAGCGGGGTCCTCAGCCTCCTAGATGAGTTCGAAAACCACAGAGGTGGCACGCGTGATGATCTTCTCAGCCTCTGGAGAAGAAGTGTCGAGGCGAGCGAGATGGAAAAACGACGGAATGGCATTGAATGGTCCAATCGATATTGTGAGCTGCGGCTTCTCGTAATCGTCCTTGATGACACCATCAAAGGCCTCGATGACTTGGCCCGCAAGCACTCTGCCAGCAACTGAACAGGCCTCCTTGACACCTTTGCCTTTTGGGGTGCACTCGGCCCAACTGACTCCCTTCTCGGGCCCTGCTTCGTGCGTCAATCCATCTGACTCTTTTGAATGTTTAACCCTCGTGGGGTTGACACTATGATGGACAACGACGTCTGCCAGAATGTTCTTCACTGAAAACTCTTCAAGGTCTCTGTAAGGAGAAGTGGGAGGGACTCGTCGTGTGGTGCAGAAGGTTTGGCTCTCGCGGTGGCTATCGGGAATCAGACCATGGGCGAGGCCGATGCAAGCGTGCCGGACAGCATGAATGTTCTTGTCGGGGAGGATAACCGTGGCTTGTCCCTTGACTATTTCATCAACCTCCCAGTTGCTGAGCCAGGTGGCTTCACTGCCAAAGTACCTGCTGGCGAATACTCGGCCAGAGTGTGAGCTGCTTGTGTTTTCGTACCACTCCTCGGGCATTTGGAAATCATGTTTGGTGTCACATTCTTCCTCTTGACGATGGTAGATGACAACACTGCGGGTAAAATTTGCAGCGTGGATGAGCGGCAACGTGACCAGCGCGAGGGCAACGTTCGTCAGCATATTTGCAGCTGAGAAGTGGACAATGTGGCCGTGAGATGGGACGTGAGTAAGAGGGGCAGAGATGAGGGTCGTGTTGAGTGAAAAGTAATCGGTCACATAAGATGTGCCAGATGAACCTGGGATTTCTGGGCCGATACTGAACCAGCTTTGCGGGAACACGGAGAACGTGGCAGTTGTATGGTTGATGACCGTTATCTTTCCGGGACGGTAGCGAGAAGAAGGGAGGTGCAGTGGCTATTTATGGTGACTATAAGAGAATGTGACGGCTGGACGACAACGAGTGGTAAACTAAAGTCGGTTTGAGGAGCTTGCTAGTAATGGGAGACAAGACGATGAAGATGGGAGATGTGGAAGAAGAGATGTAGAAGAAGAGAGGTGGAAGAAGAAGAGGGCAAACACCAAAAGTTTGCTCAAGGGGGGTAGGCGATCTTCGGCACATCATGCCAGGGAAGCAACGCTTTGTGTGGCACTTGAAAAGAACTAGCCGGGGCCTCCAGCGAAGGGAAGGAGGATGGGAGGCCTTATATCTCTGACCCGAAGTGAGAAAGAGGGAGTGGCCTTGTCGGTACCTTCCACCTCGGTCGGGGTCCGGGGAGCAAATTCGTCTGGTCACACGGCAAGCTTGCATCAGCCTATTAGGGCCATATTCAGCGAAATGCCGTAACCAAAGGCGACCACTGTGCCGATAAAAGTCTATACCTACGCAGTACTCTGCTCAAAGCTTGGCCTCCCCCTTACGCCCACTCTTGACATTCTTGGAGAAAGAACCTGACAGGATGAAGTCAGGGTACTTCACATGGTCGTCGAGGCCGACTGCCGTGCTTCCAGACCGCCTCCATGCACCACCGTCGACGGGGATGACCTGACCATTGACGAGACTTCCTGCGTCACTGAACAAGTAGACGGTCGAATCAGCAATGTCCCTGACTAGACCCCATCTACCGAGGGGAATGGCAGCCTCCGCAGCCTTCATGTCGACTGAGCTGCTCGACAGTCGCTGCATCCCTTCCGTATCTTTGATCGGGCCAGGAGCCACCACGTTGCTTGTGATGCCGTAGGGACCGTATTCAAGCGCCACCGAGGCCATGAGCGAATCGACAGCAGCTTTCGCCGCAGACACGTGGGCCTGGAGAGGCATGCCGGTGTAGTGGAACGTCGCCGACACGAACATGATCCTTCCGCCGGTCAAGCCATTCGTGCTCGGATTGGGATTCCTCTTGGCTGACTCGACCAGATACGGCACGGTGGCCTTGATCGTGTTGAAGGTGCCCAGGACATCAATATCCATGACTGCTTTGAAAGCGTTGGAGCTCATGCCAGAGATGGGAGCAACGAAGTTTCCCGCGGCTCCAGCACTAGGTCGCGATGAATCAGCATCGTGACCCGGGCAAACACGTCCGAGGAAACTTACATGACGAAATCAATGGCACCCAGTTCTTTGACACAGCGATCGGCTGCATCTTGCAAGCTCTTGGGCTGCATGGGCTTCGTAAGCAAAACGTCCTCACATGAACTGCACAGCGATTGAGGGCACGTACGTTCCTGACATCGCATGCCCCAATACCAATGACCTTTGCACCTGAGCGGGCAGTCGCGATGTCCTTGGCGACAGTCTCCGTCTTCTCCACGTTCCTGCCGATGATGCAGGCGTTCGCGCCCAGCCGGACAAGAGCTCTCGTCTGAGCACTGCAAATGGTGCCTGCTCCGCCAGTGACAAACACAACGCGATCCTCTGAGAAGGTGTCAGCTGGGCAAGCTCATGCATGTCGTGAGCGGTCACAAGAGAGGGGGCTCACTGAAGATGCCGTCCTTCCAGACGGAGCTCACGTATTCAGACTCAGGAATAGGCATTTTGGGAAGGGCGACTGTATGCAAGACAAGGAAGGATAGAAGCGATGAACAGTTTGTCAGATCCGCGATCTTGATGTATGCTACGTAGAGGAAGTGGAAATGATGAAGTGTACAACGACCGTACTCCGAGGATAGGAATCAAGCTCGACTAATCAGTGTCACCCGGGTCTTGCTGAGAGTTTGCCAAGGATCGAACCTCGGCAAGTCATCACCACCATCGTGAGCTTGGACTAAGAGTGGGCCCAAAGTCTGGGGAACTTACTTGTACTCGCCTAATGTGTGAGGCAGCGAGGGCATCAGCTGGGTTATTGATTTGATTAGGTAAGGTAGTCGGCTTGCATCAGTCTACGGTTGGCCTGTGAATCCTTCCCCACATGACCCCAATGCTACTGGAGCTTGGAGGCGTCTGCCTCCACAGCGCTCCGTTTCCAGCGACAGGCGCTATCCTCCGGCGGCCACCAGCGCCTGCCCAACAGCATTCGACCAGTGACCAGCCCCTCATTACCACCTGCCACGCCGCACCACGACCTTAGTTGTCAGTCATCAGGCACCCCCCACCCCCCGGACTCCAACCACCCGTAGGGAGGTACCCCAGCTCTTCGTACGTCGAACGACAGGCGGTCATCAGCTCTGTCCCATTCCCTCCCACTTCCGCCCTTCAACCTCCATCGGTCCCCGACTCCTTCAGCATCAACTAACCACCTGAGCCATGGCTTCCAGAGGAGTTTCGGCCCTGAAGTTCGTGGGCACTGTCTCACTAGGTCTCCTGACGGTATGTCTTGCTTTTTCTCGCCCTGCACTCTGTTCACGCCGGGTTCCTTGAGCGGCCGGGTGGGTAGTGACGCCACCACCGCCTGTTGGACTCCCCGCACCGCACCGCTCTCTCGTCCGCGACTCGGGAGGACATCTCCCTGTCGCAGTGAACGACCACTAACGAGAACACTCTCTAGGGCCTCTCCTACTCTCTCTCCGCCGTCACGGTGCCCTCGATTCTCGCCCTCCCCTCCGCTTCTGACGCCGTCCGCGCCTTCGAGAACCTCACCTCTTCCTCGACCCTCCAGCTTCGCGCTTTGACCGGCCTTTCGACCGCCTCCTTCCTCCTCGCCTTCTTCCTCTCCCCACGCGCCTTCCGCCACCCCTACCTTGTCTACGCCTCCGCCTTCGCCCTGACTTCCAGCCTCGCCGAGCAGATTGCCTCACGCTCTCTCGCCGCCGACTCGTCCTCCCACGAGGCCGCCCATGCCAACCTCGCCGCCCGTCGCGAGAGGCGCGCCGCCCGCAACGCCGCCCGGACGGCACGCATGGAGGCCAGCTATGAGGTCGTCGGCGACTCGCACAGCGACGGCACCGGCAGTGTCAGCGGCGCAGAGGACCTCGATGCCGAGGAGGAGGCGCTCAACGGGGAGCAGGTGCGCGGCGAGGTCGAGGCGTTTGGAAAGACGCAGCTGGTGCAGGCCGGTGTCGCATCTGTCGGCTTCCTG
This sequence comes from Verticillium alfalfae VaMs.102, assembly GCF_000150825.1. NCBI lineage: Eukaryota > Fungi > Ascomycota > Sordariomycetes > Glomerellales > Plectosphaerellaceae > Verticillium > Verticillium alfalfae. Next base: position 681,387 of record NW_003315032.1, read on the forward strand.
ATGGCCGTCGTGGGTATCTGGGGCGAGGGCACCATTTACGTGTTTTAGAGAGTCGGACCTGGGTGCATGCTGATTCAGTCCATCAGTTTTCTCGCTTCTGGTGTTGGGTGTCGAGGATTGGCTTTTCGAAGTATGGATACACGAAGTCATCGCTGGTTTTTAAAAATGCCGTTTTCTCTCTGAGCTGCCACCTTCATGGACATAGGTTTAGGTCTGGCCGAATTAGACCAAGTATAAAGCTGAGGGTCGCAGTCCTGTGGAAATCGTGTGTGAAGTACCGTCTGCGTGCTGTGATGCCATGTCCCTTTTTGCTCTAGAGTTACTTCTACCTATGCTACTATTCTGTTTATGCGGAGGACTACCCATTCGTCTCGTCATTTTTGCATCAGATATTTCCAGTGCAATGCTGTGCATGCATGCCAGGCTCAACCCTTGAGCCTCTCCGTCCCAGCCATGTCGTCCTGCGCATCCTTGATCAAGAAGCTGCGGCCGAGGTCAGCACCACCCAGAACGACGTCGCGGCGCGTCAGACTACGAGACAGAAAGAAGGAAGGGGGTGACGTACTTGTACCACAGCACCGTCGGCGCAATGGTGCCGAGATGCCACAGGCTGTGGGCGTCGAGGGCGCCCCAGACGGGGGCAAAGTCGAAGAGCTCGAGGCTCATGACGGTGATGACGCTCGCGACGACGAGACCGGGCCAGACGGCCCAGGCGCGCTTCGTCTCGCGGTACTTGCTGTAGCTGTACCAGACCCAGAGGGCGTTCTGGACCATGCCGACGGCGACGTTGGCGGCCATGTTGTAGGTGTAGTCCCAGGCGACGCCCTTGAGGTAGCGACGTGGGCGGCGTAGAGGAGGGCGCAGAGCAGGGACCAGGCGCGCAGGACGCTGCGGCCGGCGGGGCGTGGCGCGGTAGAGGCGGAAGATGCGCACGACGGTGTAGTAGAGGCCGTAGAGGACGGAGGCGCCGGCGGCGAAGTAGTCGAGCTGCTCGGTGGCCGTCGAGTCGCGCGTGTGGAAGACGGCGGAGAAGACCCACGAGACGATGCCGACCTGGGCGAGCAGGACGTAAAAGGGGTGCAGCGGGTAGGCGGTCGGGATGGCGGCGCGGAGCTTGCGGAGGCCGTTCCGGTGCGCCACGAGGTTGCCGAGGGAGAAGAGGACCGAGGCCGGCTCCTGCATGCCGAGGAGGCGTTGGAAGGGCCACTTGCCGTGGAACTGGACGATGGGCAGCGCGCGGTCGACGCGGCGGTTTGTGATGATGTGTTGGCAGGTGTAGTCGCATTCGGAGGAACATGTCCAGAAGAGGAGGCGGCGGTGGAGAGCTGTCAGGGACGAGAAGGTCAGCGTGCTGTCGTGGCGGATGACAGACAGGGGAGGAAGAGGTCCGTTCCTTGTCTGTCGGGGGGGGGGGGTTAGCGGGAAATGCATACGAATCGGTGTCGGATTGGAATTCAGGCAGTTCTCCTGCTTGCAAACCTGCGATCAATGAGCTGGTGTCCCTCAGGGTTGCGGGGAGGGCATCACACGAACCTCGACACACTCACGAAAGTCTGGGAGGCGGTCTCCCACAGAAGCGTCAACAACGACGGCAAAAAGGAGAAGCAGGGCGATGCTGCATAGCAGTGGCGAGAGCCATGCTCTCGCACTCGATCGGATCATGGCTGCAGCATGGACGAAAGGCAAAGGTAGAATGGAAGCAAAGTCGCCTGTTCCGAGCGTCTGGTGAATGCAAGAAGCCGACAGCGTGTGCTCACTTCCTCCCCCCCTTGCCCCCCTCCCCCTGCCAAGCTGTTGCTCGTCACTGGCTGGCGGGTCAGGGCTGATTGGCTGCGTCTCGGAGCTGCACTGACCCCCGTCCCCCTCCCCTCCCTCCTCCCCAGATCTCGGGGGTGTGCGCTGGAGCGGCCCGCACGTGAGACCCTGATCGTGCAATCGGGCGTCTTCGGGCGTCGGAAATGAACAGCGATGAAATGACTAGCTTCATTCCTCCGTTGCAGTCCCGCTCGAGGCTTCGTGTACCCCCTGGTGCGGATAGGTTGTGTGACTGGACTTCTGGAAGGGTCAAGACGCCCATTACGGAAAGCATGTGTCGAGCTTAGTAATCAGATCTGTGTCTGCCGGCCGAGGGTGGGGCAATGCCCCTCCGTACCCCGGGCTTCTTTGAACAATATTCGGAGGGGCATCACTTGGGATCAGATTGACATTCTCAGCGTCTGTGTTCCATTCATCATCGAAAATCGAAATCGGTCATCCCTCCAACCCAGATACCACCTCAAGACCCTGCAGTCAAGTTGACGACCAAGCCGTCACCATGTTCACAGGCATCGTGGAAGACCTCGGCAGTAAGCCCCTCCCTCATATGACTCCCTCATATGACTCTCCACCTCTGTGGCGGACACACGCACTCACACTGCATAATCGCAGCCGTCACCCGAGCTCAACGCGCAAGACGCCACCGGCGGTACCTCCCTGACCATCACGTTGGCCCCCGACTCCCAACTCCTTTCCGATGCCCACCTTGGCGACTCGATCGCCGTCAACGGCGTCTGCCTGACCGTCACCTCCTTCACGCCGACGGCCTTCACCATTGGCGTCGCCCCCGAGACGCTGCGCATCACCAACCTCGGTGCCCTGACGACGGGCTCGCGTGTCAACCTCGAGCGCGCCGTCCGCGCCGACACGCGAATGGGCGGCCACTTTGTCCAGGGCCACGTCGACACGACGGCCACCATCGCCGCCGTCACCCCCGACGGCAACGCCCTGACCTTCCGTTTCGCCCCCGCCGACCCCGCCCTGCTGCGCTACGTCGTCTACAAGGGCTTCATCGCCATTGACGGCGCCAGCCTCACCGTCACGCGCGTCAACGACGACGAGGGCTGGTGGGAGGTCATGCTCATCAGCTACACCCAGGAAAAGGTCGTCACCGCTGCCAAGAAGCCCGGCGAGACGGTCAATGTCGAGGTCGACATGATGGCCAAGTATGCCGAGAAGAGCCTCGCGGCCTACTTTGGCAAGGCGGGGGCCGCCGCCGCGGGGACGACCATCAAGGACATTGCGGCGCAGAACCAGTGAGTGGGTGCGTCAGCGAGCAGTAGCAAAAAGAATTTAAAAAAAAATTGCATCAATGACATAAAATTCGCTTCGAAGCGTGAGACTATCCTAACGCCCTGTGTGCGCGCCGTGCTACAAAGACAATGAGCCTGTTGTGGGGGACGATCCCGGCACGACTCCTCAGACATGCATCTGTCACGCATCGGTCATGCGTCCCCCCATACCTCGGCAATCCGCTGGCTGACGGCCTTGGCAATCTTCTTCCTTCCCACCATATGGGCCAAGCCGTTTGACACCATTTCGCGCTTCCTCTTGAGACCCTGTTCGCCGGTCCCACACGCCGCAAATGCCTTGACAAAATCGTGCGGTGTTTTCCACCGCTTCTGTATCTCGAGAGCCTTTTCGCCAGTGACACCCCTCGTCGTCATGAGCATCTTCAGATAGACGTCCCTCAGCGTCATCATGTCCGACTTGGAGGCCAGAGATGCAAATGCTGGGTAGCTGATGTAGTAGCCCCTCTCCGGCTCCTTCTCTCGGAGGTGCGCCAGCAGGGGAAGGTAGTTCTGCGCCGTGAGCACCTTGGTCGGTATCACCAACAGCGGCTTGCTCTCGTACAGCTTCTTCAGCAGGACCGTCATCCTGGCAAGGTACCGGATCGTGTCGTCCACCTTCTGCGTCTTTTTGAGAAAGTAGCCGTTCACCACCTGCGTCGACGCCACCGCCGACTGCACCGACTCCTCGTACTTGGAGAAGTGGTTCGAGTCCATGGCGATCTCCTCGACAATGTAAATGACGTTCTGAACTCCGGACTTGCGGAGGCGGAACTTTTGCTCGTGGAACCGACCATCTTTGATACTGCTGACAAGGTCGTCGAGACGTTTGCGCTCGACGATCCAGTCGAGAACAACCTCGTCGCCTTCGGCACCGTGGGCAGTCAGGGCTGTAGCGTCGTGGGTTTTGGCGATCCACTGCGCGTCGCCGACGTCGAGGGAACGCATGATGGGCTTGACGCCCTTTTTGATGAGCTCCTCTTGCAGATAGTCTCGGTCTTTTGTGGCGCGGATTTCGCGGACGTCGAGGAGGAGGTGAACCGTGAAGGATCCGGGGGCGAGCTCGATAGGGGTAAAATGGGGGAGGCTATCACCAGCGGAGACGGACCCGTTACCCACGACGCCCTCGTAAGAAGCTTGAGGGGCGGTTTCCGCGGACCTGCCTGCTTCGGTGCGCGGCAGTGCTCCCGTGGACTCTGCTGTGTTGATCGGTGCTGGTGCCCCGCCACTTTCATGTGCCGCCTGGGGCGCGTCGGCGGCGCTGGCGGCCCCAGATGGTCCCCCGCCGCCCGTTGTGGTCTGCTGGATCCGCCGCGCAACCTCCCAGCCTTCATCCGTCAAGGCGTACCTTCGCAGCGGCCGGCCTCTCTCATAGACAAACTCCTTATCCAGCAGCGTCTTCATTGAGTTCCACGCCGTGTAGAACTTGGTGGGATCGCTCGGTGCCGTGAAAGACGAGTCGCTGTGCTCCTGCGCCTTGTCGACGAGATCGGCCTTGGTCATGCCCGACGTGGCGTCTTCACCGAGAGTGGCGAGGGCCAGGACGAGAGCATACGCGCCGGATCGATAGGCAGGAACGTACGGTTTCGGCTTTCTCGTCTTCTTGGGCGCCGCCGAGCCCTCGCCCTCGCCCTCGCCATCCTGCGTCTCGCCGGCGTTCCTGTTCTTCCGGGGACGCTCAGGCATCGGCAGGCCGTTCTGCTCGCAGTGTTTCTTCATGCGATCCGTCAGCCGCGACGACATTTTCTCGCCGAAGCCCTTGAGCTGGACCAGCTGCTGGGGGTGTTCGAAGGCCAGGGGACATGCTTTCAGGGACTCGTAGGCGTTTTTGTATGTCGTGACGCCTTTTGAGTTGCGCTCCCTGGCCGTGTCGAGCCATTCCTTGACCCAGTCCAGGAGAAGGGGGTTGGCGTATTGATCATGTTCCCCCATGGTGGTGCGAGTGGTCAATCCTCATGGCAGTGGCCAGGGCTCATGGGATCGGGGTGGCAGTGTGGCAGGGAGAAAGCGTGGGCAAGAAAAGCAGCGGCAAAAAAACAACAAAAAAAACTCCAAACGACGGAATGAGCCAAAGACCGGAGAACTGGAGAGATCAGCTATTCAATAGTGGCCAGACGCTCCCAAGATGGCAGGGAAGGCATCGCCAATGGTGACGCGACGAGGTTGTGGCGGGTGGGGACGCAAGTGCGAGCTGGGCGCGCGAACTCACGTGATCCCCAAGGACGGGTCGGTTTCTATTCTCAGCGCAACGTTGCGTCGTATTTGCGTCACCGACTGACTTGCATCAGCCCGGCAGACACGATAAAAAGGTCTTGCTGCCACCCCACGCTAGCCTTGAAGCGGTCAAGCAGCAGGAAGCAGGGGCCACCACACGAGCTGGCCATGGCGGGGTCTCACCTGTAGCTGGTCCTGCTGGTCCACCCAAGAGGGGGCCACCCCGGGCGAGTTTGCTCAGGCACCGCAGCCCAGTGCAGGCCTTCAGGGCATCCCGCCCAGCCCCTCCCTGCCCCTCCAACCCCTACCTACCTATCCTCCGCCGACGTGCGTCTTGTCTTGGTGCTGGGCTTGACCGTCTCTCAGACAACTTTCTCAGCTTGTCTCAACAACCACCAACTTCAACTCGACGATCAATTTCTATCATCTCTTTTTCTCCCTTCCCAATTCCTGACAGCCTCTCTACCCGCGATCGATTTCACACCCTCCCAGCCATGGACGCAAAGTTCCTCGCCGCTTCCCAGAAGCACCCCATCGTCGAGGGCCATACCTTCAAGTATGGCACTGCGGGGTTTCGCATGAACTCTGACCTCCTCGATGGCGTGACCTTCCGTGTCGGTCTGCTCGCCGGCCTTCGCAGCCGCAAGCTTGGTGCCACCATTGGCGTCATGGTCACGGCGAGTCACAACCCGGCCGAGGACAACGGCGTCAAGGTCGTGGACCCCCAGGGTGACATGCTCGAGCAGGACTGGGAGGCCCATGCTACGCAGCTCGTCAACAGCAAGTCACACGAGGCCCTGCTCGAAACATACAAGGAGCTCGCCGCCAAGCTCAAGATCGACCTCTCCGCCACGGGCCGCGTTGTCTTTGGTCGTGACACCCGTCCCTCCGGCCACAAGCTTGCCATTGCGCTGGCCGACTCGCTCGACGCCACCGACGTCGGATACACCGACTACAGATCCTCACGACCCC
>NW_003315032.1:687776-688470 GCF_000150825.1 Verticillium alfalfae VaMs.102
GGATCGGAGATGGGGTGAAAGGTGAAGCGTGTTGTGTCTCAGGAGCATCTGTGTATCCTCCTAGCAGATCCAAAGTGTCGACAGTGTCGCTCTCACTTTCGCTGTCGTGGAAATCGCGAGGGAGAACAAGTCTCGTTGGTTCAAGGTCCATGTCGGGCATGATAGTCAGGGGCGTCTGGGAGCGAGATGATGTTCGACCTGGCACTCTGGCTCTGGCTCTACCTTTGGCTGGCCCTAGGGTCGGGCTTGGGCTTATCTCACGCGGAGGAGGAAGCGAGGAGGTCAGCTGTCCATCGACGAGCGAAAGAGGGAAAGAAGTCCTTCGATGTCGGTGAGTCGGGGCCATTGGGGGCAGGCGTGGTGGACACCTCTGGGCGCGGCAGCAGGGGCGCAGGGTGGGATTGCGAGGATTGCGAACTGCGAATGGACAGAAAAGGCCATATCCCGTCGACCCGCTTCCCCTTGAGGCCAGCGGCCCCAGCCAGTGGACGGCGCGCATGGTCCCCAGCTTACCCCTTCGACGACTGGCAAAGGCCATGGCGGCCTGTTGGTGGCCAATGGTAGGCGCATAGAGCGGCATGTAAGACATGGTACCTTGCGTTAGCGGGGGGCCCTGGCGTCTCTGGTCGTGGCAGGGGTTCGTACCTTGTTGAGGCAGTGATCCTGGTTGCTCCCAGTCAGTGCTCAGCTCAGG
>NW_003315032.1:688888-692175 GCF_000150825.1 Verticillium alfalfae VaMs.102
CGAGCGGCCGCTCCTTTGCGCGCGCCTCCGGCACCGAGAACGCCTGCCGCGTCTACGCCGAGGCTGCATCTCGCTCCGAGGCCGACGAGCTTGCCGCTCGCGTCGCCGAGTACGTCACCCAGTACGGTTCGTAGAGCGTCCGCAGCAAGAGGTGCCTGGGTGGGCAGCAGCAGCAGCAGGCAAACGCCACGCTCAGCCTTGACGACGTGACAGACTTGATCTGGGACAGCCCGCTGCTGCTCTGAGCCACTTGGTTTCTTTTTTTTTGTGTGTGTGAATCAAAAAGTTTTTTTCTTTTAACTCCGAGAAGCATTCATTATCCCACCCCCTTTGAACTATGGAGAGGAGCAAAACGGGCGAGGCAGACCACAGGCAGGGGAGCTAGCCGGATGTTCTTTCCCACTTCTCGTCATGACCCCTTCACGACAAATGTCATTCGTTCCCTTGGTGACACGGAAAAATGAAAACCTTGGATACATGACCGCCTCCAGGGACGAGTATAGACAGAAAGCAACGCAGGTGGTCATCGTGTTTCCGTCTTCTTCTCCTCTCGTCGTGTGGGTGATTCGTGTCATTGCTGAGGGGGTACAGTGTCGTCCCAAATTCATCCGAACCCTCCGAACTACACATGACCGATCCGTGGATGGTCCAGCTGTCATGCTGAGGAGATTTGGAGTGTGAGGGGGGGAGGGGGCCAGGAGCAGTCCGATTGACTAGACAAAGTTCACCCCAGGTCCTCGGGCCACTACTCACAACATACAAATCTCATCACGCCAACTCACCCGATTGAACACAACCTCATTACCAGGCCAGGTGCCGCGAAGGGCACGGCCAGCCAGCTACGTACATGTTCTGCCCTGCCCAGCTAGCCAGCATAGAATATATACAAAGACTCGCCAGGATGATGCAGCGAAAAGAAAACGGGGAGAACAAATTGGCAGAGCCAATCAGCCATGCAAGAAAGCCAAATCCCATCCAAACTCCACCGCCCCAATCTGCACACTACTCCTGAAACACGCCCCCCGTGTCGCACCGCGGTGCGGCAGATATACAAGCTGAGTAGACGTCGGCTTTATGCAGAACGGGAACAGAGTACGTCGTCTAAGCCTCTGAATCCCATAAAAGCAAAACTCCAGAGTGTGTTCCAATGCCGATATATGCGCTTCGCTTTGTAAAATGAAAGACACACGACCGCAACCTGTCGGTTCAGATTGCGGCGCCTCACGCGTTCCCGCTTAGCGTCCTGAACCGGTCCTCGGAACGACTTCACCCTCTCCTCTTTCAAAATGCGCTGGAGCTTTCTCGTCTCCCGGACCGCCGCCTCGCGTTCCTCCTGCAGGTTCAGAACCTCGATCTGATTCCGCTCATCCGCGCATGACATCCTGCATCTCCGTATCGGCCTCTGACAGCGTGCGCTCCAGCTCCGTGACTCTGGAGCGGAGCTTGTCGACCTGGACCTCGTCCTCGATGGACATCTTGGGCAGCGGCGAGCGCGGCGGACGCGAGAACATGGGCGACGCCACAGGACTGAGCATCTTGCGAGGCGATCGGCCGCCGCTACTGGCCGGAGAGGGAAGAGCCCGGCGAAGCTGAATGTTGTGCGCCTCCTTGATCTCCTTGATCTGCTCCTCGTGGCGCGCGACCCGGTCCTCTGACGCGCTCTGCGCCGCAGAGACCTCCTCTTCTAGCATGCGAAGGCGGCCTTGTAAGCTAGCGATGCGCTCGACATTAGCCTGGCGATCGATATCGCCTCGCGCCACCGTATCAGCGAGACGCTGTCGAAGGCTGGCGTTCGCAGCCAATTGTTGTCGGACCTGAGTGGCAAGCTCTTCAACACGACGGGCCGAATCGCGAAGCTCGTCGGCGAGCACACGTTCGCTTTCAATATGCTTGGCCTCGCTCTCATGGAGACTGTCGGCTTGCGTCTTGTTGTCCGACGCCTCCTGGCGAGCCGCATCGCGCTCCATGATGGCGGCCGACAGGGAGTGTTGCAGCTTCTCCAAAGCCAATTGCGTCCTCTCATCGGAAACAATCGCCCCACCTTGTTCTTCCAGCTCCTTGATCCTATTCAAGGCCTCTTGGTATGCAGCCTGAAGGTCTTTGAACGCTGCCTCGAGCGACTCGGACGTCACGGGATAAGCATCCGAGTTGCTACCGCTGCTGGAGCGCGCCATCGAGGGCGGGATCAAGATGTCCTTCTCGTCCAGGAGAGCGCGAAGCGAGGCAATCTCCCCTTCGGCTCGGTCTAGGTCCATCTTAAGACTGACCAGACCCTTCTCCACCTGAAACTTGTCGTTCACGGCATCCTCTGCGCGGCGCCGCAGCACCTTGATCTCGTTTTGCAGATCAGAGACGTCTTTGGCGAAGCCGCCTCGCCTGGGCGAATCCGAGAGAAGACGTTCGCGTTCCGTTTCGAGGACCCTGATCTTTTTCTCATTTTCGCGGTTCTGGAATTCCTGACGGTCAAGAAGATTCTTGAGCGCGCTATGAAGGGCGTCCCTTTGCGCCTCCACGTCCTTCAGCCGTTCTGACAGTGCCTCGCGGGACTCAATACCACCCTTGACAGTATTGGATCGCGTCAAGCCGGTCGGGGCTCTCTGCAGCTTGAACGATCCTGCGGTAACCGAGTTGGACCTAGACAACGCAACGGACGACCGCGTGGAGCGTGTGGGGGGTTCCTCGACAGAAGCCTGCTTGATGGTGCGAAGATTCTGGTTCTCGCTCTTCAAGGCGTGGAGTTCCTGTTGCAACTTGCTCGACTCGTATGTGAGGTTGTCGTACTCGGAGGCCTCAGCCTCAAGACCCTCAACACGCGCCCGGAGCTGGGGTACGACCTCGTCACGAAGGTTGTCGCGCTCATTTGATGCGCTCTGCAGCTCGCCTCGTAGAGCAGCAAGCAGGTCCTCAAAGTTATCTTTGACCTTCTTCTCCTCAGAGAGCCTTCGGCGGAGATCCTCGCACGTGGCTTCGAGTTCCTTCACCCGTCCATTGGCATCAACGTTGTTCATCTGAGCGAGATCGATCTGGGAAGCTCTGTCGGCGAGCTCCTTAATTTGTTGGTCGAGGGCTTTCCTCCTCAGACGTTCTTCTTGCACCTTCGTGGTCAGTTCGAGTCGGATAGACGCCTTCTCTTGCTCCGACCTCCTCTGCACCTTTTCTACTTCTTCTTTATTTTGGTCATATTCACTGAAATTTGGTGGAGCTGACACCCGAGTCGGAGAGTAATCACTTGTCCTTTTGCCCGGGGCCTGCGGGTTGCTGATCTCGGACTGTAACCTGTCCACAAG
>NW_003315032.1:692445-706094 GCF_000150825.1 Verticillium alfalfae VaMs.102
TAGGGATGAGAATTCCGGTGGTAGACGGCGAGGGGTGAGATGGCCCAGCCGAAAAGGCTTCCGAATTTTGTTGACCCGGGGGATTTAGGTAATGGCTTGTTGATTTCGGGCAGTCTGCTCGAGTCGATGGCAGTTGTTGGTGGCGTGGATATGTGACTATTTCTTTCGACCTTGTCCAGGTTGAGGTGTGGTGGTGTTGGTTTTGGTGCGATGATGGACATGGTACGATTATCATTAGAGTAAAGACTGTATGCCGACTCTGACTCGCTGTCTGTGGTGTCCGCCTTGGTCGCGTTTGGTAGCAAAGGTGCGTCGAACGAGTGTGGGTTTTGCGTGACGTTGTTGGTCAGTCTGGCATGTTGCGGCAGGTCGTCTGAAGTTCTCGTTTGAGGGGAAGCCAGGTTGTTGCTGGGAGTGTTTCGCGTCAAAGGGTGTGGCCCGTCGTCGTCCTCTTCAGCACGGTCGGTGTTTGTTGGTGTCCTATTGGAAGAAACAAGTTAGAATTTGTTTGCCAATAGCAACTGGCCCGTGGTCGGACCAATACCAGGCGCACGGCGGAAGACCTACGGCGGCTTCTCGTGCGGTAGAGTAGTGGGCACGGTCGGGAAGGAGTCGAGGATGATAGGAGCTAGCGAATGTTCCAAGGCTGCGGCCGGGTACTCGTAGAGCGTGGGGCTGTCGACAGAGTAGGCTCTCGAGAATCGCGTCTCGGGCTTGGGCAGGTGAATGCTGAGGGTGGCAGCGCCTTCGGAGAAGCGGGTGGCTAGGGGCGAGGCGGTCGAGGAAAGCGGTTTCCTCTTGATGATGTTGATCTTGGGTGTGCCTACGACAGGCGTCGTGTGGGAGCGGGCGTGACCGGGTGAGGGCTGGCGGGAGCTGGCGGCAGAGGGCGGCGCCGTGATGGGCGAGTGCGCAATGTAAGAGGCGTGGGCGTGGGAGGTATGCTTGCCTCGCTGCTGGACGTCTGTGTGGTTGTGGTGGTAGTGGTAGTGGTAGTGCTGCTGCTGGTGCTGGTGGTGGACGGGTACTGGTAGCGGGTGACGGCCGCGCGGGACCAGGGGATCGGGATGGGGTGAAGGTGAAGCGTGTTGTGTCTCAGGAGCATCTGTGTATCCTCCTAGCAGATCCAAAGTGTCGACAGTGTCGCTCTCACTTTCGCTGTCGTGGAAATCGCGAGGGAGAACAAGTCTCGTTGGTTCAAGGTCCATGTCGGGCATGATAGTCAGGGGCGTCTGGGAGCGAGATGATGTTCGACCTGGCACTCTGGCTCTGGCTCTACCTTTGGCTGGCCCTAGGGTCGGGCTTGGGCTTATCTCACGCGGAGGAGGAAGCGAGGAGGTCAGCTGTCCATCGACGAGCGAAAGAGGGAAAGAAGTCCTTCGATGTCGGTGAGTCGGGGCCATTGGGGGCAGGCGTGGTGGACACCTCTGGGCGCGGCAGCAGGGGCGCAGGGTGGGATTGCGAGGATTGCGAACTGCGAATGGACAGAAAAGGCCATATCCCGTCGACCCGCTTCCCCTTGAGGCCAGCGGCCCCAGCCAGTGGACGGCGCGCATGGTCCCCAGCTTACCCCTTCGACGACTGGCAAAGGCCATGGCGGCCTGTTGGTGGCCAATGGTAGGCGCATAGAGCGGCATGTAAGACATGGTACCTTGCGTTAGCGGGGGGGCCTGCCGTCTCTGCTCGTGGCAGGGGTTCGTGCCTTGTTGAGGCAGTGATCCTGGTTGCTCCCAGTCAGTGCTCATGCTCAGGGCTCACGCTCACAGGTGGCTGCCCCCCCCCGCCCCCCTAAGGCCCCCCCTCAAGATGCTCTGCCCTTCCAGTGCTTCTGAGAGGCTGAAGGGGCGGGGAAGCGGCGTTGGCGGCGGCCCTGTCGACCATTTTGGGTCTGCTGTAAATTTCCGTCGTGGCTGGGCCAGATCGTGAATGGGCGCAATGCAAACAACCCCAACTCGTCGTCTGTCCCATGCCCCTTTGTCGTGCGTGTTGCATGGTCGCTTGGCGATGCACAATCAAGCACATCGAGCACGTTTAGCTGGCTGGTTGGCGCCGCCACGGGCGCTGGCGCCGGCGCTTCAACTCAAAGCCCCAGGTACCCACGAAGAAGAGGGGGGTGGGAGGGTGAGCCTTTGAATCTGATACACGTCAAAGCCGGACGAACACCTGTCATGAGCACCCCTTTGACCCTGACATCGTTTCGTTTCACAACGGCAACCAGTCTTGTCGAGGTATCAGTTGTGAAAGGTTTGTTTTTCTCCTTCCTCCCGTTCTCTTCCTCTCTCTTCGGACGAAACACCCATGTCCTCGGCAGGCCAACCTAGCTCACAGTGGTGGCTAGACCGGAACGAAGCGTCACTGCGCCTGCTCTTGGTGAACGGGTCTGGTGGATGGATCTGGCCCGATGAACGCGAGAGAGCGCGTCAAGGGTATGCAGTACATGTACATGGTACGTTCGAGCCGTCAGGAGGTCGGGGACCCTTTCGATGGTGGCAGGGCTCTTTATGGGTCGGCAACGAAGCAGGCCGCCCGCCCCTTTTGACAATGCAATGCTCGCATAGGAATCCCCACAGCCTGCCACTTGCGGCTCTGGTTCCTTGGTCAGGACGGCGATGGCGACTGGGGTGGTCAACGGTCTTGTCGGGAGCATTGTCGGAACTCGGGTCCCCGAAATGTCGTCGTCGTCAGCTCCAAGCAACGGCGGTGTCCATGAAGAACCCGATGGCCAGGGCAGCAGAAGCAGCACTGTCCGTGTAGGTCAGTAGACTAAGAGAAAGGCTACCACGCGACACACGCTGCAGCCTGCCCGTCGGCATGTGTCCCCAACCTGCATTTCTTCAGCAACTGTTGAAGGTATGTGAAATGTTCTGGCGCTTCCTAGTTCGGCACGGCGCTCACGTTCGCTTTGCTTTCTGTGCTGTGGAGGGTTGGAAGCGTCGAGCAGAAAGGGGCAAGACGTGGACCTTGCCCACTTAGGACAAGTGCACCTAGCAAAGTTGGGATCTGGCAAGGCAAGGATCCCGTGCTAGTGGCTTAGAAGACGCCAGTCTCGGTCTGGTTTGATTGGCACAAATCACACCAGTGACCCATGTGGGTCCATCAGGTTGGTCAGCGCCCCTGAACGTACTGATTTGTCGGCAGCCCAGGCCCCAAGTGTCTTACCAAGGCAGGCACCAGGTACCCTCCACTGATTAGGTACCGTACCTAATTAACTTGGTGTTCTGGCCATCCCTCTGATCCAAACCCACACACAGATCATCCATCCTTGTTGCCTGGTGCACGAACGCGTGGGTAAGTGAGAGCAGAGAAGGCATCGAAGCGCCGTCTTTGATTTTATCTCCTCCATGTCATGGCATCTTCCACGCAACGGGCAGGCTTGGTTCCGTCACGGTCGAGACGCTGTCACCGCCACGCGCGCCGACACTCTCCCACCCGTCCAGTCAACTGGCGTCGACAGCGCTACGCCATTCCACCTTCTCATCTCCTGCCACTTGAACTATCGATCTCTAATCAGATGATGATCGACGCAACGGGACGGGAGACAATGGACCCCTTTTGTTTCCCCCTTACTTGCGATCAGCGACATGACGTGCCTCCCATAGTGCCCTGTCTGCCTATCTGGGGAATCTGGCCATATCTGGACAGCATGTGGACCAATACCTCATTACACGCTGCTACGAGACGCGACAAGCGGCCCTCCCTGTCTGCGTTGCCATCGAGACAATGGACAATGTCTCCTCTGTCGGGACATTGTCTTGCCCGGCAGCTCACAGCTCGGACATGGACCAGCACTCCCGACTACCGGTCGCCGCTGATTCTGTTACTTTTGGACGTTGCTCCGGGGATCTCGGTGCCCTGCCCTGATCATCGTGTCTCTATATCGAGATTTGTGGGACGGAACTCCGATTCTCGCCTCCTGGACAATGGTCCGCGTGAATATCATGCACGTTGATGCGAACACAGCCAAGACGGTAGTCGGCGGTTCTGCATCGTCATTGCCACTGTCACCGCCTTTGCATCAACCCTAGATACGAATCTAGGGGCAATGCGCTAACGGGGATTGGCAGGAGAAAATGGACGCTGCGGATGAAGCGAGTGGAATTGGCCAGCATGCCCTCGCTCTCGCTTCCCAGAAGTCGCTCCGTCACATCTCGCACCCACAGTGTCCAGCGGGACGGGGAAACCTTAGCCGCGCCGCCTGGCGGGTGCCTGGCCAGCCCGCCATAGCGTATGGATTAATTGGTAGGCTCCAGAGACTCCTACATGAATACGCAGCGCCGGCCAGCGTTATCAGATCCGACGACCTACCCCGGCAGCAGAACCCACGGGACGCCCATGGTCCATTGCGGGGGCCCCTGCCGTCCCGATAATGTCAGTCCGACCGACGTACCTTGAGTCAGAGAAGGCCATCCGGTCCGGGTCAAGTCCTGCCGACTGGTGTTTCCGGTGGGCTCCGAAACTGCTGCCTTGAGGTATCGCCTGAGCAGTCGACAGATGGCCAACGTCTTGGCCGCGTCTGCGGGTCATCGTCGGCGGGTTGAGCTGGCTAGCGCGTGAAAGTCGCGTATCGAAAATCAATTGGTTTTCATGTGCACACGAATGACGAGGGCTGGACGGACTGCTACCAAGAATAGATACGGGTCGAAGTGGACGCATGTCAAGTTGCATTGTGCAGAGCAAAGCCCCATGTCTGCTATCGTGGGTAGCTTCAACAACGTCACTGCAAATGATTCATTAGCCAGGTCAACAAACGCCGATGGGCCACAATAAGCGACCAGCACTGCAGGGGTGGTTTGTCGGGCCCAACCGCTTACTCGGGCCGGCGATGAGACAAGCTTCGGATTGAGTTTGGGTCGTAGGGCTGGAAGGGAGTAACGCTGGCTGCTGCCTCGACATGATATTGTCACGACGACGAAGCTTCGCGACGAGACGAGCATGACCCATGGCTTCATTCCGATTGAAGGAAGCGACCCAACATGGCAACAACTTGAGAGAAAACCACCAGCAGTGGCAAGCTCGAATCACTGTGGACCATGTTGTCACGCTTCTGTAAGGCTGGGTGGGCGCTGAGAAATTCGCTTATCACAAGGCTTTGGCGTGCTTGGTCAAGATTATGGCATTGGTGAATCGGTCAAGGGCCCCATTAGAAGGGGGCGTCGAGACGGGCTGCTACGAGGCCGCCACGACGTTCAACGTTAGCTCGTATGCGGAGTGCCCGCAGCTTGACACATCACACTACTGCTGCGAAGACCAGAGAGAAATTACCGTGTTTGGTTGACAGTGTCAACTCGGCGGAAACACTGAGCTCTTCTTCGGCGCTTTGCACTGCAAAACAACGGCACCTATGGATGAGCCATGCCGCAAACATGCTGCTGCTGCCCTGGCTGGCTATGCCCTCAGCCCGGTCCAGCCCGCGCGCCCTCGTACTCCCACTTTTGGTTCTAGTTCTCAAATTCCAAATATCAAAGGCCAAGGCCCCATATTCCGGGGCCGTTGCAAATCGATGGCTCAGGCTGACAGACGCTTGGGTGGCCATGGAACTGGTCCAAGCCAACTTTGCCGCACCTCTGCCATCATCATCATCAGTCATCCCGTGGACACCACGAGTTTCCTCCGGCTACTAACTGACGGTCAAATACCTGGTCAGAAGCCGCTTGTCATCGTATCCGCAGCTTGGTTGTGCTATGAGTAGTCGCCTCGCTTTCCTCCGAAAGTCTAGTCACGTCTTTGGTTATTGGTTGACATCCCGATCTATCTCCTTCCCTAGCGCACGAAACCCAGAGCCGGAAAATTGACTTATAAGGAGGTACTGGAAACCACCTTGCACACGCATCTTAGCTAACACGACTTGGTGTTACGGAGTGTGTGCCAAGATACCATAAACCCGCCTGACGTGACGACAAGAACAAATCGTTCTGTAGCCTCCGACCCAGAAGTCCGGTCAGTGTATGAAGATCAAAATTACGGAACGCAGAAAAGCTTGGGCATCAGTGTCTTGGCGGAGTTCCGCTGTTGCAAAGCTTAGCATCAGCGAACCGTTCACAGCTTGCACTGCTACCTCTACACCCAACGCCAACGCCATAACACTTCGACTGATACGACGGACGCCCAGCGTATTCTTGGCCACAAGACCTATCTCTGAAGTCGATCGAATTCTCCGTCCTGGGGCCGGACTCGGAACTTTTTCTCCAGTCAGCAATAGACGCACGACTACGTCCGGGCTGCTATCATCCGCATCAAGAACCTCGTTATTGTTCCAGAAGAGACGCCTACAGTTAGGGGATTCGACAGCATGTCTGCCCAGTCAACATCATCCTCAACCGTCCCGCCACCGACATCAACCCGCCGCCGAGCGTGCGCAGCATGTCAGCAGGCAAAACGTCGCTGCGACCAACGACTACCTCGTTGTGGCAGGTGTGTGCTCAAAGCGCTTGACGACTGCCACTACCCCTCACTCGAAGCGACTGTGGCAGCAGCCAACTTCAATCTCTTTGCCGACATGCTCAACAGCGCAGCCACACCTCCAGTTTCGAATGAGCAGCCCATCCCAAACACCCTTTCTTCTGCGACTTCCACTCTAGAGTCAGATAGTCATTGGCCGCCGCTGTTCTACAGCCCGTCCTCCAGCCCACCCAATGGCGCAGTCAACAGAGATGCTGTCCTTTACTGCACGGAGCAGTTCCGCAGTTATCCTAAGAGATGGGTCAAGCAAAATGGCTTTGCACCCTTCGTCCACCCCTCTCTCTATCTCCCCTCTTCAACTGGTTGCCCAGAGAGCATATTACCTCTGACTCTTCAAGATGCATTCTGTGCTTGCGCAGCGTATGCTGCCAAAAATGATGAAAACAGTGATCTGATACTCAGCATTGTCGAATCCAAAGCCACAGCCCTTCTTTATGCTGACCAGACCGCCTGGAGTCTTCCGGAGCAACTTGGGGCATTGCAAGCTCTGATCATGTACCAACTGATACGATGGTTCGACGGCGATATTCGACAGCGTGTCCTCGCTGATGCCGTCGAACCAGTCGTGGCCGCCTGGACGTCAGCCTTGCAGGCTCGTGTCGGCGGCGCTGTATTCCACACCAGTCAAGACGAGTCGGGCGGGAGTTTACCGCCAAGTCCGCCGTCCTTTGCGCAGCAGCAGCAGCAGCAGCAGCAGTCATATCAGACTCGACATCAACAACAGCATTCGCCGCCGCCTCCGCTCATCTTTCCCTGTTCCACCCCTTACTACGCTCCCTTCAGCATGCCGTCCGGGCCTACCGAGACAACACCGGTCCGCAACCCTCCCGGGAGCACAGCGTCTGCAACCTCTCGTAGCCTCAGCAAAGAAGAGCTTCGCCTGGCTTGGCGCCGCTGGCTTCTCGCCGAGTCGATTCGGCGGACCGTTATTACGTCGCACATTGTCCGTGAGGTCTACGCAAATGCCCGCCCTGGTGACATAATCTCTTGGACTGGCGGCGGCAGCGACAGCCAGAGCGGACTCGACAGTCCCGGTTCAGGCTCTGCCGTGCTCTCGGACATGTCGTTCACTGCCTCGGCCCGGTTGTGGGGTGCTTCGACGCCGGAACAGTGGCGTCGGGCCGTGGTGGAGGCATCGGGCCAGGGGCAGGGCGCCTCGACTTTCGGCAATGCGCCGCAAAATTGGTGGTGGGTGGAGCGGATGGACTTTTCGGGCGTCTTCGGCGTTGTGGGGTTGTCTAGCGTCGATGAGTTCGCTGTGCTAGTAGCTGTGGTCGTGAGAGGCCGCGAGGCGGTCGAGGATTGGATCACGCAGGGGGGAGGGGGAACCTAAGCCCTACCTGCCTGCCGGCCAGTCTGGACCGGCTGAAGAGGAGACGAAGCAAGCGACATCGTCCGAGGACACGCACAAGATGGGCCGTGATGGAAACGAATTCATTGCTCACACCAATGACACGGGGACGCACGTTCAGCAACAAAAGCCAGATTCAAACGGTGCAAATACGGACGCGGAAAAGCATACGAGTAATGAAATAACGGCCGTTCGCGTCACGTTTACTAGCCTGGTGTTCTTCGATAGCTGAAGGATCGTAGGAATGGCAAGAAAGGATAAGGAGGGGGCGGGGGCGGCAGAGCAACGGCGTGGCTCGGCATCCGAATCAGGCTATAGGTATTAGTTCGGAATGCCGAGATCTGGCCATGATCGTGACTACCGACAGGGGCGCGCTGCGATCGCGCACGCGCGCGGGGTAGACGGCGAGGAGGTTGAGGCGCTCGCAAGCTGGGGGAGCACAAGGAAAACAACCACCGTAGGCGAGGAGGGGGCACCGGTCAAGAAGTGAAGGTTTGGCTTGTCAGTCAGCCCAACAGAACGGTACCGAGACGAGTATGGCCTCCAACGACTGTCACCCGCAGATGCAGGGAATACACCCTTGTACCCCAGGAACCGGGGTTGCTTAGCACATGGCTGCATGCAAAGGAAATACAACATGACAAGTTCGCCCACTGCGCTGAAATTGCCCAGTCGTTTGCGTCCGTCGTCAGCTTAAGCGGGCCGGCCACGAGCACAGGGAACCTGCGTGGAGAAGCCGGAGATGTAGATGTAGTTGAAAGAAGCGTCCTGGGGGTCCTCGGAGCCGGCTAAACGGCTACGCGGCGCAGACCTCGTCGTCCATGGGTATAACGGGAACTCCATCCACCCACAATGGCGTAAGTTGCCGTCGCGCCTTGCCGATCTGGCGTGCTCGATCTCCGTCCGGGGCCAGGGATTGAACGGCCGGGAGGTTCCGAACTCGACGAGATCCGGGGAGCCGGTTTGCGCGACTCAGGTTGGCTTGGCTTGGCTTACTTGCCGACAGGAGGCCTGTACGCCGATGAGTCCCAAAAAATCCAGGGGAGGACAGAAAAAAGGGAGGGGTGGGAGGCTTCCCCCCCTCTTTTTGCGTGTCGAAGCAAGTCGATCGAGTAGAAATTCTCCCGACTCAAATGCAAGTCCACACCTTAAACCAAACGGTCATACCGAGCAGGACGGACAATGGAGGGAAAAACAAACGGCCTCCCTTATAGGATGTATTCATTGTGGCTTGACGTCGCTGATAAGACGTTACAAGACATGGATATCGGAAGAACCACCACCAGCAACAACATTTTACCATGCTGTCCCCTGCCGCGGTCTTCAGCTCCTGGTCCTCCCCTATCCTACCCTATCTCCGCCCCCCGTCTAGTGATTTGGTGCTGCGCTCACACCTTGTCCCTAACGCGCAAACAGGGAATGGAAAAGAATTTGCCTATCCTGCTATATATGCGAGACCACGCCTACCAGGACCAAACGCCACCGCGGAAACAACCAGCCGATCTAGCGTGACTCCTTACCCCCCCTCGTCCCTTGTTATCCGTAATTCTTTCTTACCGCACATGTCGAGACACTCGGAGTGTTGCTTTCAAAGAGGCTCGGCTCGTCTTTGAGGTTGTTCCTGTTGGAGAGCCCCTACCCTGGGTATGATGTCAGACGGGCACCATCAATTACGACAAAAGCCGGCAGTGAATCGAGGTCAGTGGACCGATACAAGACCAAACGTGTCTTTGCGTTTGCCGAGACTAATCGTCCAGGCGGTACATCCCTCGAAGCACGTTCCAGCACCATTCAGCTGTGGCGTCAACGTCTTTGAGGTCACGAATCCAGGCAATCGACAAGTTGACTGTATCGGTGGCATCCATGTCGAAGGTGTTGTCGCAAAAGCGAGCCCGAATGTTGGATAGGACTGGCACTTGCTGTGAAAGGTGCAAGAGAATGAGGACACCAAGCAGGTTTTGCGTCCAAAAAAACAGGCAAGGCACAAGTCGCTTCCGGTGACAGGTGGGGGCCATGATGATGGGCCACTTGAGCGAGGCCTTCAAGCACTCAGCAACGGCCTTGGCGTCATCGGTACTGAGCATATTGGTATGGTGGAGGGCCTTGTAAATGGCTGGTCGGTAGAGCAGGTACTTTGTGTAGTAATACCGGGTACGGAGCATGGCGACTTGCACATCCGTGGCGTAAGGGTACGGTGCCGACGGCGACGAGATGTCGGCAGTGAACATGGCCTGCATCTGTTGGGGTGGGTACATGCCGCCTTGAGTGAAGAGGTCAGGTATGGGTGTTGAGAAAGCGGAGGCCTGGCCGTCACTCCACCGCAGGTGCACGGGCAGCAAGGCACGCCACTGATCCAACTGGTATGCTAGGTGGTTGATGGTCGTAATCACCGGGTTTGAGCCTTCGGACGGCTGAGTCTGGCGGTCGGGAGGTGGGAACGGCATGGGCGGCGCTGTGGGGCCGGTGGCTGTAGACGAGGGACCCTGGTTAGCAAGCTGTCATTGGTGATGGAGCGGGCCGTAAACGCTGTAAACGGCACATGAACGACACGTGGATGGGGCCAGAGGTGTCTTGACGCTAAGACCGATTCGCACACGTCTAACGCCCGTCTCCGTGACGGAAAAGCCCAGACTCGACATCCCCGTAACGCACCACGGCTTCCTGACCGGAACTACGTCATTGGCAGCCCCCCTGTCCTTTTCCCCTTCGGGGTCCAGGGTAAGCCAGATCGGGATTGGATCCGTGTCGCCCTGACAGGCTTGTTCGTGCGAGCGCGAGGAATTCAGAAACTTACCATCTCTCATGGTGTCGTGGAAGCCCACGGACAGTTGTCGGAGGACAATTTGCGATGCAAAGTGCTCTTGGAACCGCGACTCTTGGTTGCCCAGGTAGTCTGCTTCACAAAAAGGACCGCTAAAGTCTGGAAGCCCAACCTTGCCTTCCAGCTTGTCGAGCCCTGTCAGAGGGATTTCCAATTCCAGGTTGAGGTATCTGGTGCACAATTAGCACACGCCCAGCGCGACTTTTCGTTGACGGGCTGCTCTCACGTCTCCATGATCGAGCAGTGCCAAAATACTCTGCGGATAAGGTCAAGGCGAGGTGATTCCAGTTCCCCTGGGTTCCTGCAATCAATACATTAGTCAAGCTTCCCAGGCAAACACTCCTTCTTGATAACCAGGCCTGCCGCTGATCAGACTCACGCAGATATCAAGGCATGGCATGCCATGGAAGCCGAAATGGTCATCCGCCAAAACTCCTATTCCCACGTCAGTGCTGTCGCAGGGCTGATCTGGTGGATGGGGCCTCGTACCAGATGTCGCGAGCAGCTTTCGTAGTACAGTCCGGCCAGAGCGTGTATCTGCACGCTCTCCAAGCTGCACTCTGCCATGGAGAAGCCCAGTCTTTTCCTCGCTTCGTTGAAAAAAGCCAGCCCCGGCGGTCGATCGGCTGCCCGATCTGGCGGTCTCCCCATCTGTCCCTTGTACCGCATGAATGGCATGTTTTGCGAGTCTGCGAGGGCAACCGCGCCAAGGGCAAAGACCAGGCACACCAAGGTCGACGCCACACCTTCGTTGAACCCATTTTCGACAACAGAGGTGAGAATGGTCGTATTGAAAGCCTGTCGGTCCATGATCGGGTATATGAAGTTGAATGTGTCGAAATAGGCTTTGGAAAGACTCTCCACCGTGGGCCAGTCTAGGTCTGATAGTCGGACAACCGTTGGGTTTCTATGCGCATCAACTCGAAGGCCCAGCAAGGCTCTATCATCCATCGTGAGACCCTCCATCCCATCAGTGGCCAGCTTTCGCCGGCTTCTTTGCTGTTCGAGGAGTTCAAGGGGGGGATCACGATCCTGGATCACGGCGTGGAGATTGGGAATCTCAGTCTGTCCCGAATCAAGAACCTGGCGCACTACGGGCCACGCCATAAGCTTATGCACGGCCGAAACATACTTGTAAGGCTGAGGCTTTTGCGGCGTGGGACTTGTTTGGCCTGAGGGCCGAATGGAGGCTGTAGTTGGTACAGAGTCCCCGCTGCCTCCGCCTGCCTGCGCAGGTGCAGGGCGGGTTTGGCTGCGCTGCGAGGGTTCATATGGTGAAGGATGCACTTGCTGAAACCCCAGTTGGTCAACCTTTCCTTCGATGAGCTTCAGACGGTCTAGAATCTCAGATAACGTTTTGTCTTTTCTAGACGGAGATCAGCGTCAGTACCCGTGGCCGAAAGGCGATCAAGGTAGACGGCGCCTCGACTGAGAGAAAAACCACAGCGACTTTGGCCTTCTACCGGAGGTGTGCGCCTATGGGTTGCAGGTCCTGCAGGGAGGCAGACTTACTTTGTGGGCTGCGGTTCCCTATACCGACAGTCGAGTTTGAACTTTTGGCACGTCCCACACTTCGGTCGGGCTTCGTCACATTTCTGTTTTCTACTGCGACACGTTTCGCAGGCCTATCCGGTTACCGTTAGCAAACCTCAGGAATTATGCACCAACTCGATAGTCGACACGACACTGCATGCCATCTACAGCCGAGGGCGAGCAGCCTGCTCCCGTGAGATTGGCTTGTCGTCGGCGCGCAACTGCATAGGACAACAAACAACAGGATTTCCGGGTGGGCCTACCTGTGCTGCGATGGCACCTCTTTCCTTGCGTTGGCTGGGTGGTGCGCCCGACCCGGCAGAACTCGAGGTGGCCGAGGGAGGTTCGACATTCATCTTTCACCTGATAGTGACGGGAGAGACGAATCGGCTGCTCTGAATACTGGCCTTCCGGAGATTGCCTTATTCCACGCGTTGCGATTCTCCGTTAGTAGCGGGTTGAGCTGGGCGTGGTCAGGATACTAGACCAGGCGGTGGAGGGCTTAAGTCGGCCGCGATCAGATGGCTCATGTGCTCCATCGAAAGTCTGCCTCAAATCCTGGAATGCGGTCCAGGCTGCTCAGGCCTCAGCCAGGCGAAAAATAGATGCAGTCAGTACAGGTTGCTGCTGAAGTCGTCGTCGTCGTTGTCGTTGTCGTCGTTGCCCGAGAAAGGTGAGAAGTGGCTGATGTCGATAGGACAACGTGGCGGGCGCGCTTCTAATTTCCTCGCGTCGCCAGCTCGACTTCCCCTTTCTCCTCTCGTCCTCTCTCTCCAATGCAGTTTGGCGATGAATTCCTTTCGCCCTTCGGCTGCTGGGTCTGAGCGGTCCTCTCAAATCCAGAATGGGTTCATGTCACGGTGGCAGCGCGAGACCGGGTTGGGTTAGGTGGGCAGCCTTGCGAAATATCAGGTGAAACTCTGCGCAGAGTCTGATTCTGGTAATCCGGTAAGGGTCGTTGTGGAGGTGGCAGCGGCAGCAACGGCGGCGGCGGCTGCGGCAGGACTAAAGACGAGAGTTGGTGCGGGTGCGGGTGTGCGTATGTGTGCGTGTGAAGCCACCACGATTAATGGTACGTCGGGCCCTGGGCACGGGACACATCGGCGTAAACGGAGCGAGGTGTTTTTTTCCCAAGGTGGTGAGAAAAAAGGGCAAGAGGGTAACTGGTAAGAGGGGGAATGGGAAAAATTGACCCTCATCCGGGCATGGTCTGGGGGACAACAGTAGGTGAGGGAGGCCGGACGGCGCTGGTATGGGGCTGGGGATTGCGGAAGAGAGCCCGACTCCGATGGGGGTCCTGTACAATGCGCGACAGAGTCGGCGGCGGAGGCTGTAGGAGAATTGAGACTTGCGCCCGACAACAGGGCAGGCCCGAAGCATGTCTGCAGGTACCTGATCCGTCATGACAACCGAACCCCATTGCCTGAATGAACGAGACACATGCCCGAGCCATGGAGCGCCTGGAGCTGGAGCCCGCGCCTGAAT
>NW_003315032.1:706430-707618 GCF_000150825.1 Verticillium alfalfae VaMs.102
TCGACTAGGCTTGCTTGCTTGCCCCCCCCCCCCCCGGCGACCGAGACTTTCGCTCGCATGGGACCCAGAACCGCACACGGCGGGTACATCGCTAGAGGCTGCTACTGACCGTGACCATCCGAACAACCTGGACAGTATGGGTTGGTGACCTTCGAGTTGCCATTTGCGCCCTCGCTTGTCGGCCCTTCCAGATGTCTGCCAATCGACGATGCCTCAAGTTTGGCGGTGGCGAGCCTGCGCCGCGTTCACGCAAATTGACCCTCAAGATGTTATTAGCCCAGTACTCCCAGTCGGGGCCTGGCCCAGCCTGGCCTGGCCACCTTCATTATGTTCTTGCTGCTTCGCCCACCTTGGCCCCTCCGCGGAGACGGTTGTATGAGCCTGACAAAGCGAGTCGTGACCGAGCGTTACGGCGCAAAGAAGCCGAAAGTGGGCTGCCAGTGAGAGGGGCCTGTCCATATCCCGTCGCTTTGCCTGATGTTGGCCGTTTCTCCCCTACTCTCGGTACATACTAGGCGCACCCACCGATATCGCGGAGGCGGTGGCAGCTGCGGCTGATGCAGTTGAAGGATGCCGTTCTCGTCTCTGAACGGAGCGAGGTTGAGGCGGCGTCAAATGAGTCGTGTCAAGTCAAGTCCACGCGCCCCGCCGCGAGCCGGATGACCGGGAATGTCGAGCAGACCGGTGTGTTTGCCGAACATGGATTCCAGGGGTTCACGGCTAGAAGCATTTTCTGCTTCTACTCTGCTTCTGTTTTCGCTTCAGTCTCCAGATGACCCTGAAGAAGCGTCGTGAACCGGGTGACTCAAATGTCCGCCCAGGGTGTGCTTCAAGCATTCGAGCATCAGCAAAGGTCGGATGCAAATGTAAATCAAGTTGTTGCACAAGAATGCTGAAGTGAATCAGAGTCGACAGGGCGTGAATTGACACTGCAGATCCTGTTTTTCAATCTCACAGGGAAGATGACGATGGGCGGGGGGGGGGGGGAGAGGGGGGAGCTGAGAAGCTGAGAACAGGCAGCTGACAGGTGTGGGGGAGGAGGGGAGATTGGATGCAGTTCGCACGTCCAGTGTCACTGCCTGTCAAGCAAGCGAGCGCGCGTGTGCGCCCGCTCGCACAGGGATGGATTATGAGACGGAAAGCGCTCGATCTGATGTACTCGTGATGATGAGCTGGCAGGTGTGTCGC
>NW_003315032.1:707889-716974 GCF_000150825.1 Verticillium alfalfae VaMs.102
TTACTTCCCCTCAGACTAGCGACGTCATAGGGGTGCGCCAGGGCGGTCCACCTGCACCTCCAGAGTGAGCAGCGTCCAAGGGAGAAACAGGGAACAGGCTTGCTAAAAGAAGAGGGGGCAGGAGGGGCACTGGGACCGTCGTCCACCTAATAAAGACAAGTTTGCATGCCGCGTCGTGTAGGAAGCCTGAGGATGATCTCCTGCTACAGTGTCAGCCCACGAACCAACATCAGCCGCCTATCAACATCACCAGTTTGATTTTCTTGCCGCTGGAAGTGCCCGGTCTCTTCAATCATGTGGTCATTGACGATCTCGTCCAACAAGCCATTTACACAACACGGCAAAGCCGGCTGTTTGTTAGCGCATGCAATCTCTTTCGATTGATCGTCTGTCCCACAAACGAAAACCATCCAAGTGCAGCATAGCATGGCGACTGTTGGGCCTTTCGTGGACCTGGAACAGTGCGAGGGGCAATTGATACGGGAGCATTGTGGTGGGTCACCTCATCTCAAACTGGTAGCGCGGGCCAGACACGATGACTGGCGGCTGACGACGTGTGGTCGTTCAGCGGGGACGAGAGCGACAAAGGGACGCCGTCGACTCACGGGGACTCGCAAAGGACAGGGTGAGGCAATTTCTTCCAAGTCCGAGTCCCGGGGGGTCAAACGTGTGGCCTCCGTTTCGTCTGCCTTCCTGGGGTACATTTTTTTTCGTTTCCCTGCTCCTCTGTTTACTGAACAAGCAGTGTCGATGGTCTCGGTTGGGAACGCGGAACACCGGGGAGCAGGAGCGCAACCCTATCCTTCGGCGCAAGTCCCCCTCCTCGACCTCCTTGACCACACAGGGAAAGCGTCGGTCAAAGGTGCTAAGAGGGGCGTCCTTCTGCGACTACCTACCTTACCTACCAGGCAGTATGTAAAGTACCTGGTGTCGTCTGTCCGGGCAGCCCAAGCCAAGCGCTATGCCTCGCAGCTTGACCCACCTATTTTGGATCAGCTCAGAGGTTGTTATGGAGTGAATGGACCACTTGATTAGTAGTCCTGATAGGCTCAGGGTCCTGATTCGGCCGCCGTTTAAGATGCGCACTACTCGCGCCCGATCTCACCCCAAACTACGGATCAGTATCGATCGATCTGCTGCCAGTTATCTC
The DNA here is from genome assembly GCF_000150825.1 of Verticillium alfalfae VaMs.102. Lineage (NCBI taxonomy): Eukaryota > Fungi > Ascomycota > Sordariomycetes > Glomerellales > Plectosphaerellaceae > Verticillium > Verticillium alfalfae. Next base: position 709,040 of record NW_003315032.1, read on the forward strand.
GCCAAAGCACCGGCATGCTCCCGAGGCTTTCCGTTGTTCAAGGGCTTCCGTCCAAGGGCTTCCGTCCAAGGGCCTCGGCACCATCACCCCACCGAAAGACCCCGAGGCCCGCTCGTAATCCATTTGCGTAAGTACAAGGCAGCCCGCCTTGCTCTTTTCTCTCGTTTTGCTTGTTATGGCCTGGCCGGCATTCTGAAACACAAGTGACATCGCTTGCTTTGTAGACATGGCCAGGTATGCATGCACCTGCCAGCCTCGTGTCCCTGGAGGTCTAGCAGAGGTCGCTAGCCTCGTGCGCATTGCTCAGGAAGAGGGACGCACGCGCTTCCTGCTGGAGCAAACACTCCCATGGCCCGCCCCCCTTTCCCCGAAGGAAACACCGAGATACTAAGACACATGAGCTGACAATCCCAGCCTTGTCATGTACATACACCGTGCTTGCGCCAACTGATCTTGACCTGGCCACGCTTTGAAGGCTCGGTAACCCACCAGGCGAGATGCGGCGGCCTTGGACGGCAACGAGCCGCAAGGTGCTGTCCACTCAAAAATGGGCGTGTTGTGCTGAATTCCCCAAGGATGCCGTGAAGGAAGCGCCCATGACTAGGCAAGCGCCTGTTCGAGGCCAGCTAGGAATAAATTGATGTGTGCCAAAACATCTTTCTCCCTGCTGTTGTTGATGGCTTCAAGTATGCGGCAGTCATCGGGACCACTTTTACTTCCTTCACTAGTCGTTCCTGTCGTATCACACAAACAACAAATCTCGGCGTCGCGCGCTGGTTCGACGCCAATCAGAACGTCCCGGAGGCCGCGTCCGACTAGCAACAGCTTTTTTGCGTCGAAACCACTAGACACTCGCTTCACTAGGATCGGAGCATCGGCGACGCCTCCTACGCCTCCGCCGCTAGCGACGTCCAAAGACATGGGCCAGCACAGCTCATTCGTGCCCGAGACTCGGCCGTGAAGAGCTCTTGCCGCCTCTGGCCTGGCGGTGTAAACAAAGAAACAAGGTGAAATCGACGAGTTTGTTGTCCGGTGCTGCTGAAGTCGGTGAGTTGAGGAAGCCTGGCCGGCGCTGTTACGCCCAGGGGCTTCTGGTCGTTGGGCACCAACACGGGCGAGGGTGTTGCGTCGCCCAACCGCCAATGTCGGATCGCGCTCGGAGGTCGTCTCATTTTACGGCGCCAGGCAATCTGTTCCGGACCCTTGAATGACACGATATCACATGGATGTCAGGACACCGGCTCTCTTTGTCTGGGGTCAGGGGGGGCGCTCGTCGGTCATCACTCGGTCGCCTTCCGTGCTTCTGTCATTTTCCACAGCCTTCTGACTTTTGTTGCCGTCGCTACCAAGCGAAATCCTTCTCATTGAGATCCATTCTACCTGACCGGTCAGCAGCGTCGCCAGACTTCCTCACGCCAGGAGACCATTTTGGTGTGGGAACCGCCAAAAAGGGGTGTGTGCGTCACACCGGGTTCGAACCAGTGCTATTAATTTTGGTCAGCAGTGAATCATTCAACATTTCGGGGCGCAAGACGCACTTTCTGCCTCTCTACTGTGGGAGGGCAACGAGTTAACCACTACTCCAGTGACGCCTTCCTTGTTGCTCAAGAGGTGCCTGCTCTACCTGAAGTGGCAGCCGGCGACGCGGGTGCGGTGACGGCAGGAGCAACGGGGAGACAATCCGGCTCACCCTTTCAAGAGCATGGCACGTTAAGGTAGGTCCCTAGGTACGAATGCGAACCTCACACCTCGCTCAATGCGAGAACAGAGCTATGCATTCGAGTAGCTCACTGAATCGTATCTATGGCACTCAGACATCATCTATCTGAACATAGCGTCAAAATGTTCAACATCCTGGCGCACCGCCCGCTCCTCCCGCTACCGTGAATGTTGGAAACTTCGTACCAAACGACGGCGGGCCTATGCCAACCCGGCTGCTCTACATCCAAAAGACAAACCAGCACTGGCAAGCCAGCCACATGGCCACAGACCTCGCACCATGTAACGCAAAATCGACTGTGGGATCCGGCGCATCGGCGTCGGGATGCCGGCTAATCATCCCCCACACCTCTGCATAGCAAGCCTCCAGGTTTCGAGTCCGGGGCCTCGGGTCCAGAAGCAACCCCATGGCGATGGGGATGCGGGCTTGAGCAGACTCCTGGACCAGGCGGTCACACACCCATCTGACTTCTTGCTTCGGCTGCCTGGCCTGCCTCCGTGTCCTCTGGCCCAGACCTCGGGACGATATGCGCATTGCCACTGGCCGACTTGGGCAATCGAAAGGTCACAATGGCCGTTTGGCCTCATTTCAGATTCTACCAGGTCCTGGGTGCATCTAGCGGTGGACAGATGGCGAAATCTGCTGGGGGCCTCGCGCCCCGGGTATCGTAGTGGTTCGAGGACGAGGGCGTCGTCCATGCCTCGCATTAGCTCACTTAGTCTTGGAGGGTCAAGAGGGTTCATCCTACAGTAGTGCTGCGAGCTGACGGAGGAAATCATCCAGCTGACCGCCGTGGATGAGTCTGGCCCGCGAAAACAAGGATTGCCTAGACCGCGCCCATCATGATCAGGCGCTGTGCCGCTCGTCGTCCCCGAGGGAGGGAGAATGGGGAGTGGCGGCCCGTTCCGGCATCTCGATTTCTATATCACCCATGGGACTATCATTCAAGGGAGAAGACATCGATCAGTCCCGGGTTTATGGGCGTCCAGATCGTCGATGAGAATTCGCCACGCCAAGGGGGGCTTGTGGGGAGAAACATTATGTTGATCACCAACAGTTTGGTGTGCAGCTGACACGTGACAAGGCGTGGCAATTGGGACTCTCCCACATTCAAGGCTATGGTTGTGGTAGACGTGTACACAACGGCCTGTTGTCCCTTTTAATCGTTCTAGCCAAGGCCTGCGGCCTGTTCGAGAACATCGGGTAAGTACCAGAGCCCCATGCATTGTAAGGTGTGTGGTCATGTACCACGGCGCAGCTGGACGACGAGCTTTCAAACATTGTGGTGTCACGACGGGACTTCTTTCTCAGGGACTAATATGCTTCACTCTCACGCCATCGGTCGCAGAACACGACTTTCAGGGCTTTGGCGACGTCGTCGGAGGTTCCAGTTAAACTTTGAGTATATCTATCACACCAGGCGCCGCGCCAAACCAGGGCCGAGCAAGCATCTATGATAAGAGCAAGCCGCTAGCCGGAGCATGCTCTGCAGAGGAGAAGCCACAGCTCTCCTGCTTACAAGAGAATAAGAAAAAGATCAACATAAGAGATGTCTAAAGAGTTAACTCGACTAGTACTGCAAGCACAGCCTCAGCCTGACCACGTCTGCCAGCTCAGCGTCCCGCGAGCTTCTTTGTCGAGTAGAGGATGTCGTGTTTGTGATAGTAGGCTCTCACTCGCTTGCCATAGATATCTGCTCGCTATTAGTACCAAACCCTCTGGATAGGACACCTGGGAACAAAGTTGGCTTACACATTGGTATGCTCATGGCACAGATGACGACCTGGACGCTGGCGATGGACAGCATCGTTTTGCGGACGCCGCCTTGGATAATCCAGTCGTACGCAGTCCACGTGAGGGCAAAGCTGAAGAAATTCTTGAAAATAATCATGGAGGTAAAGCCCTCAATAGCGAGATCGCGATACGCGTCGACAATGTACAGGGAACTCGCCACAGCCCCGATGACCATGCCGGCGACCTCGAAGCCGAAGAAAATGAGCGGGACGGAGTAGTGATACTTGCCACCCAGGATCTCGCCAGCCGTCAGGGCGAATCCGTACAGCCCAATGCCGCCGATGATGAACATGGGAAGTACGAGAACGATGCGGAACTCAGGTTCGTAGACGCCCTTGTTCAAACGCGTCATGTACTTGGCGCTCCAGTCGGAAAGAGCACCAGCAATAGCAAAACCTGCCAGGGCCCCGATGAAGGGACCGAGGTAGGCGTAACCTGCGCTGACCTCGTTCCAGAAGAAAGGAGGTCCGAGGAAGACGGCGGCGACGATGACGCCGATGAAGACTGTCCAGCCGATCATGGTGCCTTGAATGAGGCATCCCCAGATGAAGGCCGGGTGGGCGAACAGAGCGAAAGGTCGTAAAAGCAGGTCGAGGTACGAATCGTCCGTTTTCCTGCCGTCAAAGAGTGCAAGGGATTCAATGTATGTTTTCTTGGGCGTGTCCGCGCCGCGGTAACTTGCATCTTGCGATGTAGCGCGCGCAGGAGAGACTGTCGCAGAATCCGGCAGCTTTCCATCCGCGCCACCGTCGCTGGTGATGCTGGGGTCAGCATCCAGACCTGGCGACAGCTTTTCGAGATGAGTCTTATCGTCTTCAGCAATCATGTCCGTGTTAAGGGACATGTCACGGCGATAGGCGGTCTCGGGACACATGAGATAAACGGCCACGAGCGACATGGCGCAGAAGATTGCGGTCAGATAGAATGTCCATTCCCAGCCGATGCTGTGGGTGATCTTGCCCGACCAGAATCGGTGTGAAGAAGGCACCGCCGAAGACCGCCAGGTTCGTGAAGGCCATGCGAAGGCCGCGCTGGTGGACGGGGTACAGGTCGCCAACGGCAACGTTGACAAGGGTCTCATAGGGTGAGCATGCGATGCCCTGGACAACACGGGCGCCGATGAAGGATTCGTAATTGGTCCCGACGGAGCCGCCCCAGGCAGACGAGGCTACCAGGACGACGGCCCCAAAGATAAACAGATGACGCTTGCCCCAGATACGACCGGACGGGACGAAGAAAACGGCAGCAGCACCAACGCCGAGGAGGAAGTACCCTGTCAGGATAGCGATGCGAGTGAATGTCGTGCCAAAAATAAGGGCGAGCGTGACAGTGTTGGCAGCCAATATGGGACCGAGGGCGGTCGCAAAGATGGCGGTGACAGAGAGGACGAAGGTGATGAGATCGCGTTTCCACAAAGGCCAATTCAGAGGATCGTTCGGGTCGTCAGAGGGCTGGGGGATCTGTTGTCGCACTCGTCAGCCAGGGCGATCGAAGTCCATGGGATTAGGAGAGGTACCAGGATGATGGGTACTGGACCGCTGTCGTCGACCTTGAGCCCGCGATTGGCACCGTTGGCCGGCTGAGGCTGCGAAGGGTCATCGTAGTATCGCGTCGTGCCTGTACCACCAGATGTCAGTCGGTGCCATCATCAAACAGCGTGTTCCTTGACATCCGGCGTGGTCAGACGGCGAGGAGATGGGAATTGAGGCCACAAGCATACCAGGAACATGGTCGAGAGTCTTCGACTCGAGCACACCTAAACCCATGGCGAACAGTCTTCAGACTAGTCTGCAACAGCTTGATCAGCTTGTTGTGGCAGAGCCTGATGCCGTAGTTGCGATCGCGGATGGGAGGACGGTGCTCATGAACAATTGCGAGCGTCGTCAGCCTGGCGACTCGTCTTGAGTCGCGATTCGGGTCGTTGCGAATGCCCGCAGCGCAGGGTCCAGGTACCTGGGGCCGACACGCGCTGTTAGGCAGCGGGGAAGTGGCAGGATCAAAGTTCGGCAGATGCTCAAAGGGAGGCGGAGGGCAAGCAATTGCAGGCGGGGCGCGGTACTTCCCGCTGGGTTCATTAGCGGTCTCTTCGGTGGGTTCACCGGCCGGGACAGCGCGACTGCACTCACCGAGGACCACGCCGTCTCTTGTTGGGACACCAGGGCTGATGACACTTCCCGTATACCATCCCAGGACAAATCAACTCCATGGAAGCATTGTTTCGAACGAAGAAGCATTGAAAGTCGACAATCCACTCTTTTCTTCACGCTTTTACAGCGTAGTCTTCCGACCAGATTGCTCGAGTCATGGGTGCAATATTGCCAGTTTGAGTGCCACATCAACAGCGGCTGACGATCCTCAAGAAACCCCCAATATGCACATCCCTCGATGCCATGTCTTCAACAACACCAAGCCAGGCGAACATACCTCTGGAGGCTCATGTACACGAGAGTCTACAGCAAGTGGCTGTCATGTCGCTCCATTAGGTGTGGGGGGCATGCAGTATACCTCAGGAACTCAGGAAGATTGGCAACATCAGAAAAAGTCTCGTCTCGTCTCCTCATCCGCGAATTCCGAGAATGTCAAAACCTTGGCCAAATTTGGCAATAAGGTTCAACGCGTTTTCGCCCGCCCCTATTATCAACGTTGCATCAGTCACCTTTATCAAGGCACAGCCTTGTCATTGCACAGTAGATGCATACGAAACCCTTCGCGCCCTGAATCGATGTAAATGCACACGAAAACTCTGAACGACCAGTTGTCCCTCTGACTCAATCACTCGTGAAGAATACTACGAGACAGCACCACCCAAAGGGCTCCAACCAAATAGACATTGGACACACGGATGATCAGGGCGTCTTGTCAGTTCAGGGGAGCAAAGCTACCTCACAGAATGCCCGGATCACCTCAACACGACGCGAGAGCTGGCAAAGGACACATCTGGGAGCCTTGTTGGCAGCGTAGCGTCATCTGCCGCAGCATGGAGTCGCAACTTGAATCGCCATGAACTCTGGTTACCAAGCAACAAGACTTTTGTCCCTGCCGATACCTGACAGCGTTTAACGATCATGCATGGACTCTTCTTTCTCCACGACGCTTATTCATCGAGACTGGACGTGTGCATGAGATTCTGGAGGGTGTACTGGACGCCAAAGGCACCCCACCATGTGAAGAGACGTACAGGAAGAACGATTTGGCCTCCGAGCTGGAAGGCCATTCGGAACCTTCGACTCGTCAAATTCATGAGGCTGAGCACTCATCCGGCCGGACCACGAAACGCGCATCTCCGTCGACAGTCACACCCACGAAAGGAGTAAGACCTCCGTACGTCTCCCTTCTCATGCGTTATGGGTGAGCACCAAAGTCTGGAGCTAAGAGACGACTCACGTGGCGAAAGTTAAATCATCCATATGCCAGTAAAGGCGTCCATGCACATTTGAGCTGCTCCGAGTCACAAAGCCCATAAACCCACTGCGGCAACATTGCACGCCCCCCCTTTCCTCTCCCTCCGAGGCTGAGGAGCGGCAGATGAGGTGGAGCTCTTTGGACTCCAGCGTCACAAATGGCACTAAAGACCGAACTTACATACGCACAGTGGCCGGGCTCTCCATGGGCGCCGCACCGTCGCCTGTTAAAGCAGTTTTTTCAACTCCGTTACGGCTGACGCATGCTTCGGTCATCAAGAGAGCGGCAGATCTGGTCTGCCCCCCCCCCAAAAAAAAAAAAAAAAAAAACGGCTATCGCTTGGCTTGAACGTTGGCACATACACGATGGAAAGCAAGCTTCTTCATTCACTCGCCTATGGATTGGTGTGCAAAAGGAACCTGAGGGGAGAATGCTGCCCCGGAGAAGAATATGGGATGAGACTCTTCGTTCCGTTTCAGACGACAAGACGGCGACGCGAAGTAACCTCAAACCCGCCCATCTCAACTGGGATAACAAAACACAGCGGCGAGATGGGCAATTTTTGGGCCCCACCGGGAGGAAAAAGAAAAAGAAAACCCTGCGGCCATGGGTAGCATAAGTTTTGGCCAGGCCGCGTGGGGTTTCGGTGCCGCCGCCGTCGCGAACGTCGCTTACAGGAACGCGGAGCATCGCGAGAGAGCTGAATGGAAAGTGTGGCCACCGTGACCATTTCTCCCGCGGTAGTGTGGTCTACAAGCCTTGTGGAGCTGATTCGTCAAACTTCATATCGATCAGAGACGCGCCCGCACGTCAGTAGGAGAATGAACGAAGTACTAAAAGCGACAACCGTCACGATCTGACATGGCCCATCCACACCCCATCTCATGTGCAGGGGCTCAGAGCGGCGAGGCGCCATACAGACGATGCTTGCAGCGCACGTTCGAGCCGCGCCTTAGCTCTAGCATCATAGGCAGCGACTGCCCTGGGGCGGGTAGCACAACAGCAAATAGTAGCTGTCC
>NW_003315032.1:717584-720504 GCF_000150825.1 Verticillium alfalfae VaMs.102
CATCGTGATGGGGCAAACCTGGATCGCCTTGATCCTGCTCTGGTGAGCCCGGCCGGCACCCCTCCATATCGCAACGGCCCTCATCTCGCAAGCGGGCTGAGTGGAGAACAAGACTCGGGAATAACTGGGCATCGCCACTTCCAGTTGGTCCAGACCTTGGTGTATCACACGTCGATCAAGCAGATGCAGCCTCGTCTGCCCATCTGAAGGTACTTTCTCCGCCATGATTGCAAGTACAGGCATCGCGAACAAGCCAGGCTGAGACCTGCCGTCTCGCATCCACGTCTCTTCTCTGGCTTTGTCTGCTTCTTGGTCCCAACTGCGAGACACAGACACAGGTGGCGCCTGCAGGCAGCTCCAGGAGAAGGGGGGCCACGCATATGCACAGCACACGGGGGCGCGCGCACAACACACACCCCTCTCGATCACCACCACCCCTGCCTACCACCCGCCCGCCTTTTTAGGGGGGCCCCTCTGTCAATCGCCTTGTCATCCCGTCATGTTTTAAAATTGTCTCTCACGGGCCTCTTCTACTTGGGCGCGCGGCTGTCTGTGATCTGTGTATCGGGGTCCTCTTCTCCAGTCGATTCGCGACTGGAGAAAAAAAGCAAATACTGCTGCATGTCCCCGATCGAGAGCCACAGTTGCGTTCCATGCCGTGCGTGGGCTGAAGGAGAAATCGAATATCGCCCAACGCGCTTAGACCCGACGTGAGATACGCAAGGGTCCCGCGGTACGGCTCGGGCGGTCAGCCGTCTGCACCGCAAAGGCCTGGGCCGCCAACAACAGCTATCCTTGGTGTTTTGGGGAGGGGGCGTGGGCTGTGTTGGTTTTGGCGAGGCACCTAAGAAGGCAAAGTACGTAAGGGAGAAAGGAAGCGGCCAACAAGTCAATATGTTCGCTTTCCTCAATCACGAGGTGGGCCTGCGTGTCGTCTCCCACCCCCCCCCCTTCCTCTTCAACACCCTTCTCTCCGCTGTGCTGGGGGGCCATGGAAGTGTCGACAGGCCCGACTCCCCGGGAAACTGAAGTTATTGACAAAGCGTTGACAAAACTGCTGGTTGTAGCCGTCGCCCAGTAGTGGGGAGCAGACAGCGATGTTCAGGTATCATGCCCGTCTTGCTAAGACAATGAGGCGGTCGTTGTCTTAGCTGCCACCCAGCCATTCGCCCATCAACAAGGCGAAGACAAGAGGGCAGCCCCTCTCGCTCCCTGGGCCCCCTCTCGTTGCGCCGCAGTATTAGCGGGACCGGCCATGAGACCGTGGAATGTGTCTTTCCACGATGACAGCTGCCCCCGCCTACAGCTCAAGACACTGGCCAATATCCCCGTCCCCCGACTCCTTCAGGCCTGGTGGCCGGTCAGCTTGGGGTGAAAATGGAGTGATGTATATATGTGTCATCAGCTGTAGCGATGATCCCTGAACAGCAAGCTATGATGGAGAGATACGCATGTGTAAAGAAGAAGAAGAAGAAAAAAGAAAAAAGAAAAGAGTATCATCATCATGACCCCGATCCGGCCAGGGTAACCCTTCTCACCCGAGTCACGGGGAGGGGGGGGGGAGGGGCCAAAGGTATAATGCGGCTCTGCTATACCATCCACATTCTTCACTCCCGCCCCTTTCGGGACCTGCCAGCCCTCTTTCGCAACCTCTTGCCCCAGACGGTCATCGCTGCGCATAGTCCTCCCCACTGACGCAGCGCACTGTCTGCATTCGTGGTTCCAGTCATCGTGCAGTGTGGTTCTGCAAACATCCCAACAGGGTCATAACAGATACAAGCCGTTTTGGAACCGTCGCCGCGGATGTCGTTCCCCACCAAGAGCATACAGGCTCTCGAGGCTCCCAGCTATGCCAGACAGCTGGTTCACTTCGACAGAGATTCGTCGTGCCGTGGTCACTTGAGCTCGATGTTGTACATCGGAACTCCGGCACAAGGGGGCCAAGACACGAAATAGTAGACCATGGGTGATGCTGGACTGGTTGTGAACTGTAAGCGCCCATGTTGCCCTGATATCAGATCCCTCGTGTGGGTGACAGGGGTTGCTGGGCGAGCGAGCTTGTCGTGATCTGTTCAGCGTCAGCCCGCAATAAGCCTGTCAATGTGCGGGGTCTGGGCAAGGAAAGCCACCGGGCACACCACCGAACATCATGGGCAGAGAAAACAAGATTGGCAAGCAGATAAGGGGGGGTTGGTCTGTAAGGATGGGAAAGCAGGCATCTTGCTCCCAAGAGAGGCGCGCATGCGTTTTTTTTCTTTTGGTTTCGCTCGTCGACGTCTGATTATCACCTCCTTGCCCTCAGGCTCCCGAGTGCTTCCCGGTTCGCCCCCGACAAGTCTGGAGACAAATCCACCCTGACCTATAACAAATCGAAGCCCGTGTTATCAAGTCCTATTACCGGAACCTGAATCCTCCTGTCCAAGGGCATGCCTGACTGTCGCATTCCCTGAATTTTGGAGTCTTTGAGCTTGCATCCGGCCAGGGTCTGCTCTGCAGGGTCGTATAGCGGAAAACACAAACGTCGCCGATGACTCGCCGTCCTACATCCCCTCCATCATTTCCCTCCTCTTCGATGCCGAATCTGAAGCTCGGCCCGAATCCCATCATCAAGCGAGATCCGGCTCTGTTGTTCGATGGCGAGCTGCTCCGAACTAGCAGTGTCTTTGTGAGTGAAAAAATACCAAACGCACAGGCTTGTGCCCGAAAAGAGAAAATGTTCGCTGAATGATGAACGCCAGTAAGCCGGTGAGTGTTGCACGACTTGACGAATCTGAGAGTATAAGATGCTCCGAAATGTTCCCCTGAACTCCTTGCCAAAATCAAAAGCATAAACTCCCGCGAAAATGGTTGGTGACTTGAGATCGTTTTGGGTACGATGTGTCAGTGACGCCGCGAACCGTTTACGTCCTGTCCGGAGAGG
>NW_003315032.1:725572-729981 GCF_000150825.1 Verticillium alfalfae VaMs.102
TTGGGTATTTCATTGCTTGAATTACTACAAAATTGATGTTGTGGCCAGCTTTAACCTCCACAGGAGGGGGCAGCCGCCGGGAACCACGATGTAGCGCTCATGAGTTCCTTTGACACATGATCGCTTGCTGCTACCCATCGGTAGAAGTCCTGAAGAAATGCGCTCCAGGGTCGATACACGACGTGTAAATGTAGTAATTTTTGGTGAAATCGCACATGATGGGCAAAACCAGCAGTGCTGTGGGTTGTCTGGTTATGGGTCAGCGAAAGTGTTCTGAGCTAATGGCCTGCGGTAAGGGTGGTGGGAACTGATCCGTACGTGGAGCTTGGCGTCAGCTTTGATACTGAGAGCAGCGATCAAAGAGTCTGACTGATCACTTGCAGTGATGGGATGGTTCGCGAGTTGACACGAGGTCAGGTGCCTTGCCACGGCGTATGTAGAGCGTGACAGCAGCGTATGGATCTGTCGAGCGTGATAATATATGATGGAGGGTCTTGGAAACGCAGAGGACGAGCCAAAAGCATGCAAAATGCTCGACCTGTGAGGGATAGATGGTACAATGTCCACCGAGGTGAAGTCAATGAGGCGGCAAAGCATAAGGGCCATAGAGAAAAAGGGAGCGGCGCCAGGAGCTATATATGAGGGGGGGTGGAATGGATGGACGGGAGCGACTTGGTCTTACCTTACCTGGATGCTAGGTGAGGACCAGGCGCAAAGCACAGGTGTTTTAGGCCGGTAATTATCTTGATGGATTCCCAGAGTGATGGACCCTGTCCATGTCTGAGCCATGACGGCAGCGCTTGCATCAGGAAGCGTAGGAAAAACAAAAAAACGGCCGTTAGGAGGGATAGGTACTTGGACGGGATGCAAGGTCCTTGTCCCATGTCCGTGACTAGGGTCGAGGTCCCTTCTCACGTTTCCCACGGACTAACTGCCCAGGTCTGCGACAATGGGACCGGGTGGGAAAATTCCCCCATTCAGCCATGGAGGGGCTTTGACAGTGGACATTGACTTGGGGGGGGGGGGTTGAGCGGGCCAGGGAGGGGTTTGTGTAGAATGAGGGGTGGGAAGGCGCTTGACAAGGCCTGCCTTGTCACGACTAGGGGTGTGCTCAACGACCACAAATCCGGTGATGGAGGCGTGCGAAGGGCAGCCTCCAGCTTGTGGACGCCCCCCATCCCACCACGGGATAAGTAGTGGGTGTGTATCGTACTCACACCTGGTTTGTTGCGTTGGCACGTCTGCCAAAGGTGGACAGCGAGGAGAACTAATCGGTTCTTGGGCCTGATGCAACTGCTTGAGGGTTCGCACCAAGTTGGGTCAGAGCGGCATCGTGGCTACGGCATCATTCGCACTCCAACACGGGGACTGAGATTACGGAGCCTCGGACCTCTCTCCTGTCTCTTGATGAGCGTGGTGCATTCATCTGGTCGCTCAGTCAGTCTTTTCTGCCCTGCTTGCTTTGCTTCTCATGGCCTCACTTTCCCGCTTGTCGCTTTGGCCTGGTATTCCGTGGGATTATTGAACGGGCTGTGGATCTTTGGGAAAAGGAAGACTGCTAAAGATCGCTGCGCCCATGCCGATTGCCTGTCAAGCCCGAGAAGCTGAAGCTAGGCGTATAGTAGGCACCCACACAGAGGAGCCTGACAGCGAGGGGGTGCGATGCGCACGACCCCCCCCCCCGGGCGACCTGTTGACGCACCGACCCCGTCGTCCTAGCCTTTGTGCCCAAGGTCCTTTGCGGGCGGCGGGGGTGGGATAGGGATCGGGCTGTAGGGAACCAGTTGCGAAAACGGCGGGGCAGAGGCGGTCGGCCTTTGTCCGCCGTACGACTATGCACCAGCCAACATCGCACAGTCTGACTCGACGGTCCCACCGATCGGTGAATATGTTTGTATCCTATAACCCCGGAAGGTGCCTCATGATGCCGAGGGAGAAATGGCACGAGAGCCGCATTGAATGGCTACACCCTCGTTCCGACAAGGGGGTTAGTTTATTGCCCTGTTCCCCTGCTTTTTACCACGCGGAAGTCTGTTGTGTGTGAGGAGGGGCAATTGTCTTAATATACAGGCGACATGCGAAAGCGAGCGAGCGAGCGAGCGACACGGCTTCATGGCCTATAAAGGGCAGATCCGAGTCGAGACCGACAACGCCCGCGAACGATGCGCCGTGGAGCAGCCAACAGCCAACATTCCGGGAGATGTGGGGGGGGGGGCACGAGGTAGACTGACGTGGGCGTGAAAGACCTAGCAATCGGGGGGGTCGGCGGCGGGCTCGATCTCGACATGCATGTTGTCGTTGTGCTTGACCAACGTTGCGCTGAGAGTCATGACAGGTTGTAACGGTAAATCTGCTCGCCCAGAATCCATGCGCCCACGGTTGAAGAAGGTAGCGCTCCCCATAAAGCGAGCTTCTGGGGTGTACCATGCTCGTCTGATCCTGCCTCGATCCGTATGGTAACTTTGCCAGTGGCATGGACGCGGTAGGCCGACGTCGTATTGGATCAAAAACGATTCCCTGACGAATCTGCCACCATGTTGCCTGTTGTGCTGTGCCAGTTGCCCATCATGTGCTTAGATTCGGCGGCCTGCTCTCGTGGAGTCTTTGTTCTGTCCTTGCTAGCATTTCCACAAGCAATCAAAGTCCATCAACCGGCAACTCGCAGGGACTGTAGTAGGGATATTGCTGGCTGGCAGGTTCAAGCATCGACGCCCCAAGGTTCTGAACAAAACCTGCAGAAGACAGGACGCTGCTGTCTCCACTAATCTCGAAATCGACAAGCTGCTGAGGGTCGCACCTGCCACTGGAATTGCACCCGGGCCACCTGATTTGGACAGGCTGGAAGGCGGCAGAGAGTGTACGGGGTAGGTACTTGTAGTGCACAGGCAAGACAGGGCAGGTACGCGCTGTTCGGGGGAAGGCCCGCCCAGGTCTCACACTCCTCAGTAGCTCAACCACCTGCTCAACATGGTACGCCGCCAAAGCGGTACAGTGACGCGATCTCTGCTTTTTGAACGTCAGCTTGGTGTCTCTGCTGTTTACGTTTACCATATGGCTTGCCTCCCATGGCCGTTCCCAACTGTGGAATGATTTCATGCCGACTGACTCCTATCGAGAAAGAGAAACAGTCTGACGAGGCCACCACATGTACAACCCGCCGTTCTACGTTTCTAGGTTCCGTGGTTTCTTCGAGGTCAAAGCACTGCTACTCATCGACCTGCACTTGGTTTCGACGGTAGGCAACGCGGCCTTTTGCTGCTCGTGCTAGTGATACCGTTCTGCCCACATATCCACTACCGTGCACTGTACCGGCCTCTTACCCTGTGACCCAAGGACGATGCATTGGCACGATGCGCCAGCAGAGCTTTCGTGTCACAGCGCGAATCCGACAGCATCTTACAGTACCTATTCAAACCTAGTGGCGTCCTTCATGCCGCTCACCATTTTGAGCATCGCATTCGCAAGAAAACCTTACTTTACTTTTCATCATGGTTTATATGCTACCTGAAGCAGTTCAGACACCCGTGAAGCCCACCACCAAACTCACGGTTGCCACCGCAGCCCAAAGAATGCATGGCCGGTACATGGTGCTACCCTACCTGCTTGCTATGGCAGGCTGCACGCATGTTGCTTCCTGGGCTATCCGACCGATACGTACCGAACTGCTGATTCGCACAATTCGGGTTTGGGTCGCTTAAAAAACCCAGAGCGGCATGTTGATCCCTTCCCCTTCCTCTTCAGGGACCTCTTCAGGTACGACACTCGTGCTGGTCCAGATGCGAATCGCTGGTTATCTTTCCCGGAACCGAGTGGTGACAGCGCACACCCCCACAATGCTGAGGCCAACACCGATCGGCCCCAGTTTCGAGAGTCCTTTCCCTCGTCAACCATCCCCATATTGCTACCGCCGCCGCTGCCGGGCGCCAGCACGCATCTGTACATCCGAGACAATTGTACAGACGACTACGACCTCACACCCGTCTGGGACTGGTATTGAAACCCTCAGACGCTGTTCAATTCTGAAGCGGCACATGATCTGGCGAATGTCGCACCTCGACAGTTCCGACATTGACCGACATTGATCATGGTGCACCGTGTTCCTCCCCTTTTCATGGCTGGTCAATCCCTTGAAGGTCGAGGGGCTGTCGCGGAGCATCTATTTGACGTTCGCGCTCAGATGTTCATCAAATCTCAGATCGCGAGCAAAAGCAATGTGCGCCAGCATGGACCCGCCAAGTCGGCTTCATCTTGAGTGCCGGGTTCCAGCAGCCACTGATTTTGCCAGCTTTACCGTTGTCCAGTTGTTCAGCTCTTCAGCCTCGCTGTTACTTGCAAACTATGCTTTTACTCGGACCTCTACAAACCTACGACCTGGGCCGTTACCCACAGGAGACTAGGTGCCGAGTGGG
>NW_003315032.1:730081-742659 GCF_000150825.1 Verticillium alfalfae VaMs.102
CATATTGATCGCAACCATGGTACGCGACCCGACGGCTCAGCTAATTCACTTGCTTCGACTCTTCCATACTTACGGATGGAAGTCCCCCCAGGCTGGGATTGATCTGTGGATTACGCAGCTCCACCGGTGACCGGGAGCTTTAGACGTCACGATCATACATTGTGAGGACTCCAAATAGTGGAGTGGAGGCTCCCGCCCTCTGCAGTTTTCCCTTCCCATTCTAGCTCTGATTGCCTGGCCTCTCTTCATGCAAAAGGGCTCGCTCATGGTATGATTACCGAGATATCTCGGAACACGCTCCATTTCAAGGTCCCGCTAGAAACCTTAAGCACCTTGATGGCCAGCGCAACGATGTAGCATGGCCCTGCCAATACGTTCTCCGTTCCGAGGCGCAGTGGTACAAAAGGTTGCTGTAGGAAGTTGCGGACGAGCATAGAGGATCCGTGCTCGGCAACAAAGTAAAAAGGGAACACTCATCATTCTACTGGCACACCTCCTTGGCTGAGTCATCTTTCTGGATCAGCCTCCCGCACATCTTATTGTGTTGAAAACGCCGTATCAGACATCGCGTTTGCAACACGGCATACCGTGTGTTGAGATGTCAAAGCGCAACGAGAGCGCCGCCCACACCCCTCCCCTCCACCTAGCAGTCACAACCACCCCGGTAAGTTTCACACCATGACAACAGAGGTCAAAGCGGGAGCAAGGCTCCCCGGTTTTGCTGAGCTGCTGTGGCCTTTCCAAACCTTTCTGCTCTCATCTGATATTTTCGACCCCTGAACCCAACTAACACACCTTGTGCCTACGAATGCATCACACAAGATTCGGGCGAAGCTCGGGCCATGGCTGCTTCTGCCCACCACCTACCTAGGTGGCTTGGCATCCTTCTTTTCGCAACTAACGACGAGACTGGCAAAGCTCAGCGCATCTTCACTTGAAAGACATCCACTCCCTGCGAGTGCCTAGACGCTTGATGGTTAGATGGGAACTTTGACAGCCCGGAGTCTGTGTCTATGACCGCAGGCCCACATGGCTGAGAAGAAAGATGCTCGATGGCACAGTGAGGGGGGGGGGGTGCGAGATGCCAACGGCCCACGATCTCAACTTTGCAGAATAGAACAATGCCAACACACCAAAGAATCGACGGTGGCCAGGCTCTCGGCGGCGTTGTTATGTTGATGATCTAATATCAGAGCTTCGACAGGGCTGACCCTTATGTTGCTTTGCCGCTCGCTGCCTTGTTCCCCTGGCTGCAGCTTCCCCCAAAATGCACCCCATCGTGGGATGTAAAAGCAAACAGGGTTAGGTAGCCCGGGCTCCATGCACGAGGCTCAGAACGGCAGTGTTCTTGGGGAAGATGAATTGTCAGGGAATTGCACGCCCTGCAGCGCGGCTATAAAGCCGGACACGAGTGGGGCTGTTCCACATTCGGGCTCGCCGCCAAGGGGTGTCCGAAGATCGCAAACACCCCAAGCAAACGCAGGGCAGCTCTGACGGGGCGCGAAAGGCTGTGGGCAGAACCGAAATATCAGTTGCCATGCCCTGCGTATTTTCTCCCTGTCATCATATTGCCACGCAAACAGGCTGGGATTGAATCATACCCGGCGAGTCATAAGCCAAGGTTGTGCTCGAACCTCACTCAAGCTAGGTTTACACTACCTCGCAGATATCGCCTGATCTGGGGTATGCTGAATAATTAAGCGCCCAAAGTAACCTTGATCACGCCGTCTCTTACTCTAAGCGCTACACTTGGGACTTGACATGAGATCACCTACACACATGTGTCTTCTGAGCTCCGCTTGTCCACTATCATCCCTGCCTAACAAGGATCGTACA
Source organism: Verticillium alfalfae VaMs.102 (assembly GCF_000150825.1). Lineage (NCBI taxonomy): Eukaryota > Fungi > Ascomycota > Sordariomycetes > Glomerellales > Plectosphaerellaceae > Verticillium > Verticillium alfalfae. The sequence goes on from NW_003315032.1 coordinate 731,918, forward strand.
TCGGATTCACTTGGCGGAACGGAACTCGATCTTGACAAGAGTCTCGAAGAAAGGGGCTCGGACTTGTCCAGATTGACAGATGCAGCTTGCATCACTGCGCAGTCAGTCTACTCGTGTTGCCTTCTTATTCGATTGAACGACACCTCGCTACTAGTAACTGGTATGCTTCACAGCAAGTCATGCTCAGCGGTTCTGAGCTTGACATTCACCTCATCTCCCGCCACTACTTGCATTGGAAGTAATACCATGCAACGTGTATCCCTCATACAGGGCGATCGAGCCGATCCCAAGGCACGACCCTCATGCATCTACCTAGACCCCAGTTGATTTCAACAACTCGATTTGGCTATGTGCATGAAGACCTGGTCCTGGTTGCTGAAACTTGGACCACCTGCTCCGACAACACCGATGCAAAGGTGCGCACGGTAGTTTGCTCCTTTGAGGGGTCGGACTTGCTGTACACCATGTACGTTGCCATCTCTAGGATCGGTTGACTCAAAGACAACAGGCCTGTGAAGCTGATGGAAATGGGTTTGCAATCTTGAAGATCACTCGCGTAGTCGTCTAGACTTTCCTTCCTACCATCTAGCCAGGCCCTCGGACAGCTCATCGCCACTTCTACCAGGCCTCGGACCCCGCTACCGGGCGACCCGGCACTCATCTCGCTGCTCACTCTCCTCCTGTCCGAAAGGCTGGGTCAAAGCGTCACAAAACATCAGGCCACCAACGAGAGTCCAAGTTGGGATGAAAGATGTCAACCGCAAGCGAGCATCAATGCATAGCCTTGGCTCCCATCGTGAACGAGATTTCGACTGATTCGGTAGAAGCTGACCCACGAGGTCCATATAAAAGAACTTGGTGAACATATCATCATGGTACGTTAGTTGCTACCCCGTGACACAACTGTGGTTTTCTAGTACGGCGTTCCTGAGTCACAGAAATCCAGGAGCGCAGACCCAGCACATAGCCAGCCGTCGGTAATCCACCGACGACAGTGCGCTACCGTATAGGGTGCGTGCCGTTTAAAGGAGTCTGTAGCGTTCCATCCCTGCCCATCTGGTATGGGGCCCTCAGAGAACGGGGCGGACATGACCCCACGCCCAAATGATGACCAAGAGCGACATGCATGCATACGGGCGATATCCGAGAGAGAGAGAGAGAGAAAAAAGTCTCCGGTGCTTCGCTCCAGGGGCCGAATTATTCTTCACCGCGTGGCAGATGTGCGGGTGAGCAGACCATTATCATTTCTCACATACGACTATGACTATTATTGTCCCTGGCTTGCGGAACCAAGCTTTCCCAACGCTGCACCACAGGCAGGTATGCTTGCCCATGGATCTCAGGAACGAGGGCTGCTGCACCCCGCCCGTGGCATCACTCTTATTGCCCTACGCCTCTGCGTCCTGCCACCCGTGTCGACGTCTTTGAACCTACAGCATGGCAGCTGCGGCGATGAGGCCGCCCAGCACGCCGACAGGCATCATGGTCGCCAAGGGCCCTGCGTTGGGGGTAGAGGTCGAGGCCGTGTTCTGCGCATTGGCGGCCGAGCCAGTGGCTGATGCCGTCTGCGAAGCTGAGGTGGTGGCAGCGGCGGTGCCTGAAGCCGTTGTCGAGGAGCCGGACGCCGCTGTCTTGCAGACGACCGAGTCGGGCAGATCGGTGACGCCGGAACCTCTGCAGAGGCGTTTGGCAAAGTCAACAGCAGCCTGTTGCTCCTTCTGCGTGCAGCCGGCGGCAAGGCAGCATGCCATGTCGTCGAGGAAGCTCTTGTTGCTGCAGATGCACTTGTTGTCGAACTGGCCGCAGCCTCCAATGTTCCCGCCGGTCGTGGCCTCGATTACGCATGGTTGCTGTCGGCGGCAGAATGGTCAGTCTCGCAGTCACCAACGCATCACCAGAGAGCCAGAAACGAGACCGACCGGCGAGGCCTCAAGGCCGCCAGTCATTAGAGAGCGACGACGATTGCTTCAGAAGGAGAGGAGGGAGTCAATACGCACGGCGCACTTGGGCAGGTCGCCCGTCGACTGAGCAGCAACGAGGCCGACGAAGGCGAGAATGGAAGCAGTGATCAGCTTCATCGTGATGTCAGACAGGGACTAGACTACACAGAGAGATGGTGGATTGCGCAACTGTTGTTGGGTGTGGAAAAGTGGGATGGCGGTACGTCAGGGCGCGAAGAGGAGAAGGGGCGCGAATCCGCTCCTGTCGAACGAGGCACCAGGCCCGAGCCCCAAGCCCCCTTTGAACACACGGTACCTTGCCTCCTTCCTCATCCCAGGGGTTGCGAGGCCGAGATTGGCTGACCGCTGGGGGAAGTCTCGGCCCAGATCGATACTGCCCCACTGTTGGCGACTTGCTTGCCTGCGTCCCCAATCATTTCCGAGGTGCAAAGCAACACCATGTACTACTACTGGCGGGCCAATGCAGGGCAGATTCCACTGCATGCCAAGGAAATGCATTCCCCAGGATGCGGAAAGCTTGAAGCAGCCACAGAGACAACGTAATACATGAATGAGGCTGGTGAAGATGGAATTCAGCCACCACGTCTTTCCAGCCTCAGACACATCAACCTCCCACAGCCTCACAAATGATGGGTTCCTTTCGAGCAGCTCTGCTTCGCTACCGCTGCCGACCCCCATTGTCTGCCTTGTCAAAGCCATCGAAAGAACGATGCCCGGGATGCGACGCGCGTCTACGTCAACATTCAGCGGATGAGTTCATAAACTTGTCGATCCGCGTACTTGGGCACCTCCTCCGTCTCCTGTGCTCATGCCCGCAAATCGTTCGTGGGAGCGTTCCAACGCAATGCGGACATTCTCCGTGAAAGCCAACGTGCGCACGCGTCATTGCGCGGCTAAGCGGGCCAACTACATGGTACGCAAGTACAGTGCATTGTCGGGCCACGAGCAACATTTGATCGCACAATGCGAGACTGCGACAATCTCCGACTATTCCGACTATTGCCGTGCACAAAGTTTAACAACGACCATCACTACCCTGACCGAACCTTCCTGACTGGGCACCTGAGAGTAGGCTGCCGCCTGGCACGGCCCAGCTCTACAGCCTCTCAGTGCCGCCGGTACCTACAAGCACTCACTTAGTTCTCTCACGCGTCTGTCTCCACGCAGAGGAAATGCGTATTGTTGTTCCGCCGCAAGCCACTCCCGGGCCCACAGCGTCCTAGACTCTGCAGAAGGTTCAAGCCGGTGTCTCTCGGGCCTCCCGCCTGCAAGCCTGAAGCCGCCGCCATTCCCGTCCGTCTAGGAGACGAGATGCCTTCTAGGTTTTGCGATACCGAGCTTGTCACTCGACGGCGCGAGCGACGCGGGTACGACAGGCCGGCCACTCGGTCATTTCGTTCTCGTGCAGCCGACTGCAGCCCGAACCAGAGCAGCCGACCGCAAGATCGACAGCGGCAAGTCCTGCGGAGACTTCCTCTAGAGGCCAAGACCCGGGAAGCAGACTGGCTCGTCTCTTGCCTGTCCGACCTAATGACCCGCTGAGCGCACATCGCTGATGTCCTACGCCAAAGGGGAGAAAGATGGTGGGGGACGGAGGGCCGAGCGACTGGGACCATGGGCGGTCGGCGAGAGCTTAACCGCCCTCCCATCCCTGGACGCCCTGACCACACCGTCGGGCTCGTGGGACGTCGGCAGGGCTCGGAGGTGCGGATCATCACTCCGACAGTCTTCTTGGTGACGCCGGCATCATGCAGCCAGGGTGGGAAGAAACGCGGTGGCTCGAGTTCGTCACAGCTGCAGGCCTGTTCGATGCAATTGCCGGACCCTCCCCACAACGTCGTACTGCACATCTCACCAAACAGGCCTCTGCCGGATCGCCCCGCCCTCTGACCTCGAACGATGAAGGGTAACCCTATGATATGCAGTGTTCCAGGCGGTATCCTGGCCGAGACGAGCTTGATTGCACAGCGGCCAAGCAGTTCATGACAATCTAGCGCATCGAGTACAGAGTATGGCGCGGATAGAAGAGTGCTTCGGGCTAGATCATGAGATGGCTTTGTGGGCGCAGCAAGCAATAGTGGTGGGCACATCAGTCTTTGTCCGTGCTGACGCTCAACACGCCCTTGCCCATACTATCGTCGAGCTCACATTGGAACTCGGGCGCCATATGCGCGTTGCAGCATCCTTGCTCGTCAACGTGCACGACTGATACATAGAGGCGCACGCTTGACTGGTCGAGGTTCGTCTACGGAGGCGCTTTCTCGGTGCCGTGCGGAGATGCAGTTCGCTCCTCGCCGAGATACATGTACAACACAGCAAAAACCAGGACGACGGGTCCGACGCCGCGCCGTGAAATTTTCACAACTGGACAAGGATGAAGCGCAGGCCTGCTTACATGTGTGGCGTCCGGCACGCTCCGTGTGAGGCTGTCACCATGCATGTCTGGCGCCGTCGATGGAAGCACCGTAGCAGGTTTGCCACGACAAGACAAGAGGCCCACGATAGGCTCACACCCAGCTAGGCGACTACCACGAACCCGTGTGAAACTCTGATATCTGGTTCGAGTTTTGATTTCATGATAGCTTGCTTGATGCATCCATCCTTGGTCATGCATCGTGCCACTAGCCGATGCAAAGTTGGATGATAATAACAGATGCGCATCACGCGATACCAGGCGGGCACCTTTGCCTCTTCCGTCCTGGTGTGTCACCGCACTGATGGTCTGTCACGGCAATCATGGTCCCACCGCAACACCCGAGCCCGACCCTCCAGATCAACTGCCGCTGGTCCCTTTGGCCAAAAGTGTATCCGTCGGGTCGTAATGTACCCTACAATCCAAGAAAGCGAAATTTGCTCAGCCCAAAGGAGTCTGCGCTGATATGCAGAAACCACGCCACTCTCAATCCAGGAACTTGGATTGTCCCCCTTCTTGTTTCGGTCGAAACGTGGGGGCGGGGGATCTTTCCCATGCCCATTCAGGAACATGTTTCCTCCCTCCCCGCCTCCATGAAGAGCGAGCCAACGCGTTGATGTGCCGATGCCTCTCCCCTCGGCTTCGGGCGAAGAAGGCCGACGAGGGGGGCACTCTCTCTGACTTTCCCTCACCCTCTACTTGCCACGTCGGGATCCGTACGCACCGGTCACTAGAAACTGCCGTGCAGACGGACCACCTGAGCGCGCGCACATCGGATGTCGTGACTCTATTCGATACGGATCTCGCAAAGGCGCCGAGGCGGCTTTTTGGGGGGGGGGGTTGACATGCCATCCGTGCCGTGCCCATCCTCTCGTCCTTCCTCTCACCTCACCCTTCTCCTTACCCCACCCAATTACCTCGTGGGCAGTGGACATTTCGACATGCCTCACCTCGCTGACTCGAAAGACGCGGTCATGTCATGTCGTCTGGGATTGTCATGTCTGAGCGGCGGAAGAACCAGGTTCCGCTTTTTCTCACCCCCCCCCCCCTCCAAACGAACCACCCCTTTCCCAGCCGCCGCCGTTCCCCCTCTCGTCACAATCGTCCCAACGTCAAATCGTCAATCTGGAACAGATCCGGTACGCGAGGTCGTGACCCAGAAACTTCTTACCCTGGGGGCGGGAGGAGCTAGGGAACGACGGCTCGGTCAGCCGCAAGACTAGGCCGAGAGGCAAGTAGATTCGAGGTCCCTGCGAGGCAACATTTCCATTTACGCGGAGGTATCGTGACCTACAGTACACCAAGCAGGTACACTAGATGCATCAAAAGGGGGGTGGAGCCGCGAGCGAAGAGGGGGAAAACATACACGCTGCACTCGTGCCGTTTCCTCTTGTTCATTTTCCTTTCTATTGTCTCCTTCTCAATCTTCTCACCATGTACGTTTGTCCCCCCCCCCCCCCTGGGAGGATCCATTCTCATCTGTCGGTTCCCCATGCGAGGTAATTTGAGGCTCTTGGAACCAAGATGGCGCAAACCTTATTTCCTACTTGGGCTGCAACCCCCTGGCTTGCCAGTGCCTTTGGTACTTTACCCTGGTCTCTTCCAGCTTGACCAGTCAGTCGTCGCTGATTCATGAGGTCGGGGGTGTTGGCAACAATGGTGGTGGCACGTCGTGGAAACGGACAGAGTACACGTCAATACAGACGACCCCCGTCGTCAAGGGTCCCAAAGTGGAGGGGGAGGGAAGAAAGCAGCAGGTGGTCTGTTCACAGGGGAGGAGGGTGACATCCGTTATGGGGCACGGCAGTCAGCATTGGGTACCCAACAACCAAGATTTTGACCCCTTCCTACATTAGTCTTCTTTATCGTCTCTTCCTGAAATTCGGGTGCTTCAAGCAATCCATCAGTGCAGATCAAGCTTTGATCCCTGTCTGAGCCGAGACCTCGCATTGCAAGTGGAAACCCCAACCTCAAGCTACGACCACCTCGTATGCCGCCGTGATCAACTTGACCGCTCCTTCGTCGTCGACAAGTTTTCCCTCAAAGAAAATGTCACGCAGCCCGTCCTCAGTCCGGCACAGCTTGTCCGCCCTGTACTGGAGCTTGACGAATAAATCTCCGTCGTCCCAGATCTGCTGTGACCCCTCGGTCAGGGTGGCCATCAAGTGGAGAAAGACAGCCAGAGCCGCGTGGTATTTGTCCGTATCTGCAATAATAGAGTAGGAGCTTCCGGTACGGAGAAATTGTTCCAGGATGTCAGAGTCCGAAGGGATAAGGTATGTTCCGTCTAGGGCTGAAAGCGGAACCGCATAACATCGATCAGTAACGGCTTCTGTGCCAGCGCCGCGTTCGTTGGACGTCTCGGTCTGCTTGTTCACCAAGTTTTGGAGTGCTTTGCTCGCTTCTCCTGGACCACCTTTCCTCTGTAATTGAACGTGCTGCTCGGCGAGATAATGCAGGAGCCGCATCCAGACGAAGCGCTCAACGTCCTCGGGCCCAACGTCCTCCATGAGGCCAGCGAGGCGGACGAGCACGAGGAACCCGTCAATCGGATACTCGAGTAAGGGGCTCTGGTGGATCGTGGACTGGAAACCTTGGAAAGTCACGCGAAGAGCCTGCTGCAGTGGCATCGTGTCATTGACCACGCCTGAAAGCGGGCTGCCCACCGGCGTCAGGCCAGCCATGGTGGAGATGCCGGGAAGCTTCGACAGCTCTCGACAGCACCATTCCAAGCTCGGCATGAGGGTCTGGCATTCTGACTGTATCGCGCCGTCAACCAGGTCCTCAATTGTGGTGCAGAGGGTGGAGAGGAAGACGAGGAACACAATGCTGTCACGGAAGCGGTGACCGTATACTTCCCCCAGCTTCTCCTCCCACAACTGCCTGTTTTCACGCTTGTGGAGCGGGACCAGCGGTAACGCAATCGTCACACGGTCGTCATTTGGAAGCTCTCCAGCCTGCAAAAGCAGGGAAGCGCACCCATCGCAGCATGTTATAGGCAGGATGACGTCCGTCTCGGGATAGTTGCCGAGTACGAGAGGATACATGTGACCAGAGCGCTGATTTGCCTTTGGCAGATGCAAAGTCTCTGGCTCATCGGAGCTGGTCTGCAGTAGTAGTGTCTGTATTGACCTGGGTTCTCTGCATATCGGGCACGTAGCATATGCGCCGGGTTGCCTGTCATACACAGTGCTTCGCTCGCCTTTGTACCCTGGGAGGAACAACAGGTCCTTGGTTCGTCTGCTTCGGTGACCGATATACGGGCTGAGTGCAGCTTGCTGGTACGTGGCTGGACCCGTGTCCTGGTGATGATAATAATTTCGTTTGGGCCCAGGGCTTAAGGGGCTCATTCTTGCCTCGTTCCTGGCGGAGCTTCCACCAGAATAATGCGCTGTGTATGGTCGTCTTCCGCCTCCCACTGGGGACGACATTGGTGTGAGCATGGCTGGACTTGCTGGGGCCCGCGCATCGTTCATGGTCATAGTCGAGAGCACTTCGGCTAAAGTGTCGTTCAGTTTGCAGGACAGTTCCCAATCCGCCTCAACCTGGCTTTCGAAGTGGGACCAGTTCTGGCGGTGTGCAACGCGAAGCCCTGATCTGAAGCTGTCGATGTACGTGATGGTGGTGGCCTCGGACATCTTGGCCTCGATGCCGTCAGGTGTTTCATCACGAGACAGTAAACCCCACAGATCTTCAATCCTGTATATCGGGGCTAGGCTCTTGACCTCTTCCAATAAAATTTTCATGCAATTCAATCCATTGGAACCAACATCCTCTCGCGTCATCAAGGCCGCTTCCGGAATCCTGTGGTGACGTCGAGCACTCTCGATCCAAAATTTCACATCTTGATCTTTGCCGCGAGTTTTGGCCGCAAGCAGGATGACATCCAATGCAGAATAGTCTGCCAACAGCTCAATGGTTTCTTCCTTGGACAAGGTGTCATTGTACAGGCTTGTCATATCGAGCGTCTTTCCCCCTGGGAGGACCACAGCATCTGCCGAAAGACGTGTCGGTCGCGGGACCTGAACCCTGGAAAGGTCTTCGTAGGTGATCCTGATGAGATCTTGCCATCGCGTAGTCGGTCCAAAAGGGGTAAATCTTGCATGCTCTGGGAGGAGAGTGGTGAAGGACCCCTTTGCTTGCAACACGTAGAGATCACCGCTTCTGACATCGTGAAAGAGGAAAATGCAGTGAGGAGCCACAGCGAAGACCGAAAGACCAACAGACACATTGCAGTCATATGGAGACTGAACACGGTATCCATAAAGTATGATGACAGATGCTGTTCCGTGAATGCCTGTTTTGGAGATGGCGTTGGCAAATTTGTTGATGAGCGGCTTCTCGATGAAGCCGTCGGTCATGAGAAACCAAAGACTGGCTTCCTGGAGCGCACGTCGGGCGACTGCATCCTCAAGAACGACAGAAGGATCGGTCCCAGCACCAGGGGTGAGAAACGGGGTTTGTTGCGGGTGTATGACGCCGAGGCATCGTCCATCCCAAGGGATGACACGAGATAGTGTGTTCGACTCAGCGGGCTTCAGCCCTCCCATCAAGAGGCTGATGGATCGTTTTTCTTCATCCAGGATTCGCCCCCGTGTGCTCCCTGAGACGTCGACTGCGAAGACGAGCGGCAGGTCACGAACTTGCATATCGTGCCCAACCCCCACACCTGGCGATGGACTGGGACAAGCCGGTGACGCAGCATGCAGCGGGGGTGTTGGAAGTCGAGCCCATCCCGGGCGGATGGCTGGTGGTGGAGGCGCTCCCATCGGTGTAGCTTCGCTCGATGGAGTAGGGGGTTCAACAGCTGGCGACACGGGAAGAGAAAGCTGCTCGCCGAAAAGTGGTGAAGGCAGACCAGGCGTTCTCGGAATAGTCTCATTGGCTTGACTGGGACTTATTGCAGGTACATGCCTACCGCGCAACCCTTAAGCAGTCAGCATTCTCTCCATGTTCTTGGTCAAGCAACTCAGAATTATCCAGCGTACGATCGCGAAGCCCTCGCAAGCCAAAATTGGCCGCGACCTTGGGGGGCATAGGCCGGTCAGGAGTGGACGGCATTCTTTTGACTTGTGCGCACACTTTGGTCTGGTCTCCGCAAAACGTGCTCCTGGTATATTGAACTCCAGGGGGTAGTCCTCTCAGGTTGGGAAGAAAGTGGTATGGGAATACACGACTCAGGCTTGCTTGGTTCCTTACACAGCAGGGGGTGGTTTGAAATATGTCTTGCCTCTCTCCGTCTGACATCGGCGAACCAGCATGAGGATGGCGCAGCCACCAAAGAAGGCGTCGAGCAGGCTCACTAAGCCGCAGCGAGGCTCACTCGGGCAGCCAATATGACGATTTCACACCACACCACAGTGAGGGCGCCAGGCATGCCGCGCTGCAACCCGCAGTTCAGCCCTAGGTGTCTCGAGCGAGATCCAAGAGACCTCTCGCCCGCATAGCCAAGTTATAGGACTCCTTGAGGTGAATAGTTCGGCTTCACAAGAGGCACAACTGGAGGGGCATCATAGCCTTGGCTGCCGCCATGAGGCGAGTGTGGTAGTCGAAAGATTGATGGGGAATTCGACTGAGGTGACTGAGTGCTACCGGACCCCACGACTGAATGTCTGCCGTGAGTGGAGTGGTGGAGGCCTGGCCGCTGTGGTTCGCGGACAGGCTCATCAGCTGCCTCGTCGAAAGTATGGTGCGGTAGCGGCAGCGTGGAATCGACGGCATCCTCGAGCCAATGCGCGTCGTGTTGGCTTGCATAGCGCTTCTTCTTTGCTTTGCCCGGAGTGGCAGCACTTTCGCGTGATGACGAATTGTCTTGCGACTGGCCGAGGGCATTGTCAACCGCCATGCCACTCGACGAGCCGGGACGTTCGATGGATTGAGAAGAATCGGACGAGCGGAGGCCTCCAGGCTGGTACGGCCGGAGACCAATCGGAGCATCGAGATGTTCAACATTCGAATTGGCCAGAGCAACTTGCTCATCCTCGGCCACAAGGCTCTGGCGCTCATTCGATTCGTAGGGGTGCTGAGCCAGGTCGGAGCTGCTCAGGGAGGAAGGCTGCGGGGTATCTGCTGTGCTGGGGCCCGATGAGACTGCATCTTCAGCCGCTGTGATCCAGGAAGCGTTTAGGGATGATCCATTCGGACGAGCCCTGCGCTTCCGATGGCCTGAGGATTTGCCGGTGCCGGCGCCGGTGTCGATGCCAGCCATTCGCGGTGAAAAGACAGACGTTATGTTGATGGCGAATGCCAGGCTTGTGGGAGTGGGACCGATAGTAGCCAAAGCTGGTGAAGAGTAGGGCAGGGTAGTAGATTAGAAGTCAGTCGGAATCGAAATCGGATGCTCAGATGAATGAGGAGGGGGTCGGGCC
>NW_003315032.1:742759-745061 GCF_000150825.1 Verticillium alfalfae VaMs.102
CAAGCATGCAGCTGCATCTGACTGAGCTGAGGATCCGACCACAGCCGCACCACAGCCACGAAATCGCGTCGAGCCTGCCTTGAGCAGATGGCGAGGCGGCCGGGCCACCGGCCAAGACAAGGCGGACTTGAGCAGGTCCAGGGAGCTGCTTGCCTTGGACAATCAGAAGGGAATGGCAGGCTTCCACAAATACATTGACTGCCAGCCTACCGGTCGGCCTTGCAAGGTGCCCTTTGCCTCCTTACTGTGCTTTGCTTTGTTGTGAATTTGTTTTAGCTTCCTCTCGCTGTCCAACGTCGCGACTGCTCGAGTGCTTACGGCGATGACGCAGTCATTCAAAGACACCTACGCTCCAGAATTGTCAGCCCTCTCCAGTCACCGCCCGTCCTTTGATTCCCGAGTTCTGCCCCTAACCTAATCTCGAAGAGAGGACATCAAGACGATCGCGAGATCCCTCGAGGCCTTCCGCGAATCTCACCTGTCAGAAACCACAGACATTGCTCACGTCCTCTGTCAGCCAGGACACCCAAGAGAAGAAAAGACACTGGCCAGTTCGACTGACATCGCAACCCTCGTAAGTCATGAGCCGTCGTGGTGACATCTCCGCATAGACTGCAGGGACTGCAAGGACTCGCTATGCCAAACATGGAGCTTATACTAGTCCCAGCCTTCAATCAGTTCTGCATGCCACCAGCTATTGTCCGCCCTTCCCACATCCCCGAATGAGAAGAACAAAACAGAGTGGACACAATCTTGACCAGTTTACCCTAGCTTCATATACAAATACCTCATCCAGCGGCCCCTCGAGCCCGTCCCTGACGATGCCAACAAGCTTCAGATATCCGCCAGCTCTCTCGAGAGCCTTACCAAGCACCTGAAGCTGCCCGCGGCGTTCATCTTCGCCCTCACCCGCTACTACCTGCCCAACGGACGAGGCAGCCGCCAGATCAAGATCGGCGACAAGACATGCCACGACACGTGGTATTTTCTCCCAGTCCGGGTTCAGGTCGAGGCAGTCGGCACCAACCCTGCGGCGAACCCGCCCGCGACCACTGACGACGATGACGCCAGCCAGATGAACCCCTTTTACAAGCTCCATCTTCCGGACGTGCAGAGAGATATCCACCGGTCGTGCGTGGGTATCTTCTCGCGCGTCGACCTGGACTTGCAGCGCTTCACATTCGTGGCCTTTGACTTTATGCACGGCCGCTGGCCCAAGGTCGCCCTCGAGCCAAGGGAGCGCATCGGTGACGTTCTCAAGCGCCACGCCCAGAGTTCCGACGCCAGCTTTGGCCGCGAGCACTGCGTGCACCTCGTCTACCTGACGAGCGCCACCCGCTGGTGGACCAATTCTCTGTCGAGCGTCAACGAGCAGCTCATTGCATACGAGCGGCGCCTACAAGCCGAGCTCGACAGGGCCGGCACCACGCCCGAGTCGGTCCTGACGGAGCTCAACAGAGCGCTGCACTCGATCGCCGCGCATCTCCAGCGGTACCTGTCCGAGCTCAAGTCCCTGCGGGGCATCGCGGCCGACCTCTCTGCCAATCACGCCTCTGTCCACGCGAACGCCGCCGAGCATGGCAATGAGGACGCATTGAAACAGGCGGCCCGCGGCTTTGCCCAGGTTCTGTCGCAGGTCGATGCGGCCCACGAGCTGGCCGTGGAGCTCGAGAAGAAGACGCAGAACATCCTGGCCCTTGTACGTAGCTCCTGCCGCCGCCTCTGCCATTCATCGAGTCCTGCTGATTCCTCTCGGCAAAGCTGTTCAACAGGATCCAGATCAGCAGCGACCGTCTGCTCGTAGCCAACGGGGAAGCAATGCAGGGCATTCTGAGAGCCATGCAGGAAGACGCCAGCCTTGCCCAGCGGATGGCGAGGGAATCGCACAGGCTCGCGCAAGAGATGAAGAAGGACAGCATTGCCATGAAGACGGTAGGATTTCGCCTTTGCACGTGTATAGATGCCGGCAGTTGTTGATGTATGTATGTTTGTGCAGATCGCCATCGTCACCATGTTCTTCTTACCAGGTGCGACATTTGCGGTACGAACATCCAGTGACCAGGGGTTCTCACCATTTCTCCTGCTAACATTCGGCAGACTCTGCTCTCTATGCCATTCTTTAGCGACAACGAGTGGATGGGCCACGCGTCCCGGTTCTGGATCTGGGTCGTCTTCTCTGTTCCGTCAACTGCTGCTTGCTTCATCTTCTACAGCATCTGGCGGAAGCGGGCTCAAAAGTTAGTCAGGGAGGCGAGGATGGTTACCGCTGCAAGGCTTGCCGAATATTCGGCAAAACGGACGC
>NW_003315032.1:745494-746327 GCF_000150825.1 Verticillium alfalfae VaMs.102
GGGTATATGCCAGGGTTGGGTAATGTAGAAAAAGAGGGGGATATCTTTCGCCATGTGGTAGGTGCAGAAGAAATTCAAGGTTCAAAAATGAAGAAAGAAAAAACGCTTGCTCGCTCATACACAAGAATTCCATAGAAACAAATCAAGACACGAGCCAGTTCTTGTCCCACGGACAGGCCAGGCTCAACCCGTGATCTTTCTCCACCAGCTGCTTCGAGGTGGAGCCGGCTCGGCGGCTGCGCTCGCGCCGCCGCCCCCGTAGAGAGATCGCCGCCGCTCATCGCTGCCTTCCGAGCCACCCGCCCCCGTCGGTGCTGCGCCATTGCGCCGCTCCCTCTCCTCCCGACGAGCGCGGCGGCGACGATCATCGCCCTCGTCCGCCGTGGCATCCTCAGTCTTGGCTCGTCGACGACGCTCACGCCTCTCGCGCCTGGCTTCGTCTTCGGTTTCCGGCGGCGGGGGCGCATCTGAGTGCTCCTTGACCCAGGAAGATGTACCGGAATGGGGCCACGCTGGCTTGGCCTCGCCCTTGCGACGGGATCTTTGCTTTGGGTAGACACCTTCGGTATCTGACGGATGCGTGGAGCGGCGTCGGCTGCTCCGATGTTGGCCATTGTCTTCCTCAGCCGCGCGAGCAGCACGTCTCGCCTCACGTCGTCGCAATCTTGCCTCCTCGTCTTCAGATGCCTCGACTGGCCGGGCGCGACGTCGCTCATCGCGCGCAGCACGTCTTGCCTCAGCTTCCGTGGCCTCTCCAGCGGCAGCAGCGGCAGCAGCCTCACGATCCTTGCGACGGCGCTGCGCTCAGCACGGCCTAGCTGTCGGCATTGGCA
>NW_003315032.1:746655-748616 GCF_000150825.1 Verticillium alfalfae VaMs.102
TCGCGATCGTCATCATCACGGCGCTTCATCTGCTTCAGGTCGCCAGCAGTGCTCGCTGCGACGTTCACGTCTTGCCTCGTCGTCCGTCGTCGCGTACGTGTTCCGCCGTTGCAGCGGGTCAGGGCGCTCAGCCTTTGGTGTCATGAAACCACTAAACATGGCGCCGAAGCCCTTCTTCGCCGTCGAGTTGCTGCGTGACAATGGCGGGGGCTCCGCTGGACCGTCGCCATCCACCATGACAATGTCCTCGTCCTTGGGAGCCTTGGTCCGCCGCCGCCGTTGCTCCTTGGTGGGGCTGACATCTTCGCCATTGGCGCCCACCATGACAATATCGTCGTCCTCTGGAGCGCGCCTGCGACGTTTGCTCGCGGACTTGTCGACGCCAAAGATCTTGGCGGCTTTGGATGCCATCGGAGGAGGGGCTTCCTCCGGCGGAGGGGAGGCAAGGCCGCCGACATCGTAGGAATGGCGTCGCGAAGGCCTTGCACTGGCACCGAGCCTCTTGTCTCGGGTCGACGTGGATCGCGAGACAGGTGGGGTGCTGAACATGGACATGAGCTTGGGCCGACCTGGGGCCTCCCTCGCTCTGTCTAAACGTTCGGCCTTGTCTGATGCTGATCCCTTGGAGGAGCCCTTTTCTTCTTTTTCGGTAGGCGACCTTCTCGACTTGCGCTCGGACGTGGTTCTTGACGGTCTCTTCTCCTTCTCCCTTTCCTTGTCACGTGTAGCTGGCGTAGCGGCGTTCCACATACCCCAGGAGGCAGAGCCCTCGCGGTTGATCTTGGTGCGCTCCTTCTTGAGGGGCTTCGCATCGTCGGGCGGTGGCGTTAAAGGTTGAGGCGCGTCGGGAACCGCAGGTGGAGGGGGAGGCGGAGGTGGTGCTTCGGGTGGGACATCCTCCTTGGACCTCTTCTTACTCTTCTTGCTGCTCTTCTTGCCCGGAGACATGTCGATAATGCCTACAATCTCGTCGTCATCTTCGGGAAATGACCCGGGAAGCTCAGATTTGTGCTTCCTGGGATGACTGGCTTCTTCAACGGGCTCGACGAGCGATCTGTCCTTGTCCCGCTTGGAACGCTTCTTCTCCTCCCTGGTCGACTCTGGAGGTGGCGGGGGCGCGAGTGGGGCTTCTTCGACTTCAGGTTCTTCGACGGGCGCTTCAAAGGCTTTGAGCCGGTCGGCGAGTTTGCTAGCCTTGCGAGCGGAAGACGATTTCATGACATTGTCGGCGGTCGAAGATGAGAAGGTGTCCTTCCAGTCGCTCGAGGCAGCTTCTAGAGGTAGGATGAGTCAGCAGTGTAATCTCGGGTACGGCCGAGGCGTGATGCAGCTCATCTCGGTGAGAATCTGGGGTGAGTGGAGATGATCAGGGGTGCGTGCCACCAGCCCAGCAGACAACAGCACACCATCATGCAATGAACAGCGCCCCCCCCCCCTGCCTTTTTGGGCCACATACCTTTTTTGGAAGGCTTCTTTGCGCCCCAGAAGCTGAAGGCGTCGCTCGACGGCTTCGCCTCCTCGGCCTCAGGAGCAAGCAGTTCCTCGATCTGCTCGGGACTGAGCTCATTCATAGCGTCGTCCAGGTCAGCCCCACCTGCATCGGGCACCGGTTCGGGCTCCGGTTCGGGCGCTGGCTCGGGCTCGGGCTCAGGCTCCTTCGCCTTGGATTTGGACTTAGACTTGGACTCCTTCTCGGCCTTGGCGCTCTTCTTCGATTTTTTCTTGGAAGATTCAGCTGCGGCTGCGGCTGCTGCTGCTTCTGCCGCCGCCGCCGCTTCTGCCGCCGCCGCCTCCTCTGCCGCCGCCGCCTCTGCCGCCGCCGCCTCCGCTGCTGCAGCTTCAGCCGCTTCCGCCTCCTGACGCTCCCGCTCAGCCTGCTCCTCCGCTTCGGGGGCAAGTCGCTCCTCTTCTTCCTTGGCCGCTTGCGCCGCGGCCTTCTTCAGCCCTCCAGCGCTGCCAGC
>NW_003315032.1:748716-757244 GCF_000150825.1 Verticillium alfalfae VaMs.102
CGCGTCGTCGCCGTATTTTCCTCCGCGGCAGCTTTCGCTTCGGCGCGCTCGTTGGCGGCTTTGGTCAGGCGATCGAATACAACCTGGTCCTTTTTCAGCAGCTTACCCCCTCGCTTGGCCTTCTTCGTGATGAGAGCCTCGAGCTCCTTCTCCTCCGCGCGGATTTTTTCCGCTTCTGCCTCGGCGAGAGCAAGCGCCTCCTGCTCAAGGCGAGCGGCCTCAGCGGCCTCGGCAGCTGCGGCTTCTTCCGCTTCACGAGCGATGCGCTCTTCCTCTTCCTTTTTCGCCTGCTCTTCCGCCTCCTTCTCCTCTTGGGCCTTGCGGGCAGCCTCTTCCTTCTCAGCCTTCTTCTTCTCCTTTTCGAGCTTCTTCAGCTCCTTCTCACTTAGCTTGGGGCTCTTTCTTCGGCTTCTCCGGTTCAGGTTCAGGTTCTGCTTCAGGCTCAGTCAAGTCCATGGGAGGGGTCGGTGCTGGTGGCGGAGGCTCGGCAAGTATGTCCTTACGGCTTTTCTTTGACTTCTTCTTTGAAGACGTTCCCCAGATGTCCAGATCGTCAGCAGCTTTGCTGTCCTTGGTCTCTTCGACAGAATCCGGCTGCACGGTTTCCAGTGCGGGTTCTTCCTCTACGATTTCGACCGGGACGTTCTTGGACTTCTTGTCCTTCTTCTTCTTCGAGGAGGCTGCGCCCCATATGTCCACAGGCTCCTCAATGGCGTCCGGCTTCCAGGTTTTGTCAGTAGTTGCCTCTTTCTTCTTGGTCTTCTTTCCGAAGGAGCTGATAAAGTCATCCTCGGCCATGGGGTCGCTTACTTCCGGAGCTGCAGGTGGTGGTTCTTCCGCCGCGGGCGCATCGTCCTGGCCAAAATCAACCAAGGCCGATGCTTTACCTTTCTTCGCGTCAGTTTTTTGGCCGAATGCACTCATCCAGTCGGTTCCAGAGGTTCCAAAGACTTTGCTTGTGGCGTTGTTGGCTGAGGGGGTTGCTTCGTTACCTTTCTTCTTCTTATCCTTGTCCTTTTTAGAGCTAACGGCACCCCAAATGTCCCAAGAACTAGGTTCGGCGGCCGCTGGCGCAGGCTCCGGCTCCGGCTCCGGGATGGGTTCGGGTTCTGGCTCAGGTTCCGGATCCGCCCCCTTCTTCTTCTTCTTCTTATCCTTCTTAGCGACAGCTGTCCCCCAAATGTCGACCTCGGGTTCTGGTTCCGCCTTGTCCTCCTTCTTACTACCGAAATCGTCCCAAAAGGCATCTTCCTTGACAGGCTCCGGCTCGGGTTCCGGAACAGGCTCGGGTTCAGGCGGAGGCGGGAGGCGGGGGGCGGAGGTTCCTCAACAGCGCCCTTCTTTTTCTCTTCTGTCTTTCTGGAAGTGGCTACAGGGCACCCAAGGGTCGTCCTTCTCTCCGGTTCCGCTCTGGTGCTGGTTCAGGTGGGGCGGGGCGAAGGCTCGGCTCAGGGGTGTCCCAAATCGATGCCGTTTTCTTTTTCTTGTCCTTCTTGCCAGTAGCGCCCCAGCCACTCATGAAATCATCGTCGGCCTTGGGGGGTTCTGGCTCCGGCACCGGCTCTGGCACAGGTTCGGGTTCCGGTTCGGGTTCAGGCACCACAGGAGGCGGCGGTTCCGGCTCCGCAGCAGCGCCTTTCTTTTTCTTCTTCTTGTCCTTCTTCGAAGTTGGGCTGCAAAGTCGCCCCAGGCCTCGTCGGGCTTGACAGGTTCAGGTTCAGGAATCGGTTCAGGGACGGGTTCCGGCTCAGGTTCCGGCACCGGTTCCGGCTCGGGCTCAGCAACGGCGCCCTTCTTTTTCTTCTTGGTACTTTTGCTTGTCGCTCCCCAGCCCCAGGCGTCGTCCTGCACGGGTTCGGGCTCCGGTACAGGCGGTGGGTCTGGTTCTTTTGGCGGTTCCTCCTTCTTCTTCGTTTTCTTTTTCCCAGTCCCCCAGCTATCCCAGATGTCGTCCTCTTCCTTCGGCGGATCAGGTACTGGCTCTGGAGCAGGTGGCTCCGGCTCCGGTTCTGGCTCGGCCACACCCTTCTTTTTCTTCTTCTTGTCCTTCTTGGAAGTCGTTGTCGTGGCCATCCAATCGTCGACAGCGGGTTCTGGGTCGGGAGCTGGAGGTGGTATCGGAGCTGGTTCCGGCTCGGGCTCGGGCTCCGGATCCCCCCATGGGTTGTTCTTCTTCTTCTTATCCTTTTTAGAAGCAGCCGTACCAAAGGAAAAGCCAATATCTTCTTTCTTCTCCTCTGGGGGAGATGTCGCCGGGGGTTCTTCGGCAACTTCTTCGACATCACCAAACCCAAAGCCAATCTTGCCCTTCTTCTTGGGCTTTGGACGATTGATGCCCCAAGCACTGTCGTCCTCCTTGGGCTCAGCAGGCGCGGCGTCTTTGTTGGTGCTGGAAAAGTCCCATGCCCCTCCTGTGGTCCAACTGGTGCCCCACGTGCCAAAGGATGATGTTTTGGTGTCTGTGGTGCCAAAATTGATGTCGAGCCCGCCCGAGCCCACGTTTGGATCGTCTAGCTTGATTTCCTGGAAAGAATCGGCGGGCGGCTCCTCGGGGGTAGGGTCTCCCGCAGCGCCCTTCTTGCCCTTCTTCTTCTTGGCGGGTGCGAAGCTGCCCCAGTCGTCAACAGGGTCAGGCTCGCCGCCGCCGCCACCAGCGCCGCCATCCCCTCCATCACCTCCGTCCCCGCCAGCACCACCGGCACTGCCATCATTCTTGCCAGCGTCGCCACCCTGATCGCCGCTGCCGCCTTCGTCGTTCTTCTTGGTGCCGTCGTCGTCATTGTTGTTGTTGGTGGTCTCGACAGGCTTGTTGGCGGCAGCTTTGGCAGCAGCGCTCTTTTTCTTTTTTGCAGCTTGCCAGAAGCCGTCCTCGGAAGAAAAGTCAACCTCAAATTCCTGGGTCGGGTCGGCGAAGAAAGCATCGCGACTGCGCCTCCGTCGCTCTTGCGGGGTAGATGTTGGAGGCAGCGGGAACGATGACAGCAAAGTGGGAGAATGTTGGCTGGCGCAGGCGTCAGTAGCGGTAGGGTCCATGACCATGTCGGTCGAATCCGAGGGCTCGGGCAGAGGGGCGAAGCGTCGAGACCATCGCGGGGCGCATTCGGGCACCGTGAGGGGAGATGAGGGGTTGTTGAGGGCTGAGTGAGAGTTCCTCCAGAGGAGGGTATATCGAGTCTGTGCAAGTCACGAGATTAGTTCCGATACCAAAAGAGAAGAGAACTATGCGCAGTTGATCTCAAGGGGTCCAGGCAGCACCCCGCCTATTGCCTGAAGCGTCGCCGGCGAGACACGCCGTCGCAACGCCGTCGGGCTCGAGGGGGGGTCTGACGGGTCTGGGATAGCAGTAACTGTGAACGGGTACCGGGTGCTACGCATGTAGGACAGCTGGTGCTGGAGAGTGATTCGCCCTCTTACCGTAGCATGGCGCCTAGCTTGCAACCACGCCCGGGCGATCATGCCCAGGCGGATGCTTGTATCTTGTTCATCCCAGCCAGTCGGTGAGGGCTGGGTCGTTGTTCTCCAACCACATGCGCTTTCCAGAATTGTCCCTGGGAACGCCAAAACCTCGGCCGTAGCCATTGTGGAATTTGGAACTGGCGATGCGATGGTCGGGTACGAAAATCATGGACGCTGTGGGAGGGTCGGTAGAAGCCGCTGGATCGGAGGAGGTCGTGGGTTTGTCGAATTGCAACGACGGGACAACGGGCTCGTTATTGAGGCGGGGAGAGGGTCGAGGCGAGTCTGGTAGCACGAACGTGTGTACACTTGGGCAGAGCGAACAGACAGCACAGTGGACGGAGAGCACGTTTCCGAGTTTGTCTCGTCTTAATCGGGCCTGGCGATGTAGGTAGCCTGGTGAGCAAGGACAGTTAAGCCAGTCTGCCCTCGAAGTGTGGAGGGACAAAGGCGAGACAAGGTGGTGATACAGAGCAGAGCAAAATATTTTTGCGCTGTCGTCTGAGGTTGCGTAGAAATGGACGGGCTGGGGAAAGGGCCCTGTGATGTGAAAAGAAGGGTCGGATCGATAAGTAAACGGAGACCGTCACCAGGCGCCGAATGACGGTGAAGAGCAGGGGGCAGGGATGTAGCTGTTCCGATCTCCCTCTCTCGTCGCTGGTGGCCTGTCGCCCTGGGAGTCAAACAATGCCCGCACGCTTGTGTCGTCGGGTGCTCGAGCCCGATTTCAAAAGCAGAAAGAGACGACTCGATCGCCGACGTTATTTTCTCTACTGATTTGGGTGGCGATTAGAAAGGTTTCACCTGTCTGGTTTCCTTCCTGCTTTCGATCTCTCCTCCTGAGCAGCGCAGGAGCAGATACAAGGGCCGCCAATGGATCATGGGGGCGTGAACCAGCCACGCTGCGAACCTGGGAGCCAATTGCGCCTTGCTCTCCCCTGCTTCTTCTCGATCTCGTCGCTCGACCAGGGCTGGCCAACGCAGGCGACAGTCCAGTCGGAATGTCCTCGTAGGCTGGTCCAGTGACCTGGTGATCAAGCAAGAAAGCTGCAGGACGAAAGGGGGTGGTGGGTGGTGGTTCTGTCGTGAGCGTGTGACGAGAGGGTGTCTCGGTCTCGATGGTTGGTTGGTTGGTTGGTTGGTACGTCGGTCGCCCTTCCAGGTCGTCTCTTCTTCAGCAAAGTGGCAGGGAGCGTTCTGATCGCACAATTCCACAGTGAGCAAGTGAACAAGGACGGACGAAACAAAGCCAGCCAAGTAAGGATAGCGAGAATGGCGAGTATATAAAACAGGCAAGTCAGAGTGCAAGGGCGAATATACATGGGGAAAGGCATGACGGGATGGTTATACAGCAGGTAGTAGTAGTATGGATGCGGCCACCAGGGGGGGAGGGGCTGTATGGATATCACGCACTTGCTTCATCCACCTTGCTCAAGGTACCTTACTCTCGAGGTGTTGGGCGTACAGGTACATGCAGAGCAAATGCCCCGGCCAGGTCAGAGCACTGTGGCCCTGCATGAAGACCACTAGTTGCAGTACAAGAGGTCGTCCCGTCCTCTGGCTCCCGGGGCGGTGGTGCCCATCGTGTCCACGGTTTCCCAGTACGCACGCCAGCGCATTGATGAGAATCAGAGATGGGGCCTCGTAGTCCATTCAACGTTTGGCGAGAAAGCAAGTACTGACTGCAGGAAGCAGAGAAGCACCTCCGGTAGGTGGGTACCTACCTAGGTAGGTACGAGACAACTCGAAGAAGGTCTGCTCCCTCTGTCCCTGCCGTGCACCTTCCCAAATCCACATTATGGAACGAGCCACGCGCGCGATGTTCTGGCCGTCTTTTGCTGGAAGGGCTGCCTCGATACATGACTGGCCGTCACTCTGATGCCTACCCCTGCTTGTGCCCCCCTCCATTCCAAGAAAGTCTGCATTCCCTGGGCACCACCACCTTTTCCACCACCACGCTGTTTGGCTGTCCACTCTTCTACGGCTTGACTTTCTTGACCAGGTGGCTACGGCAGGTGATGGTTTCCCTCCCATGTTGCCCCCTTGTTCCCTTGTCCTCGTTGCCCCCCTCCCTAGTGGCCTTGTACTGATGGGTCACCTAAAGATGGTCGCTAGCCAGGTAGAGCTCGATCAACCAGCACCCAGCCGAGTTGGACCCTACGTACCGACCAGCGCCCTCGCATGTCTCGACCGTTCTTTCTCTTCTGCTTCTCTTTCCCGTGTCTGATCAACATGGGCATTCTTGGTCCTCCTCGGCGCTTTCATCGTGGTGGACATCGAGACCAGGTCGACGAGTGCTGCCTGAACTGCCCCTCGCCCCTCGCCCCTCCATCCCACCAACAGGAACAGCGGAATTTGTGTATCACAACCCCTGTCACAACCCTTATCCGCATATGCCCCGCGCTTCGCTAGACCCAAGACATATCGCCGTCGCTCTCGCTCCCGCGCTCTCCTTCTGGTTGTCTCCTGGTGTCTCCCTGTCATCACAAGCCTGTTATTCCCTCGTCTGAGGAGAAGGGAGGGGGCCCGCCAGGACTCACAGCACTCACTCAGCCTACAGCACATCGCAGAGTGCAGGTGGGGAGATGCTGGTCGATCCAGCTGTCAATGCAAGCAAGTAGGCAACCGGGGAACACATGCCACGCCTTGAATCAATACAGTTCATGCCTGAGCGCGCGTCGTTAGCATGGTCGCTCTGGGCACGTCGCTCGACCGCAGAGCCGGAGACCCCAGCAGCCGTCAGCACAGAGACGTCACCGATGGGGAACCAGAAGCGGCACTCTAGGCTCGGCTCCCTGGCGACGACGAACCGACCCGTCGGCCTCGCCCTGCCGGGGCCCTGCCAACGCGGGCCCCATTCACCATCAACCCACCACCACTACGTATGCCCTTAAGGTACTGTTACATGAGGACTGGGCAGCCATGCACCGGCTGACCATGTATCTTCGATTCGATGCGGCAGAGGAGCGGCAGCATGGACGGGTATTATCGCAGCTGGGAAGCGCGCATCACATCGGGAGCTAACACGTCTCGTCTCCATCTGCCTCCACGCCCATGCGCCCATGCGCCCATCTCACGCAGATCCGTCCACTCATCCCCCAGAGTGGTCCCAAAGCGGTATCGCGTCGCCTTCACCGCTCCTCGACTGTAAACCTCGAACAACACGCCAAACCCCGACATCGACCAACCAGCACAGCCATGAATGCAGCTTCGTTGTATTGCGGCGGGCAGCAGCGCAAAATTTTCTCGAATTGTTTTTTTCTCAGTCCTCGGCATGAGACACGACCCTCCAGTGGCCCTGCTCCCACCATGGTTCGCCGCCGTCACGTACATGGGCCGGGCGAATTGGTGCAGTTCGTGGCGGCGGGAAGACGCAGTAACGCAGAAGGCAAAAGGGAAGCAGGCAAGCAAGACGAGGCAGCCAGTGCATTAACGCAGCAGGGGTCCCCAATCGGTCGACTTGCCTTTGCATTTGTGTCGACTTACCTTACCTCCCGGCCGCAGTACACTTGTCGTCTCGTGCGTGGCTGTCTAACGATGCCGGCGCCCCATTCAGCATCCACATCCATACCCAGCCACTCACTTTTTTTCAAGCGCCTTCTCTGCAAAGACGAGTCCTCTCAAGCGGTCAGACCCGAGATGGGGCGCAAGGCTTGACAAGGTGTCCCTTCATCGCCTGTGGCGCTGCCTTCAGGTTGGAAAATTGGGTCCGATGAAGACAAGGCAAAACTGGTGCTGCAAGTCACGGTACGTGGCCTCCAAGCCGGGCCAAGCGGGCACAGAGCGGGAATCGTATCGACACTTTCAAAAGCACGGCATAGGGCGCACATAGGGCGCCTCGTGGGAAGGACCTTATTACATACCAGGCTTCACGCGCGGAGGTATGGTTGTCGCGTGGTAGTTGTCAAGTACTGGGGTCAGAAAGCACCTCAACAGGCGTGAATCTCCACCACTTTCCGGTACCACTTTCCGGTACAGAAGCGATCGAAGGCCAACCCTCTGCTTCCGACCTGGCTCCGGCGGCCGTGGCCGGTCGTGTTCTAGCGAGGGCCGAGAGGTGGCTAAGCTGCCAGTGGTGGCCACTATCACGGTGATGCAAGCCACAATGCTCCTGAGGCGGGTCGCGTCAACGTCGTGAGCTTCATGGCCCAAGATCCTGGAGTCGACCAAGGAACGGGACGTTGAACCTTCACAACGAGCCGTTCCTACGCCCGTGGCTTCTCAGACACGCCGTGCTTGCAGGACCAGGATCGGAAACAAAGAGGGTCCCAGGACCGAAGCTCATCAAATGTGATGATAAGCTGAACAATGCTACCGAACGACGGTATCCGGGCTGGTTGAGTTGGCCTCAAGCATCTTGGTGTACCCTGATGCATTCTTTGTCTGGCAATACAGTCACCTGCCCCCTTAGCCTTCGGTTTCGCTGAAAGCACTCCGCTCTTGAGTTGCAAAAGCTCACATTTAAGGTTCCGAGCATCATAGCCAGTTGCCCCTGATCATAAGATAGCTCATGGGTGATATTGCCACGGTGAAATGACACCTTTCATCGTGTCCCAACCCTTCCTGCATCGTATCCAGAGGAGACCTCGCGCGCATCATTGACGTCCTCCCCTTGTGCCTCGCCACCGTATCCGCCGCTTCTGCCAACGGCCAAAAGAGCACGCAGTGGGCTGGTGCACACCAGTCGTGAGCCATATACGCCATGCCCGTCACACAAACCTTCATCATCCGCACGCCCATCCCGCCATCCATCCCACCTGCCACCGTCCTCGCCCACCTCCACCAGCACGGTCCCGTCTTCCGCGCCAACGACTCCATAACAGCCTGGGACGCGATCCCCGTGCCGTACGCCTCCATCGCCAACGACCCGTTCTTCCTCCCGGACGCCGACAGCATCCCGCCTATCGTGTCCGCGAGAGCATTCCCATCTTCGGCTCCGTCAGCGCGCCGATCCGCTTTCCGGCCGTGTTCCAAAACGGACCGACCGGCATGAGGGTCAGGGTCGACGCGCCCGGAGGCGTGCGCGTCTGGACGCAGTACATCGTGCGGAAGCCGGAATCGGGCCCCCTTGG
>NW_003315032.1:757344-758135 GCF_000150825.1 Verticillium alfalfae VaMs.102
CGAGGGGCTTCGCGACGCCTGAAGGTTCGGGCTGCTGTGGGTAGCGTCGGAAATGGTGAAGCTGTCGAACCCCTGCATTGAGGAGAACAGGGCAGGGTCGGTAGGGCGTTGCATGGGCGAGTGATTACCGATGCCCTCGAAGCTGTCGGAGCTGACGAGGTTCGGCGATGGCGCAGCCGACGAAACGTCGGAGTGTGCTGAAGGGCTTCTCCTGTGGCCCTGGAACTGCGGCTGGGTCCAGTCGCTCATCTGGTTGGGGAGAAGGGCGGCTTCCGGGCCAAGTGACGCATGCCGTGAGTGGTTGCCCGGGGGCGACGAGAACTGGTGCTGATTGAAAGAAGGGGAGTGGTGAGCAGAGCCAGGTTGGTGAGGATCAGGGTTCAGCAGATGGGGAGGCGTGGGGGAATGATGACTCTGGGGCATGGCCATGGTGCTCATGTCAGCGGGATTGAGAGTCGGGTCGAAGAGAGGCGAGTTGAAGTGATCCCCTTGGCCTGGACTATTGGCTGGAGGAAACAGAGAGAAATCGTTGCCAGCAAAGGTCGGGTCGAGGAAGGCCTGGCTGGCTTGATTGCCGGCAAAGCCTGTCGGGTCGTTCAGGCTGGTCTGTCCGAATGACTGACCAGGCTGCTGGCTGTTGAGGAAGCTACTGCTGTTGTTAAAGGCTGTGAAGTCGGGATTGGAGGACGTGGCTGCTCCGGCGAAGCTTGGGTGGCAGATTGATCAAGACCCGAGACCGAGACCGATGGAGGGGCTCATTTCTGGGGCCGGGATACGGAGCGGGGGACGTA
>NW_003315032.1:761149-765089 GCF_000150825.1 Verticillium alfalfae VaMs.102
TGACGAGGGGCGGGGCAGTGCGCACGTGACGGAAAGTCCGGACATTTGACCATCACTGCTGCAGTGAAGAGAGTCAGCGCGTAGAACAGCGACGAACACGGCTCTCGATATATATCTCTGTTGCTAAGTTTGTGTTCATTTGTCGCCAGATTTTGGGTCTGGCGTGGTATCTATGCTACGCATTTCCGTTTTCTTCTTCTCAATCCTCTCACAGCTTCGCCTCGTCCCTGTCATGCAGTCAAATCGTGTAGACAAGTTTTCCAGCGCTCACCTTGCCCTCCTTCATCTCCTTCAAGCCAACCAGCACGCCCTCGAGCCCCTCGCCACCGCGGTTCGGGATGACGCGGATCGGCTTCACCTTGCCCTCGGCCAGCAGACGGCGACTGAGCTCCCAAAAGGTCTTGCCAAACTCGTAGTTTTCCTTGACGGCCGGCTGCGTGCCAAAGTAGGTGTACTCCTCGCCAAAGATGGTGTAGTACATGCTGAGCTCGACTTTGATCTTGTCGTTGACCTCGGCGACCTTGGTGCGCGACACGGGCAGCAGCGTGGCAATGTGGCCGCCTTCGTCTGCGAGGCAGCGGGCGGCGAGGAGGGCCGACTCGTTGGTGGACTGGCAGTCCCAGGCGTGCCTGAGCTGGCCGTTTGTGTAGGCGCGAATGTCGTCGACGAGGGTGGGCGACTTGTAGTCGAAGACGGCGTCGGCGCCGAGGGACTTGACGTAGTCAAAGTTGTGGGGCGAGGCGGTCGTCACGACGGTGAGGCCCGAGAGCTTGGCGTACTGGATGCCCGAGATGCCCATGGCTGTGCTGCCCCCATAGATGAGGACGGGGAACGGCTTTTCGGCGGGGGAGGATGGGAGGGGCAGTTTGAGGGTTTGGTAGAGTCCTTGGCCCTGTGTATCTTGTCAGTCGCCTGTTCACTAGTGCACACGCGGGGAGAGAACTCCCAAATATAGATCAAAGGAAAGAAGGGGAGGGGGGCTTACAATGGTGGATACGGCAATGCCGAGCGTGGCGGCCTCCTCATCGCTAATGTTGTCGGGTGTCTTGATCTGCAAGTCGCCCTTGACGGCAATGTAGCGCGCAAAGCTGCCGTCCGTCTCGCGCAGGCCATTGGAGCCATTAACGGGTCCGCAGATGCGGTCGCCCTTCTTGAACGCCTTGGTCACGCCGGAGCCGACCTCCTCGACGACGCCGGCGTAGTCGCAGCCGACCCAGCTGTTCTCGCAGGGCATCTTGTCGGCGAGGTCAACGTGCTTCCAGTCGGTGGGGTTGATGGCCACCGCCGTCGTCTTGACGAGGATGTAGTCATCGGCGGGCAGCTTGGGGATGTCGACGTCAACAACCTGGGCGTTGCCTGCGGTGATGGTCTTGACGGCTTGGTTGGCGGGCATGGTGGGCGATGTGGTGGTGTTTCTGCTCAATGCTCAATGCTCAATGCTGGAAGAATGGAAAGTTGGTAGCTTGAGAGTCGGCTTCGAGAGAATACAAGGGAGCAGCCGTTGCCGTTTTTGTACGAGGACATGCCCATAACGTTGCCGCGGACTACCTGATTTCAAATCAGACATCCACTGTCAGCAGAAAACGGACGCATCCCCGCCTGTGATGCGCCGTCCAGGTGGGCGCCGAAGCCAGTCGAAGTGGCCCCGTGGGGTGGCACCGGCGGCTGGATCGCATCATTGACTCGAATTGTCCCTTGGCCCAGAAGGGAGAAGATGTCACTGACTGCACGCCGCCCCCGTGTGGTCGGTTGAGCCAGGGGCCTATCGGCAATGCATCGAAGCTTTTGCCGATCATCGGGTTTCCCGACAATCCTCCTCCTTGGGCGAGATGCTGATTGCTCGGTCTCTTCCTCTCAGTGTACCATCGTTCCAAGCAGCATGAGTTGTTCTCAAGCCTCAAAACTGTGAGAAGACCTGCCGATGACTGCCAAGCTTCGTGGCTTCAAGGTTGGGCGTTGACAGAGGCGTAGAACGTACTGAGGTAGTGTGTGGTAACGAAGTAGTATGCGTGGGGCCAGCATGGCCCCGCATGCATGACGGGCCATGACGTTCAACCCGAGAGCTTGGACGCAAGGTTTGCGACTGCCCTTACTAAGTCCAAAGCAACACGCGTATCGGTGGCCGTCAGCCACTGCTGACACGGCAAATTCACCTCGCTTACCTACTCTGCGACAGCACTTGGAAAGCAAGCTTGGTATTATCGAGACGGAAGGCTAGCGGTCGTGTGGAAGTCATCTTGGCAAGAAGTCTGATCGCCTGCTTTGTCACCAAGAATCCCGACCAAAGTCACACCGCCTCAAACAACAACGAGTTCAACGTAACGTTCATTCAGCGTGGTATCTATGTAGAAACAAGGCGATCTATCGTCCAGAATTCACCAATCCAAGCCCGAGCCTGGGCCCGACACCAAGCCGGTCCTCTCGAATGCGTTGTGCCTCTGTCCCACCCGAGTGCCCGTTTCAAAGCCCCCCGTCAAACAACACAACGCCGGGTTCATGGTAGGTAATGACAAGTCGTAGGTCCGGTAAGGGAATCGCAATGAAGAAAAAAAAAAGGTCGTCGTAAACTTGTAAGCGAGCAAGGAGCCGCGTCAACGGGTGGGGCCCGTGAGAAATCGATAAGGCCGTCGTGACCATGATGAGAATGACCATGAAACATCAGCAAGTCGTAAACTTGACGCAACGCAACACAGCACACAAGACTCGGAATACGAAGAAAAAGGAAAGAACACAAAAAAAAAAATGCACACCTAGCGACCGCCATAGTCGCTCGCATAGCCCACCTCGCCAAAGTTTTGGCTCACACCTCCGTCACCGAATCCCGTACCCGGGCCGCTGACGTATCCGCCTTCTTCGCCCTCGTAGTCGCTAGCATCAAACGAAGACCGTCCCGAAATATCGTCCTCCATGCCACTGTTGGCATCCTGGCCTGACCAGTTCATGCCCGCCAGTGCAGGGTATTGCACCAGCAGGGCTTGCGGCAGCCACTGGCCGTTGGGGTCCATGGGGTAGCCAGGAGGAGCCTCCAAGCCGCCCATCTGGGGAGCCGTCATGTTGTGCGCCATGTTCTGCATGCGCTGCTCCTGCCAGACGCGGTTCCTCTCGACCATCTCCTCGTCGAGCAGCGGCTTGATGCAGATCCGACCAGCTTCGGACCTGAAATGCCTGCCGAGAGCGTCGGCACGAGCAAACCGCCGTCCGCAACCCCACTGACCGCCGGCTTTGAGATCGCCCTTGCAAACAAACTTCTTCTCGCCCGAGTGAAGGCCCTCGTGACGTTTGCGATCATGCTGGCGTGCAAAGGCCTTGCCACACACGGTGCAGACGAACGGCCTCTCGTCCGTGTGAGTCCGCAGATGCGATCTCAGATTGTACGCGCGAGTAAACCGCTTGGGACACAAGTTGCACTGGAACGTCGCTGGGTGCTTTTGGACCCTCTTCGCATTGCCACTGTCCTGCGCATTCTGGTACTCTGGGTCTGCCAATCGCAGGGCAATCACGTTGTTGGGCACTGCAGATGTCGACTGACGCCTCCTGGAAGGGCTCGTGCCCTGGCGGTCGAGAGGTGACAGCGAGCGCGTCGCGTCTGATCGAGGAGAAAGACCCGAGGTCATATGAGGGGAGAGGCCCGCGTTTGAGTTGCTGTGAAGACGTCCCACGATCACATTTCCTCCGCTGTTGAACGGATCCGTGACGGCGCGAGGGCGCGACCGCGGTCGTCCTATGGTTGTATGGTCAGTTTGGCGTCTGAGATGCTTTCAAGTTCATAAACGCTTACCTCGCTCTGGCGGTGTCAAGGAGTCTTGGTCCATGGGGGGCTTCGGTGGTTCGAACGAGTTCTGGCGAGCAGCTGGCGCAAACTCGATGTTGATGGCAGGAGCCATCTGCGGCATTTCAGGACCGCTATGCTGCTGAAGCGTGGGGAAAGCTTCCGACGACT
>NW_003315032.1:766415-774158 GCF_000150825.1 Verticillium alfalfae VaMs.102
ACCAAGTCGTGGGGTGCCGGCGGTTGGGGTGCTTTGCGGAGGGAGACGGCCGGAAATGGTTGTGTGACTAGGGACTCGTCGGTGTGAGTTGGGGAGGAATAAATGGCGGGGGTGACGGATGACACGAGACGAGTCGAGACGAGACAAAGCGAGGCGAGCGGCGGCCGGACGTCCTTGCGCGGATTTGGGGAACTCGCCAGTAGAAAGGACTTTCCTGATGCTGGCGCAGCGTCTCAAGAGCGTAGTGCAAGAGGGTACAGAGGTGCAGAAAGCCCGGTGTGTTGGCGCCTGACGATTGTGCTGGTCGCGTCGAATGAACCCAAACAGTGACGGGACAGGGTGGGCAAGTGCTCGCTCGGTATGCTGAGGAGGGGTTCCACCCTTTTCTCACCGTCACCTACTCTGTTGCTGGTTTTCTGCTGCAGTGTGCGCCGGTTCCCAAAGTGGATGGTGCCCACAAGGCTGTGCACGTTTGAGGTACGCGGTACGCTGTCAATGGTAGTGGTGGTGGTCGCGGTACTTAGGGTATTGGGTTCCCTAGTCGATGGGGGAGGGGTCCAGGAATCAGGTCTCAAGGGAAACAAGGCGAGTTGGAGTAAAGACCAGTCTAAACACCTCGGTTTGGAGTGCGATGAGACAGGTACCACGATGATGTCTTCTTTCTTGGACGTCGAAATACACCTTCTGCTTCGGACCGGATTGGCACGGGCTAGTCAATGCCAAGGCCTTCTGGGCCCCTAGGGTAGATGAGCGCTGGAGCCTCGTTGGTGACTGGATTGATGAAGCACTGTGTAGGTGAATGCGCACAAATGGGTCGCAGATAGATCGAGTATGACTAGGTAGCGGCCAAGGGCGTTACAGTTGTGGTACTGGCGATGGGCCTGCGAGGGGACGGAAATGTGCAACAAGAGCGATGGTGGGAGTAGTGGTAAGCGCGGGGTCGATGGTACTTGACTTGTGACCGACTGGCGGGCGGAGGGGGGTTCCAAGATACGCTGTTGTCGAAAACGCAGGGATGAAGATCAGGTAGGGAAGGTACCTTCGCTACCTCACCTAGGTGTCTTAGGTAGGTGCCTGCTGCTCTTCCTCAGAGCACCCAGACGGGGTTGGGAGCACAAGTCTCGGCGTGCGGGAAAGTCAAAGAGATGTGCTCGACAGTGCGGTACCTCCTACTAGGGCACTCAGGTGAGAGACGAGATGAGATGCGCTTGGAGATGAGATGAGGAAGTAGGGGGCCCTGTCAGTGTCTTGGTAGTGTCGAGAGCTTGATCGTGCCGGGCAAGGTGGGATGGGATATGAGCGAATGAGTGGGTTTAGGACATGGGCTGCCTCCGTGCATTCGACTTAGCCCATCCATCGTCTCAAGGGCGAGACCTCGCTGACTACAACACATAAAGTAGTAACAAGGCGCTGGCATGGAACGAGTCCACGCGTGGATTTGGTAGGTCGGCAGGCAGCACGGCAGGGAAGTGAAAGGGGGCACTTGATCACTTTGACTTTTTGGACGAGAGATTGCCTTGCACAATTGCCTGGCCTTGGCAACGGTAGCGCCTGACAACAGGCCAGCACGCCCGCGATCTTGTCCTCGCCCGAGGCATCGACCATCCGTGTGGTGTAGTGAGATGAGGCGAGACGAGGCAGGAACAGCCGGGAGGGGCCCTGTGCGCCTGCTTTGTCCCTTCATCCATGCCTTCCGTCCGAAATGACACTACGCAGCGCTTATGGCCTGCCTGCCTGTGTAAGGTAGGTACCTAAGGCAGGTAGGTAGGTAGGTGATGAGGTACGTTCTGGAAACCCCAACTCCGTACCCATGGCCAGTCACATGATGCAGCGTTGTCTATGAACTCTGTAGTGTCGTGGCAGACCCTGCTCACTGGCATGATACCGTTTCCTCGTTCACCAATCGACTGTCTTTGGTGCCTCGCCACGCGCAACCTGCGGGAGGCACAGTCATTAGCCTCAACTGAATTCAGGTTCCAAGCTTGGCCACCGAGCACCAAGTTTCTGGGCTGGGTAAAGCGGGCGTCTGTGGCAACACCAGCCCACGGGGCATGCACACCCCCGTCGATGACATTCGCATGTTGACCCAAGATCAATCCATGTTGTTGTATTTTTGAATATGCATTTGGTACAAGCCTACAAAGACCAACACACCCCAAGCCTCACTACCTGAGCGAGCTGCTCACCAAGCCAACCCTCCTACTACATCTGCGTCAACATGTAATGCCGGGCTTTCGAGCTTGGGGTTGTACACCGCTTGTCAACTGCTCACCGAGTCCAGAGTCCAGCAATTGAGTTGTTCAGAGTCTGCACAGCCCCGACAATTCGCGGCCCGCCTACGTACTAGGCGATGACCTCACCAGCATTCCCATCAACCCCCAGTATCGTGAGCCGGGAACCGAATGTCTCCTAGGCCCTTATGTCGGTCGGCATCTTCGTCGTGAAGCTTCTTGCGACCCGCCGTGTCCTGGCCAATGCAACTTAAGCTTGTTTCGATCCATCCGACACGTTTCAGACAACTCGTCGAGCTACGTGATTCGGCCGTCCCACGCGGCCCCTCCCCTAGAGACGGCCGGCACGGCGTGGCCTGATCTGTGGCGGGGTTGCATGTCGCCTGAAGCTCTCCTCGAGCCGACCACCCACCTGCCTGTCCCGGGTTTATTTATAGAACCGACGCCATAACTGCCGCGGGGTAGCGGTAGGGGCAATGTTGGTGATTGATGAAGCATCTCCTTGGTCTCGTCCCGGGCCGTGTCCTGCCCGCCGTGTATACGATTTCCTACTCATGACTACGGCAACGCACACCTGGACAGCCATTATCCGTCGAACCATGTGGCAGATCGCGCTGTGTTTTGTTGGACCGCGTTATCGCCCCTTGTAGATGCTCGGGCAGTGCTGCCAAGATAAATGTCGATCCCCCAATCAATCTTTGCGTCTGGACCTGCGGCTTCGTGGCAGATCACCAACCCCGCGTCGCGCCCTCGTCACTGGTGCCTGTCCATCATGGGCCGAAGCGGAGATGTGCTGAATATCGGACAAGTCTGCCTTACCTCTTGGCATCTGTGGGGTTGATCGCCAAGTGTTGATTACTAGCACAAGACTCAATGCCATGATGGCGTCTCGGGCAGTGCAACATCGGTTCTCCCACGACTTCAAAGGATACGACGATGCCAAGATGCGATGATGTGTATCGTAACAGGTGATGCGAGCAGTCGAAAGAAGTGGTGACCAATTGGCCATCCCTAAGTCTTGATCATGGCCATCTAATGATGGCAGCTTGCAGATATTCTACACGGAGGAGGGTA
Source organism: Verticillium alfalfae VaMs.102 (assembly GCF_000150825.1). Classification (NCBI taxonomy): domain Eukaryota; kingdom Fungi; phylum Ascomycota; class Sordariomycetes; order Glomerellales; family Plectosphaerellaceae; genus Verticillium; species Verticillium alfalfae. Next base: position 769,721 of record NW_003315032.1, read on the forward strand.
CGTCCAGCGGCTAACTCCTAAAAAAAGCATCAAACCCCCCAGTCTAATGGTATCATCGGTTCGTGTTGTACAATTCTGCCCTGGTTCCTTTTCCTTCCGATACTGACAAAGAGAACCTGCCAGTGAAGTCCCTAGATGACCTCAGCCCTCTCGTACCCAGCCGGCTTGAGGGCTGCTGCCGGCTTGTGACCGTCTTTGTACTCGCTGGTGAAGGGATTCGGGTCCTCGTTCTGGTTGAGATTACTCAACGTGTGGTTGACGCCGCGGTGAACAGCCTCTGCCAATATTGTCAGCAAGAAATTCGCGAAGACCGCTGCCCCAAGAAAGTACTGACCATCAGCTCTGATGTATAGAATCAGATCACGCATCGTCCTCTTCCCCTCTGGAATGTTCAATACTGCACTGCCAGGTCGGGAATGTTAAGTTGGGATCCGACCACTTGGGCAGTTGGCCTTCCTCGATCTCGCGGATGCAGCGCGAATACGTGTGCACGGCCTCCTCCTCGAGGTAGCCGACGAAGCGATGCGTGATCTTGGGCGAGACGAGATACGACAGGAACATGCCGTTGAAGAAGACGCCCTGGGCACCGATGAGCATGACCTTCATGAACCAGCCCGGCTCCGACATCTTCATAAAGGTCAGCAGGTGCATGCGCTCATTGTAAGACTCCTCGAGCAGCGTCTCGATCCAGCCGTTGTCACGCTTCATGCGACGAAGGCTGCCGAGATGGCGGAGCATGCCAGCGACCATGCCTGGGACTGTTTGGTTGGATGTTAGCTGATGGTTGTTCCATGCCATGCCAATACGGGGAAGGGGTTCCGTACCTCCCGCTATGCTCTCCAGGAAAATGAAGCGTACGAGCCACTGTGCCTCTGTCAAGGGCTCATTGGCCACCACGGCGGTGGTGGGATTCTTCTTGTCGACCTGCTGCTCAGGCTTCAGTCCCGTTGCGCGGTCCATCGTCCACCTGGCGACGCGCACAAACTTCCACGCAGCCCAGTCGCCCCAGGTCTCAGGGGCGCGGTGGCCCGGCACGACGGCGAGCATGTCGGCCTCGGAGTAACCCTCGTGTGGCCATGCCGGGGCCGTCTTGCGGATCTGCTCCGTCTCCTTGGCTGGGAAGAAGTCACGGAGGCGGGAGGCTGGGGTGCTCGAAAAGTTGCGCTGGGAGGAGGGGTGGTAGAGAGTCGTTGTTCGCAGGGATGCTGGGTGGCCGAGGAAGGCGATATGGCTGCTGCTGGTGCTGGACAGGGCAACAGCTCGTGCTAGCTGGGCCGCTTGCCGAGGGGCGCAGAGCTTGGTGGAGGTTCTTGTTGACAGCATGGGTGTTGGTTTTGACAACACAGTATGGGACGTAGTATGATGTGCCGTTTAGGTAAGATGGGTAGTCAAGGATGATATTGAATGATGATGTAAGTCTTGATGGTGTACGATAGTCCAGCCAGCACGATGCTCGAGGAGGCTCAACGACTTATATACGGCGCCCGCGCCGTCACCGTAGAAAGCCTCTGTCCTACCCAAGATGGAGACTGCAAGGCCTCACAGGTCATGAGGCTCCATCGAAAACACAACCCAGGAACGTGGGCACGAAGAACGGCCGGGTCTGCCATTCTGACGCAAATCGAGAATTTTCTCCTGTCTGTCAAACCCCGAGATGGAGCGCCAGAGAACATGGCCTCGATACGAACCGAGCACGGGAACAACGACCATGCCATTTGGCAGTCGCCGTCCAAGGTTTAGTGGCAGTGCCATATTGGGAAGTATGCGACGAATGACTCTTGTTTCCTGTCGGGACGTGCCGGGATAGCCTGTCACAGAAAGGGAGGCTTCCGCGCTATTTTCGTGCTGGTCGCGCGACCGCGAATGGCGCTCCTCCTGGTCCTGGTGGATGCGCCTGGAATGGCCATTTTCGCTGACCTGATCGAGTCGCCCCGGGCCTCTTCGGCGTTTGATGACGGGGTCACGACGCCGCCAGTGGCTGGTTATTCAGCGCAAATGGGAGCAGTCGTGTCACTGCTTTCTGGAGGCTCGTGGCCCCGCGGCGGTTCGGGATGGCGGGAATAACACACACGCTGCGCGGCCTCGAAAATGAAGCGGCCGTGGGTGTACCTGGCCTCACGGGTTGTCATTCAATATTGGTTGGCTGTACTTTCGCTGGGAACGAGGATCGACGCGAATAGGACATTGTGCAGCATTTATGGTCATCATGCAGTGAGAGTGAGGCCGAAGCAAAGAACGAGACCAGCTCCACGTCATCTTTCCTGTCAGCATATTAAATTGGCTGTCATTCAGACCGTTCACGGCGGTCACGTATACGACCTTCTTCGCTGTGGTCCGCAGACCAAGAGCAATGAAAGTGGAAAATGTCCATCGAGAGAAACGTGTCAAAAATTCCCTAGCCAGCCGAAGCCAACTAGGAGTGGTCATAGGTTATAGTTTTCAACTAGCAAAAACACGATCTCGGACGAATCCTCACTGATACGCGTAAAGCCCTTGCACTCAGATAAAGAAGAGAAAGAGGAAAAGAAGGGTAAGAAGGGGTGGGGTGACCAGAGCAATTTATAGATGGGTCCTGCAGCCAAGGCGCTCAATGCAATCAGCGAGTGTGGAGCGGAAGGTCCGAGCTTGCATCAGTGAGTCACTGCGCTGTAGATACAGGCGTGAGATTTGGCCTCATTGGGGAGGCTTAGGCAGCAACACAGGCTGATTGGGCTGTGCGGTCGAGTTCGATAGGGCTAAGCACTCTGGCAGTCGAGAACAATGCCTCACAGGCTGCAGGGGAGTAGAAGGGCACGAGTACGTAGGGTTGGTCATCGAGTCGAAAACACCATGATCTTCGTGATGCGCTCACAAACCGCCGTTGGAGATTGGCCTCAACAGGCCTTCATGCGAACAGGTTCCATCCCCTTCCTTCATCCCGCACAACTGGTCGGCGAAAGCGGCCCCCCATGCAAGCAATCGAGCGCAAGCGTGCCTGGCCTGGTGGAGCCCGGCCACCTTGCTGCAGCAGCCCGCCAGTGCACGCGCGCACAAACAAACCTAGCCCAGAGGCACATGCAAACCTGTCATTGTGCAGGGGGAGCGAAAAAAACAGGACACTGTTGATCGAGGGGTTGGAGGGGTCATCAGCCCAGCCGAGGTGACGTAGTTTCGCTGTCGAAAGGAACCGTGCCTCCGTCCAAAACTCGAAGAAATCCCCTTCCCTGCGGGCCTTTTGCGCGCCTTTCCCACTCCGAGTGAGGGGCAGGTGGATTATTGTTTCTTCTGGTGGTGATGCATTTGCAAACCGCCCTCCTTCGTTTTCTCGTCGTACTTCGAGACCGTGGTGGTTGGTCAGATCACGCTGGTAGGTCAACGTGCGGTTTCGTGTGGTGGACGTCGATCAAAGGCATGATGGGTACGGCATGGGCATGGGCATGGGCATGGGCATGGCATAAGCATGGGCATCTGCATTTCTTCGCTTCGGGCAGTAAGTACTGTATAGCCAGTGCTGGGCTATGCCATGTGTCGTGTTCAACCTCGAGCATAGGCGTATCATTGTACAGACTGAATGGGAGACACAATGACGGCAAGGGGAAGGAATATCTGGTCTGAAAGTGAAACCTGTCGATGAACCCCCGATCGCTCGTTGGCCTCGTTGACGCGCACTCACATCGGCAGGAAATTGCTTTGCTTCAGCTGCAGCAGTCACGGTCGCAACCAAACCAGGCAAGGACGCATGGCCATTTAGGTCAGGTAGACAAGGCAGTCACAGTCACTGCCCTGAATTTGGGGTCACGCCTTCCGACTCGTTCCCGTCCGTCGCCTGTCGCCTGTCGCCCGCCTGCCTTTTGTCCAAGCCTAGCCCGGACGGACCCTCCCTGCCCAAACGCCCCTTCCCGCCCGCCTACGTTCTCCGCCCCCTTTCGCCTTTTGAACGCCAAAACCTACGTTCGCCCTTCTCTCAACTTTTTTCCCCTCCAACCTCCAACGAAATTTCGCCCTCGATACTATTCCAGCCTCACCAGAAGCCTTTCGTCACCAAACGCAGCCATACTCGACACGCGCCCGCAAACTACACAAAGCAAAACTGACATCATGCCTGCCAGACAGTGGGGTAAGTCCATCACCACCGGCTTTGCGCGCGCGCGCACACAAACCCAGACGGTCCGCGGCAAAATGTCATTTTTCTCCCTGCCAAGCAGATACCGAGCCATACACGACCACAATACGCTCGCGAGACCTTCATTGCGTCTAGGACCTGGCTAACCACAATCTACCCTCACAGAAGACGAGGAGAGCGATAGCAGCGCCAGCGGTTCTGCCTCCCCCATCGTCGGTACCACCCGCCGCAAGTTCGATGATGAGGAGGGCGATGACAGTGACGTATGAGCCGCTCTTCTTGTACTCCGGCCAAGACCTCAAAACTGACATAAGATACAAGGTCCTCGAGTCTTGG
>NW_003315032.1:774267-776499 GCF_000150825.1 Verticillium alfalfae VaMs.102
CGAGCTCGCCGCTGAGGGCGAATCTAGCGACGAGGAAACCGAAGCCCAGAAGCGTGAGCGTCTCCGCCGCACCGAGAAGGACTCCGACATGAAGCACGCCCAGGACCTCTTCGGTGACGTCGGTTCCGTCCCCGCCGGCCGCAAGGCTACTACTGCCGGCGCCGCTGTTGCCCTTGACGCCAGCGACCCTACCCGCACCGTCAACATTGCCGACCTGCCCCTCTTCAAGCCTACCACCAAGACCCAGTTCGAGAACCTCCGCAACACCCTCGTGCCCATCATCGGCGCCCACTCCAAGAAGGCCCACTACGCCATCTTCCTCCAGGAGTTTGCTAAGCAGCTGGCCAAGGATCTTCCCAGCGATCAAGTCAAGAAGGTTGCCTCCACTCTCACTGCCCTCAGCAACGAGAGGATGAAGGAGGAGAAGGCTGCCCAGGGCGGCGGCAAGAAGACCAAGGCCTCAAAGAACAAGACGTCTCTTGTCGCCAACCGTGCTGATGTCATCGACACCAAGACTTACGAGGACGATGGCTTCGGAGAGTAAGTCACCTGCAGGCACATGATTTTTTGGTGGGAAATCTTCGCGTGCTAACCCTCATTGTCAGTGATGATTTCATGTGAACGGGCTGTTCAAGTTCTCAGAACTTTTCCTCCCTCGTCGGCGTCCTGCCCCGAGCACCTCCGCCTGTACGACTCGCAGCTCTGCCTACCAGCTGCGCGCTTCGTACGACGCCGCATCAAGCATCAAGCGAAATCGCCGACACTTCGGCGTCGCTGCCCACGTGTGCATCCTCTCCCGCGCCATGCTGAGAGGAAGGAGAATAAGGAGGTCTGGACTTCGCCAGGGGCTAGAGGACGTCGGTGCATGAATGCGGGAGGCGTTCATCTGTCAGTCGCTCCGTAACGGCGGCGGCAGCACCAGGAGCAAGGGGGACATCCGAAGGGGTCGTATGGTTAGTCCTTTTCACAGGCTCATGCGCCAAGTGGCGAGCATAATGGCCTAGGACACTTTGTTTTACCCAAAAGTAATTGCGAGGGGGGGGACGCTGAGTATGGTTATGCAAGCTATGCTTATATGGCTGGTATTGATGAGATGGGACAGTCTTACACAGTAGGGGTTCGAAGCCAACAATATGAATTTGCTTTCATTACTTTATATGTGTGTGGGATGGTTAAGTGAAGCACAGAAGGTGGACTCGGAAAACGCCGCGTCTAGAAACCATCGACAGACAGACTTGTGAAAAGGGTCCTTATGTTGAATACTGGGATCTGGCGATCGAGCAAGTCCATTGCGAGACGAACAGACTGTTGCAGCATTGACAAGCTTGTATATTCGGGCCGTCTCAGCCGAAAGGTCACATCAACATGATTTACAACCAGACACAGGTGTAAAGGGGTATCATTTGATATATTCCTGCCCCGCCTTGCCCTTCTCTCCCTATCGATCCATACACATCCAAATCATCAACGGCAACGCGGAGATGCCGGAATTTCACCACCGTCCCCTGAAAAAGAGAAGACCAAACGCCCCGAACCCCGGTCCCAGCAATGGTCCCCTAGTTCCGTTCCTTGTGTCCTGTCGTATGTCCACGACTTGCACCCTTGTGTACAACACGCAGTCGCTTGGAGAGGAGTGATGAAGAGAGAAATAAAAAGACGAGATGATGACAACAGCGCAGCGGCTCGCCAAAGTTGCGCAGAAAAGACTTAGTTATAGACAGTAGCAGCAGCAGCAGCTTCAGACAACGTTCCCGGCCATGCCCATGAAGAGGGCGTGCACGGCCAGGCTGAGTGTCCAGAAGCCGACCTTGCGGAACCGGCGGACGCGGCTCTGTTGGTTCTCGACGTCGCGGGCAAAGGCCTCGTACGTCTCGGCAGAGAGGTCGTCCATGAGACCGCAGTCAAAGACGGTCCAAGAGCCGTCAAAGTCGGAGGCGCGCTTGACGATGCGGCAGGAGATGGGAATGTACGTCTTCTTGGCGTTGATGTAGGCGACAATGGGGCGGACGAGGGCCTGGTTGATGTACGACATTTGGTTCGTGAAGAGGGGCACGGCGGCCTTGATGTCGTTCATGTGGATGCGGAGATCCATAATCAGGTAGCGGCGGTCGTCTTCTTCCGCGTCGCCGGGGTTCGCGGAGGACTGATCCCCTGGCGTTGAGGAGCTGGTCGAGGCCATGTTGAACCACGAGCCGGTGCTGTTTTGGCTTTCGGCGGGTGTGAGGGGATGAA
>NW_003315032.1:776599-779970 GCF_000150825.1 Verticillium alfalfae VaMs.102
TTCGGACGGGGTGTGAGGAGGATCTGACGCAAATGTCCTTTCTGGAGCAGGGCGCAGGCGGTTTGAGATGACAATCTCCTCGAGCTGGTCGTAAAAAGTCAGACATGACTTTTGTGATACCCTCGTCGGCGTCGACCGGGAACATGACGTCGGCGACAATGTCGACATTGCCCTCGTATATCCAGCCAAAGGGTCCGTCGACGCCACGGTTCAGGTGGTCGAGCTTCATGCCGTCGATACGGAGACGGCTAAACTTTTTCCACACATTCTCGTCGCCCAGGCTCTCCACAAGGTCGCGGTTGTCGCCTGCCATAGCGCCATGCACTTGGCGAGGGTGAATAGTGAACAGGGAGCCATCATAGGATCCTGACATGTGCGTCGCAGAGAGGAAGTCGTGGAAGAGCCAACGTTTCCGAAGTTGCGGCAACTCCGCCGAGAAGATGCTCACAGAAAAGGGGCGGAACCCCCCTGGCTGATGAACCGTCACCAGGACGTCCTCGAGCTTGAACGAGTCGATTTCGAAATCGCCCGGCTGGTGCTCGTGTCGATAGGAGAGGGGGTCCACGGGCTCGTCAGACCAGTGAACTGATGTACGATCCACGACACCACGCACACCCTTTACCTCGACATCCTGGAGGAAGCCCTTGCCGTTCCACCACTTGAGGAAGGACAGCGTGACATTGACGTTGGCGATGGTCACGTCGAATTGCGTGTAGTTGCCGTCATCTTCCGGCGTCGCTTCGGCATCATGTTCGTGCTGACGTCCGGCGGCTGCAACCGCAGCAGCGCTGGTAGATGATCCCTTGCTCACAGAGGACTTGATCTGCCCAGGTCGTCGGGACACAAAGACATTTCGGAACGAGATGACGCCGTCGTTCCACTTGGGAACAATAGCCGACTCGAAGACGACCGTGACACCGGCTGATTCAGTCAGGGAATCGCCTACCCAGCGAGCGAGAGTTTCTGCAGGCCATGTAAGTCATTGTGAGCCATCCAATATGCAAGGCTTCGGCGGCTTACCCTGAGCAACCACTGTGTTGATAGACAGGATGCAGAGTGAGACAAAGGTCGTAGTACCGACGAGGATCCAGACCAGATGCCCGAAGAGGAACCAGGAGACAAAGGCCCCCCACTCGTCAATATTCCAGGGTCGCATGCTCCTGATGGACGCCCACTTGAAGCGAACGCCGAATCGTTCCCAAAACCCATTGGCCGCGGCCAGCAGCTCCTCTCTTGTTGGCCTGTGCGGCATCTTGGGCATGTGTAGGTATTTCGACATGGTCGTAGCGATAGACTCGGGGTCATCGTGATGGTGTTCGGGGGTGACCGGCTTGTTGGGATCGGGCGGCTTGGGCGTGTCGTGCTTCAAAGGCTGCGAAGCGCCGCTGGTTTTGCTGTCGACGTCCTTACTGTTGCTCTTCGAGCTGCTATACCTCTTGCCCTCGACGCGGGCGCCTCTCCTGGCGTCGGTATGTGTACTCCTTCGCCATGCGAGGCGCGCGAGTTGCTGAATTTTGGCGTTTTTGGAGAGCCCTGCCGATGCTGCCTCAGACACGACATTGCCAGGCGTTGCTACCGCGCCTGGTGGAACAGAAGTGGAAGCATTGGTGGTCAGGCCGACTAGGAGCAGACCACTGCTCGTAAAACTTCTCTTCGTGTAGGCTCCGTTCGGACCGGACGATTGTGCAGAGGGGCGCTCGGTATGTATCGGTCGTCGATTCGAGTATTTAGGTGTATGATTTGTTGCCTGGCCAGCACGGAAGCCAGCGACGGCGAATCTCGCAGGGCTATGGAAGCACGGGGCTGGCGATGATGGTTCGAAAACGGAAGCAAACAAGCGGCGCCCGAGAGGAACCGACAACTTCGACATGTCTTCAGCGCATGACTTTATTCTTTTCTTCGTCTTTCGAAAAAATGCAACTCCGGAACGAATGGCGGAATGGGGTGAAACCAGTGCCCCAGAATGAGGAGGTGAATCGTCTAGAGGGAGGGCATACGGATTGTGAGGGGGGTTTGCTCATGCAGATCCGGCTCCAAGCAGTCAGTCAGGTCAGGTAAGGTTAAGCGTCCATGACGCGCTACGGATGCAGCATGAAATGGCAAGCAAGGGCCTTGGTCTGGCGGTAGGCACTGAATGGAGCGCTGCTGCCACATGAAAGTCTTTGCTAGCTCAGGCTTTTGCACCTTGGGGGCGCGGGTGTGGCTCGTGCACGCTTATCGATAGGGCGACACAAAATTTTGGGAATGCGGCGATAATCCCACAGCAAAGCGAGCAGAGATCTTGGGCCTCCACTGGACTTGGGCGGTCAGGGTCTGATCTAGCGTCTGCATTCACTCGACAACCGACGACGGCACACCTGCTCGCACGTACGACGACGACTGCAACTACGACGCATCAGACGAGCGACACTGACTGTTGACCCACGGCCTAAATATTCCAATTTCCTACAACAGAACCACCCCTCCCCCGCCATCATGCCTGCGCCAACCGCCCTCCAGGTGGTCGACGATACCCCGCCATCAACCGTCTCTCTGCCCGAAACCAACGACGAAGAACTCCTTCTCGACGCCCCCGACCTCCCCGCCGAAGGCGACCTGATCCTGCAAAAGGTTCCGAACGATGAGCACACAGCCGACATGATCATCGACGAGGAGAACCGCCCCCGCTTCGCCCCCGGCAACGACATTGTAAGACGCTTCTACTGAACCCATCTACCTATCTCTGCCTCCAGGCGCTGACCACGCCCCTTTTTCACAGTCCACCTCCAAAGAAGTCCAGACACGCAAGGTCCCCATCCCGCCGCACCGCTTTACCCCTCTCAAGACCAACTGGATCAACATCTACACACCCCTCGTCGACCACCTCAAGCTCCAGGTCCGCATGAACCCGCGCCGCAAGTCTGTCGAGCTCCGCACTTCCAAGCACACCCTCGACGACAGCGCTCTGCAAAAGGGCGAGGATTTTGTCCGCGCCTTCACCCTCGGCTTCGACGTCGACGACGCCATTGCCCTGCTGCGTCTCGACGACCTCTACAGTACGTTCCTCCGCCGCTCGGCCGTCCGCCGATTGTCCGGTTCTTCGCTAATAGTGTCCTGCAGTCGAGACCTTTGAGATCAAGGACGTCAGGCAGGTCATGGGCGACAACGCCCAAACAAGAGCCGTCGCACGCATCGCCGGTTCCGGCGGCAAGGTCAAGGTACGTTCAGACATCCCAGAGAGCCAAAGGAGGAGAGACCGCTCCTGTCACAAAACCATGACCAACAGCATTCCCTGCTGCCGGGGGGAAACAACTCACGAACTGCCTCTCGAAAAATACAAAGAAGCTGAATGCTGACCGGATCACGGAAGTTTGCCATTTGAAAATGCCTCG
>NW_003315032.1:780838-791316 GCF_000150825.1 Verticillium alfalfae VaMs.102
CGGTACGCAGCAAAGCCAGAACAGCGCAAACTTTTATTCCTCCTTCCTCCTCGTCGATCGGCGGCGCCCTCCTCTTCCTCTTTCCTCATCGTCGAGGCTGCCGCTAGGGATCTGGTACAGACGCAGCATCGACTTGTTGGGGTCCTTGACGAGAATGTACTTGCCCTCCTCGCGAGCGAGAATCATGTCGGCGATGGTGCGGACGATACCCCAGCCGTTGGACAGCGAAAGGTTCATCTGCGAGGCAAAGTCGCGGGGCTTCCAGCCGACAACGCCGAGAATGACGTGCTTGTCGTTGGAGCGGGGGTTGACACGGGAGACGAAGCTGAAACGTATTAGTATGGTTCGAATATTCAGAGAAGAAGGGGGGAACTCACCCGAGCTTCATGACGTCGGACTTAGCGAGGATGCTCTGCACCGTCCACCTGGCCAGCTTGCAAGAGTTGTTCTTCATCTCGGTGGCGACAACGGCACCGCGCTGGCTGACCAGCTTCTGGCGCCAGTCGAGGGCGCCACCGCTACCCTGTGCCTTCGAGTCGAACTCGTTGAGGGCCTTGACGGTCAGGTACTGGTCTTCGCCGGAGATGGCGTTCTTCTGGACGGCGTCGACCTCGGTCCTGACGATGAGGTGGACAGGCTCCTCGTCGCTGGTCGACAGGTCGAAGCGGCGGTACTTGTAGGCCTTGGAGGCCGGAGGGTCGGTGTCCTCGGAGGCGTTGTAGAAGGGGTTGCTGTTGGGCATGTCAACCTTGCTGTTGCCCTCGAGTACGACCTGGTTGGCAAAGTTGTGGTTGATGTAGGTGGCCTCCTCAGCGAGGGCCGACGGCTGGTTGACAGTGTCCTTGCTGCCCTCCGAGGCCTCGAGGGGCGCATCGGCGGCGTTCTCGTTGACCGTGACCATGTCGAGCGCGGCGTTATCACGCTTGTCAAGGAAGATCTTGTTGCCCTGGCGGACAATGACAACATCCCACGAGTAGACGGAGCGCGGCGCACACATGATCATGGAGAGAATGCTGTCGGTGGCGAAGATCTGAGCCTCGTCCTTCTCGGCGAGCTCCTGGATGACGGGGTCCGACGAGGTCGTGACGTTGTAGGCGGCACGGTCGATGGCCGTGAGCTTCTTCTCGGCGTTCTTGACCGGCGCCTTGTCGTAGGAGCGGTCGTAGTAGTAGAGGAAGCCGTAGCTGTCGACATCCTCACCCTCGTCCGTCTCGAGGTTGAGCTTGGCCAGGCGGTTGAAGTCAATCTCCTCGAGCATCTTCCAGTCAGGGCGAATGTTGATGGAAGCGTCACGGTTGCGAGCAGGCTTGTCGTAGTCCTTCCAGCCGAAGCGACGGCCACCGCGGCCGCCAGCACCACCTCGTCCGCCACGCGAGTCGAAGCCTCCGTAGCCGCCACGGCCACCTGCCGCACCGCCGCGGGTTGCCGTTGTGCGTCCACCGCGGGCATCACCACGGCCGCCACGAGCGCCGCCGCGGCCGCCGCGAGTGAAGACGGCACCACGACCGTACCTGGTCTTGGTGCTGTCGCGTGTGTTGCTGACGACGGAGAAGGATGACTCGTCTTCCGCCGGGGGGGCGTTGAAGGTGACGGCGTGGCTCGCGCCGTACACTTGTTGGTCTGGAGACTGGTCAGTGGTCTGCTGTGGGGTGGTGTAGATTTATCGATCATTTTCCCATGCTGCTTACCCCTGTAGTTTCTGTTGTACTGCTGCCTTCCACCACGGCCGTCCTGGCCCTTGCCGTCGGCAGTCCAGTCGGCCATGCGGCCCAGCTTGTCGCCCTTGGAGAAGGGCGCATAGGGGACGCCGTTCAGCGTGGTGTCGCTGGTGACCGAGGGGCCCCAGCCATCGCCGGCGGGGCAGTTCTCGACGAGGGTAACCCAGTCGACGTTCTGCGCCATGATGACCTTATCCACGGGGGTGATTTGGAGATGGGATACGGTCGGTTCGGTGGTGGGTGTGCAGGTTCTCGGAAAGTCGGGCGTTCGTCGTGGCGGCCCCTCGTCGACGATTTTCGCAGTTCTCAGTTCTTTTGGTGGGGTGAGCTTTGTGGGGCAGGGGCGGGCAGCCGGGCAAGTGAGAGCGCCTTCTTTCGCACCTTCCTGTGCACCTTCCTGCGGAGTCAGATCTCTAAGGGTGTGCGCCTGGTGGCAGCCGGTGGCAGCTGTACGTTATTTGCACTTAACCATGTCTAGATTCCCCATCAACTCCCATATCATTTCATACAACAGCACACACGGGGTTTATTCGTCGAATATTCATCTCTACGTAGCATGTTCATCAAGCAATACACCATTTCATCCCAAGACATCCGACGCTACATCTTCGTCGTAACTTCATATCTTCGCGGCACAAATATGGCGCAGATGCTGCCTCCCCTGCCACTCGTGCCCATCCATCCTCACCCCTCAAGGGTAAGCTCCCATGACATTCTCCAAAGCATCTCTAATCTCAAACTCCTCCAAAACAGCGCCGAACCTGAAAGAAGTCAGCCAGAGTTCCAGAAATCAAAACGAGCAAAAAAACTCACCCGTAGCACCGAATCTTAGTACTCAGCTCCTCCGTCAGCTTGGCAAAGTCCTCGGCCTTCATCTCGTAAAACCTCGAGTGAGCCATGACCATGCCCCACGCCATGACGGGAGTGATTTCGCCATCTAGATTAAGCCTCTTGCTGAGGGCGAGCAGCGTCCCGAGATCCGCCTTGGACAGCTCCCACGTCCTCTGGCCCGAGTTGAGATCACCGTTGACGTGGCGTAGCCAAAGGGAATGTCGGGCGTCAGCTCAGGGAAAGGCTCGGGGGGGCACGAGGCCATGAGGGCGTGGCCGCAGGCTCGCCGCCCACTTCGCTCGATCGCTCGAGCAGCCAGGGCATGTGGTTCACCAGGGCTTCTCTAGTCTGTGGTCCAGAACGACACTTGTCAGCCAAACAGCTCTTCTCATTGAACGCCATGGGCCTGACCGTACCACGCAACTGGCGAATACGGCTGCCGTTGACTCCATCTTCACAGGGAAACTTCATCACGGCCGGGGAGGTGAAAGGTAGGCTTTCGAGGGGTGATCGTACGTTAAGACGAAGTCAATGCCCGCTTGCTCATAATCCACGCCATTGACACCGTACTGTCCCTGCAGGTGTTGGGACGTGCCATGTTGAGGATACTGTTGTTGCTGCTGGCCGCTGGGCGTGTTGCCGTGGGAGCTGCCACTGTTGGGCGCATACGAAGGCGACACGGAGGCGGTGGTGGATTTCGACGTCAGGGGCGGGGTGAAAATGGAGCGAGAGCCGTGAGTATGGCTGTAGCCGGAGGGGCTGGCGCTGGCAGTGTAGCCGCCGCTGGGGTTACTGACGCTGTCGTCGAGGCCGACGCTGCTGAGCGGTATGCCGTGCTGGGTCAGGAGCTGCCTGAGTTGCTTGTTCTCTTCTGCGACCTTGTCCTTGTCCTGCGACATGTTGCTGAACACCTCCTTGAGCCGCAGGACCTCGTCCTCGAGCGCCTTGATGTAGAGCTCTTTCCTCTCGCGATGGGTTCTGTGACGACTGATAAGCTTCGGCGCTTGTCATGACAGCGCAGCGCTGCGTAAGGCGTTGGCGACGAAGACTTACCGCTGTGCTTGTCTGTTGAGCTCCTGCCGCCTCGTCATGGCGGGTTTGCTGTCGGGTTTCGGCCCCCGGCGCTTGGGCGGTTGGCCATCTACAAATCGTGTCAGTAGTGAAAAATGACGTATCGGCCGCGGCGGAACGTACCTCGTGTCGCCTTTTTCTCGGTAAGGCCCTTGAGGAACCCGAGGTTCAGGTTGGACAACGGGCCGTTGTCCTGCTCGGCACTGCTCGAGCGAGCATGCCTCGAGGAGGGATTGCCCTGTTGGTCCGACGGCAGGGACGACGACATGAATATGAATCGTTTGACGAAAAGGCAGAATGGGCAGTGCAATGGCGCAAGGCTGTTGGCGATGTCGCGTTAGTTTCCCCGGCCAAACGTTTGGAAACTGGCAGCAGCCGGAAGCGGGGACAAATATCTGGTACATACACTTCAAGAGAGATTGAGGTGGTCTTGCGACGGGCGCCGAGCGCAATGAGGCAAGAGCATGCGGGTTTGCTCTTCAGCAACAGGCGACAGGCTTGGGGTACGCGTAGATAGACTATCCAGAACAGTGGTGGTGTAGCACGTCGAAAAGAAGCGTGGCGACCAGCAGCGGACGCAGGCGGAGCTCTGGAACATGCGATGGCGACGATGGCGGAAATGGAGAGCGCCAATTGACGAGACACCAAATCGAGGTTACAACCAGCCCACCCTGCAGTGCGCCTGACGTGACGGGAGTTGCTGATGAACAGGTCTCGCGGGGGGGGGGGCGAGACTTGAAACAACGCCTCGGTCTCAGACGATGCACGACACGATCAGACTGAGCTGACGGGTGTGAGTGAGAGGTATTACTGGAGATGTTCAGACGAAGTGTCAAGGCTCGGGTTGCCCAGAAAGCCTGCGACTTTGTTTGTTTGCACTGGCGATTCAGGTTTTGACGATGGAAGCATGGACTATGAGTATGGTGGGCAGGTAGGGATGATGCAAATGCTGATGGAAGGAAATAGGGTCGTCAGCATTGAGGCTGGGGGGCGACGACTGATAATTGGATGTACCTCGAGCTACGTAAGGCCGAGAGCGTGGCCCTATCTAAGATACCTCGACTAGGTACGATGCAGTAAAGGACGTACTTAAGTACGGATGGCAGTGATACCCCTGGAGATCCAGCTAGTCAGCACCCTAGCACCACATGCGGCTTGTCGAGAGTCGAAGAAGCCAATGGCGATGGCAATGGGTTTGGCACTGGGCCGGCGCTTGCTGGATTGTCTTGGTGACCAAGATGACGTTCGGCGGCCGAGGTTCGTCGGGCACTATCTGGTCGAAATTGTCTACCGGCAAGCTACAGGTGTCGGACTCTCGGGGCTCTGCAGGCATGGAGAGAACTCGATCGCCTGCAGCTGGGCGCTGAGCTGTTCGGGGTTTGCGCACCCTGTGCATGCCTGCCTCACATGTAAATGTAAGCCGGCAGGCGGGCGGCCAGCTTTAGTAAGCACCCCCGATCCAAGAGGAGGGGTGCTCCAGGGCTTGGCTTTACCTGCCTCTCCCACCTTGTCTGAGCAAAGCCCATCGGGCTGTTTGTTCCATCAACTCCATCAAGCCTTTTTCGACTACCATCGTCAGTTTCCCTCACCCCGAACTCGACATCAATGGTCTTGTCATCTCAAAAAGATATAGCCCTGCTATCATTTCGTTTTGGTCCCTTGTAAAATTGATCGACACCAGGACCGAGCGCTTCCACGGCTTGTCTCAAAGCAGAAATGTCAGCCTACTAGGTACTAATGGAAGCCACACAGCCCTAGCCAGACACAGGCCCTGCGCCAGTACCGACAGTGCCGCACATGGTACTGTCCCTTCCCATGTCCTCTCTCTAACCGGATCCACGGCAGACGCTGTCAGAAGCGGTCATGGAGAAAATACCGCCCGCCCCCTCCCTCGGCTCCATCGGTCAGTCACCATGGTGTCTCACAGATGGTCGTCGTCATAGACGAATTCGTCCGTTGCACGCGACCCTCTTCAGCGCCCAGAAAAGTCATGGCCCGCCGCCATGAGGTGCTTCCCGCTTCCCGCTTGGGACACACCGACTCGCGCTAATTGGGCTCGCTGCTGGTGCGCCTACGAGCGAGCACCCATGAGGGTCTCGGACTTCGGGTCTTGTTTCTGATCTTCTATGGATGCGCAGGCTAGACAAGACTGAATTTCCATCTGCCGCCAGCCAGCATGCACCGCATTCTGAAGCTTGGACGCCAGGTGTGCGGGGACGAAGCTTGCTTGCCTGCCACTTCTCGACGCTTCACCCACGAGAGGTTCTCTTGCGACAGCCATGCTCCCGTAGTCTCTTCCATGGTAGCAAATTTCACATTGCCCTCGACCTGACCTGACGCAACGAAACACCAACCGCGCCCCGTCCCTACCCGTCATGGCTGGCCACGGGAATGCGCTCACGCACATTCGCGGCGCCGTCATCCTGGCACCGTGGCTCATCTTCCTCCTTCTCGCCGACCTAGCCCTCTCCCTGCAGCTCCCTTTCAAGATCCTCTTCCCCAACCTGGTCTACAACTCGTCGTCCCGCATCGCCGAGCCCGTCTGGTACTGGATCCAAATCATCTTTGAGCGCTTCAACGGTGCCAAAATCACCTTCTCCGGCGATGCGCTGCCCGCCGGCGAGTCGGCCATCGTCGTGGCCAACCATTGCGCCTGGGCCGACTTTTACATGATACAGGCCCTCGCCGTCCGCGCCGGCATGCTCAGCCGATGCCGCTACTTCGCCAAGATCCAGCTGCGCATCGTGCCCTTCCTCGGCTGGGGCCTCTGGGCCATGGGCATGCCCATGGTGAGCCGCAATTGGGCCAAGGACAAGCATGAGCTCGATCGTGTCTTCGCCGGCATCGTCCAGCGCCAGTGGCCGACGTGTGAGTGAGCACGGGGCGGCCGAGTGGCAGCAAGTAGAGAGGGGGTATACTGACACCGTGCACAGGGCTCGTCAGCTTCAGCGAGGCGACGCGCTTCACCAAGAAAAAGTACGAGCAGTCCATCGCCTGGTGCAAGGAGGCCGGCCGCCCGCAGCCCAAGCACCTCCTCTACCCGCGCACCAAGGGCTTCATCACGACGGTGCAGCACCTGCGCCAGGCACCACACGTCAAGGCCGTGTACGACCTCACTATCGCCTACCAGCACGGCGACGAGTGGCACGCCGAGCCGACCATGTGGGACACCCTCAGCGTGCCCGGGCTGAGCGACCGCCTGGGCTACCGTTTCCACGTGCACGTACGGCGGTTCCCACTCGAGTCGCTGCCGGAGAAAG
Source organism: Verticillium alfalfae VaMs.102 (assembly GCF_000150825.1). Lineage (NCBI taxonomy): Eukaryota > Fungi > Ascomycota > Sordariomycetes > Glomerellales > Plectosphaerellaceae > Verticillium > Verticillium alfalfae. The sequence continues at coordinate 787,719 of NW_003315032.1, forward strand.
ATGAGGATCTGGCCAAGTGGCTGGAGGAGCGGTGGGTTGAGAAGGGAGAGTGGCTCGAGGAGAAGAGGGTTGAGTGGGCAGCGACGGAGGCGTGATCGAGCTCAAGACTTCAGGGACGGTCAGTGGAGTGGCATGGTCTCTGTACAGCGAAAACGCAGATTTTTCTTGTTGAATAGATGGTCTTGAATCAATTTCTGAGAGGCATGAGGCAGCAGCGTGGGGAGGACCCAGGAGGAAAGTGACGTGGTGTCTCGATCCTCGATGGGTGTTCAAAGAGGGCCTGCAGAGAGCAGGTTTCCAGGGAACCAGCAAAACAAGTAAACATCAATCAAATCACCACAATTCAGTGGGATGACAGTCTGGTGCGCGGTGATGTACTGTAGCAAAATCATCAAAAGATGAATCTGAAGATACGGTGTTTGCGCCGTACGTGAATCGAACACGTCTCTCATGCTAACGCTGATGGAAGGCAGGAATCATAACCACTAGACCAACGGCGCTTGTTGTTGCAGATACGTCCGAACCAATCAATAACATACGACAGTAATATTGACATGACTGGGACATGGATCAGCCTCTGCATCAAAAAGTACGTTTCTTCGAAATCGTAATGCCTTCGTTTCTTCTGCAAAACCATTCATCTGCGCTGTCAGGGTGTGCAGCGCAAATGTTCATCTTTTGTTCCTTGCAAGGGGTAATGACCATGAACAAAGTATTGGATGATGTCTCCATTTGCCTCGAATGCATTTCAAAGTCGCGAGCATTATATCACTGATTAGAAAAAAGCTACTTCCAGTGGCACGACCGGCGCTTGAGCACCTCCATTCAGGTTGGCGCGACGATACGTTTGTCTAGTTGTTTTCAAACATATCCTTTTGGAAAGAGCTCTCCCTCCATACTGGGCATTCATATCAGCGACTAGAGAAAAAGCTCTTCCTCGTCACTCTCCAGGATGAAAGCCCATGAAAGGCAGAGTACACACGTGAAATAAAGCAAAGCGAAGCGTGTCGACGCTCAAGCACCTCACTGCCTTAACACGACTGCAAACCCATAGACACATGCATTCTCTAGACATTCTCTCCGACCCGACATGCCGCCCAACTCGCCAGATCAGTCAGACGCCCGGAACAAGGGAAAGGCACCGCTCTCTGCTAACACCACCGCCCCGCGAGGAACCCAACCGCGAACCCGACACCGAGCACCGCGGCAACCACGCTCGTCGTCCCCTTGGCCCCCAAGCCCGACACGTCATGCCCCAACCCATCGATCCAGCGCCTCCGCAGCCTCAGCACTCCGATCCGCATGAAGAACATCTCGTGCACGTCCACCGCGCTGCCCTGCGCCGGCATCCCCAGCTCCGTCGAGCTCCTCTTCTTCGGCGTCTTGGACTCGACACTTTTACTGCCTATCAGCTCGTCAGCACCAGGTCTAGAAAGCAGGATGCGAGCACAAGGCTGGGCAAGAACATGAAAACGAGGTCCAATCAAGGAATAACAAATGGGCACCAAGTAACAGAGAAAGAAACATGACGATGAAGAAAACAAAGAGCAGAAGAAAAAAGGAAAGGGGAAAACTCACAGAAGCGTCAGGCTGACATCACCCTGCAACCTCGCCTTCAGCTCAAGCTCGACATCCAAGTTCAGCCCCAGCTGCAGCCTGACCGGCTTCGTCTCGGCCAGCCGCGGCAGGATGCCCGGGCCCTGAAGGCCGGCCTGCCCCTTGGCGGCGAGGGCCTTGTTGTTGTTACGCGAGCGGCGGCGGCGGCGACCGCGCGAGTCGACGCTGCTGGCGGCGTCCGAGGCTGAGTCGTCGAGCTGGCGGCGGAGGTCAGCGAGGAGGTCCGCCTTGGAGGAGGCCGCGGGACGGCCTCCGCCGCCCGCGCCGGCTTGGAAGAGGCCGGAGGGGGGCAGGGGGGGCGAGGAGGTGGATACCTTGGGCATGGTGGGGTTGACGGAGGCCATGTTGAGTGCTGGGCGTTTGCGAAGCGTGGGGTGATGTGCTTGTACGGTGCCGCGGTCTGCGTCGTCGTGGTAGGAGGGCCGAGGGGAGAGCGGGGTCTTGGGTTGGGAGAAGGTGAGGGTCGTCAGAGACTGGATGAAGGTCTTTGATGAGGACTCGTAAAGAACGGGCGGCTTTCGTTTGCGCGAGAGGCGAACAAGGCGGAGCGGCTTCGGTTGGGGGACTGAGGGAGGTGGGTGGAAGCCTTTGGCGGGCTTGCCGGTTGCTGGATAGTACGGGGGCGGCTGGACGAGATAGGAGCCGGCGGTAGGGACAGAGCGCGGAACCGAACGTGGAGCGGAGGCTGTCTCTTGCTGTCGCTGCGACGGCGGCGGCGGCGGCGGGGATCCTGAGACGGCTTGAAGCTCAAAGGTCTTCTCACTGAGTTCGGGGCCTGTGAAATCGGGAAGGGTGCGGTCAACGGGCCCGTCGTTATTTGTCTGGTCTAGTGTGACAGGGAGGACTGGAAAACAAAAGCACAGAGAACTGAGAAGTGACTGATCCACGCCGGCACTGCTGGCGATAAGGTGAGAGAAAGACGGGAAGCGCGCTGCCGGAGGCGGAAGAGACTCTAGAGTCTGGATGTGTGTGTGAGTGAAGGGATTGCGAAGAGAACCAGTCTGCCTGAAGAGAGACAAAGGAGATGAGACGAAGAGCATGAGCTACTACCCTATATACTTGCCATATCGTAACCTTCACATCGCCATCTAAGCACACCATGCTGCGGTCAACTTACAGGATGATGCATCACGTGGTGGCAGCCGTAGGGTCAGGGGTGCTTTGACATGGCATCTCAAGCGACCCTTCTACTGAAAACATACGATGATCTCAACCCCTGAAACAGCGATGCAACCTCACGACTCTCCTGCCCCCAGCGTATCAAACCGGCCGAGATTTACGATGGCCACTCCATCTGACCACAAATTCTGGCATCTAACCAGAATGGACGATGCTGGCCTGATCAAGTCGTCTCTGTCCTCGAGGGGCCCAAGCATAGTCAATAATTCTTAAGCGGCAGTCTAACCACAATACAGGGTCCGTGGTCTGCAACATACTGCTCCATGCCTGATGCAACAGAGCCACGCAGTGCTCAACGTCCAGGTCTGTGAGATGGCATCGTAGGCTATGTATATTCCAGCACTGTTCTTCCGAAAAGGGAACACTGCGACAGACCGGTTGAACGAGCCATATTAAGATAGTAAACTTCATGTTTCTCGCCATGAGAAACGCTTCATTCATGGCAGGTCGGCGGTCCCTCTTGGGAGCCAAAGAAACAAACATCCCCATATCCTTACAACGCCATGCTCCACGGATCGTCGAAGCTTTACGCCACTTGCCACCTGCCTGCCGCACGCCGAGTCAGGACAGCGTGCCGGATGCACTGCTTCAGGGGTGTAGATGAGAGACCCGACATGCATGGCAGTGATTGCCAAATTGGCCTCTCCGTTCATGTTCTAGACCCCCGTTTGTCGACCCTTTGTTAAACAGACAGACCATTGCCCCAACATGAAGCATACCATCCATGCAAGGCTCCGAAACCACCCTCGTCGAGGAACGAAAAATCAACTCACAAACGCCGACGCCATTCATAAGACAGGAA
>NW_003315032.1:791416-795748 GCF_000150825.1 Verticillium alfalfae VaMs.102
TCACACGCGAGGAAGATGAGATCGTTCGTTGTTCAGATGGTCAACCCCAGAAGACGGCCCCATTCATGCGCTGAGGAGGTCCCGCACCGACATGCCACGCCCCGTGCCCTGGCTTTCCGTGGCACTGCTGCGACCATGTCCACTCCCGACAGTGCCCCGACGGTCGCTGTTAAGCATGAGCAGGGCGGCCGTCGCCTCCTGATCCAGGTCACGGTGCTCCCTTTGCGGCGCAAGGGCGGGGCTCGTCAGCGCCGATGGTGGCTGCAAGGGTCCACCCGCGCGACCGTAGTCGCACATTTGGGGGCCGAACGCCGGTGATGTGGTGGCCGAGGAGGCGCTGTAGCTGTAGTGCCTGTGGTCGGTAGACGTGGACGAGTACGAGTGGTTCCGGTTCCTCGCGTCTTCGGCTAGCAGGGCAGGCGACACGGACGGTTGATGCGAGCGGGACGGCTGGGCAGCAAACGGAGGCGACGCGGCTTCAGAGCCGGTCATTTCAACATCGCCGGAAGGGTCTTCACGGTACGTTGGGGCAAATTGGGGAATGGATGCCCACAAGTCACGGCCACCTTCGGTAGGCGTCTGCATATCGGGCGCCTCTCGTTGCTCCTTGAGTTTGGACACACAGTCCTCGAGATATCTGACATACTCAATGGAAAGCCTGGCGATCGACATGTCAGTTGGAGAGTTCGCCAGCCTCGTCGCGTATCAGCGTGGGGGACTGACCTGGAGAATGGCCAACTTGTGCATCTCGCCCGTACACGCCGGGATCATGCCTTCACGGCAAACTCCTCATTCATCTTGGACCTAAAAGAAACGCTCGATCAGGCTGTGCGCCGTCTTTCTCGCAATCTTCCGCCCAGCTGCGCTCGTCGCAGACGGCTGCTTCTTCTTCGACGTCGCCGCCGCAGTCCCATTTGATGCTGCGGCCTTTGAAGCTGTGGTGTTTTTGGCGGATGGTGAATCCTCTTCGGGCTCCTCCTGCTTCGGTTTCATCTGGATGATCTTTCGTGACCTAGTCGGTGGTGGGGGTAGTGTGAAGGCCTCCTTGGCGGCGGGTTTTTGAGCTGTCGAAGATGCACGGCGCCGCGACTTGACGGCCTCGGCGACCTGCATAGGATAGGAAGCCCGGCCAGACGAAGCAGACGGCAAACTAGGTGGCGAAGTCCTCATGTCGGTGGGAGAGATGCTGGAGGGGTCACGAGCGATGGCGGGGGGAGGCAGCTCAAATGCCAGCTGGAGAGACGCCAGCTTTTTTGTGCCGTCCTTGCCCTCAATGTCGGTGGAGGAGGCTGGTGTCGGAGGAACGCTGGGCGCGGCATCTTGATGGTGTCGCTGAAGTTTGCCGTGTTCGGTGCAGCGACACACGAGGGAGGTGGGGGGTGGAGAAATTTGCAAAAAGAAATGCCCAAGAAGGACCCGGAAACCACGTTTTTCACCGCCAGCTTGATCGGAAAGATCTGGGGGGCCGCCACGTTTTTTTAGGCGTCAGGAGAGGGGAATTTGGGCCCCCCTAGCAGCTCAACGGAAAAGAGCCGGGGACAAAAAGAAGGCCCACCATGAGATCAAGAAGCCGCCGGGGACAAAAATCCCCCCCCCCCCCCCGGGGGGGTGGGAAGGACGTCAAGATAGACCCCAGAGGACCGCGGCGGGCTGCCCAGGGCCACCACCGAGGCGCATGCTCAGGCACGAGCACGCACGCACCGCACTCAAGGCCATTTACCCTCCCCTCAATGGATGGCCCAGACATGGTCTGGCGGCGATCTGCTTTGGTCGCCCATCAGGAATCAGGAAGGCACGCGACAACCTCCCACAACCAATCCCCCAGCCCACACACCTCGACCGGGCTGCCAAAAACGACCATCAACCTCGCACGCGGGTCGGACCAATCAGGAGCCACGACCCGAGCACATGGGCTGCCCTGGAGCGTCGATATGGTTCGAACGCAGTGCGCACCGCCCCCCTCGTCCCGCACCCTGTCCCCGGGAGGGGGAGCAGCGGCCGTCGAGAGGTTTGAGCATGTGCTCGATGGGCTTGTCCGGTTAGGGTCGTTTGGGCGGCTTTGACTCGTTCGAAGGGGGGGAGGGGAGAGCACTTGCCCTCGTGGGCGGGCACTGGGGTCTGCTTGGCGGATTGGAGGGTCTCGGATCGTGCACGCCGCTAGGATGGGTGATCTAGAGAGCATGTCGTGTGATGACTCGTGTTGACGCGATAGTCTTCGTCGTATCGACGGTCGTCTTGATTGCATTGGTCCTGTTGGTGAGCAGAGCTCATGTTGATGATTTGATGGAGTTGTGTTTGAATAAGGAAAGGTGCGCTAGACGCGATAAATGGGGCCCCAGGAAGCTTGAAGGCTTTCGTTCGATTGGAGCGATTGTCCAATGAGGAAACCCTCTCGTGCCCAGACCCCCAAATGCGGACTGGCGGCCTTGGATGACCCTGATGGATGAACAGGGGAGACGGGAAAGGGTAAGGCAAGGCAAGGCAGGACAAGAGCAAGGCAGGGCAAGGCAGGGCACGGCAAGGGCAAGGGACGGGGAGGCCGCCAAGACTTGTTCTGGCAGGTGGCATGGGCACATAAATGAGGTAGGGACGGAGGAACCAGATAATCAACTATAGGGACGAAGAAAGGGCAGCAACGAGCGAGAGCCATGTTGGATGCACATGCCAATGAAGCTTGTGTTGTCTGGCCTCTCTCTTGGCTTGGTTTGCGCGATCAACACCTCCGTCTACAAATCCCCAACGAAGTTTAAAAGTGACAGCACCGACTGCACACACCATAGGTAAACAGAATTGGTATCAATTGAGAGCTGAAGCTCCAGGCAATCTCGGAACGTCCCATCCAGTACAAGTAAAATCCAATCGTAGCCCTGTCCGGGGCTGAAAGCGCCATCCATACAAATCTCATCACCGCGTACATGGCTTTTTCTACGTGGCCCTGACTCTACGCTTCGTTGCTGGGGTATTCCACCTGCGTCGTCGCCACAAACTCCTCCTTAATGCTGCGCATGTTGACGAACCGGCCCATGAGGGCCGCGCTGCCCGCCTTGTCGTTGGTTCCGCTCGCGCGGCTGCCGCCAAACGGCTGCTGTCCCACCACGGCACCCGTGCTCTTGCAGTTGATGTAGAAGTTGCCTGCCGAGTTGCGCAGCTTCTCCTCGGCGAACCGAATCGCCTCACGGTCCGACGCGAAAACGGATCCCGTCAAGCCGTACTCGCCCGTCGAGTCGACAAGGGCGCACGTCTCCGAGAAGGCCTGCGTCGCGTTGCCGCTGTCGTCATACACGTGCACCACCAGCACCGGGCCAAACAGCTCCGTGCTCATGAGCTTGTGCGCTTTGTTCGTTGTGGCATAGACTGTTGGCTGCACAAAGAAGCCCTTGGACTTGTCGTGTGTGCCGCCCACCAGCAGCTCGAGCTCCGAATCGTTCTTGGCGGCATCGATGACGCCAGACAGCTTCTTGAACGATGCCTCGTGAATCACGGGGCCGAGGAAGTTGGTGTGTTCTGTGGGGTCGCCCTGCTTCAGCTTCTCGACCTCAGACACGACACGCGCCTTGAACTGGGGCCACAGCGACTTGGGCACATATGCACGAGACGTGGCGCTGCACTTCTGTCCTTGGTACTCGAAAGCGCCGCGCACCGTCTGCAGCGCCGCATTGTCAACATCAGCAGACGGGTGCAGCAGGTGGAAGTTCTTGCCGCCCGTCTCGCCGACAATGCGCGGGTACGACTGGTACCGGCCCTCGGCCACACCAGCCCCGATCTCACCATACAGCTTGCGGAACACGGCAGTGCTGCCGGTGTAGTGCAGGGCCGCAAATTTCTGGTGTGCCAGTGCGACCTTGGTCACCTCGACTGGGTCACCTGGCACAAACTGAATGACATTCTTGGGAAGGCCGGCCTCGAGCAGGATCTGGTAGAGGAGCCAGTTGGACGCAATGGCCGAGTCGCTTGGCTTCCACACGACGACGTTGCCCAGCAGCGCTGGCGCGCCAGGCAGGTTTCCAGCAATGGCAGTGAAGTTGAAGGGGCTGACGGCGTAGACGAAGCCCTCGAGGGCGCGGTACTCGACGCGGTTCCAGACGCCCGTCGCGTGGTGCACCGGCTGCTGCGCGTACAGCTCCTCCGCGTATTGCACGTTGAAGCGCAGGAAGTCGACGAGCTCGGCGGCGGCGTCAATCTCGGCTTGCCATGCGTTTTTGCCCTGGCCGAGCATGGTCGCCGCCATGATGTCGTAGCGGTACTTGGTCGAGATGAGGTCGGCTGCCTTGAGGAAGACGGCGGCGCGGTCGGCAAAGGGAAGGGACTCCCACGCCGGCTTGGCGTCGAGTG